>NC_139762.1:94108525-94241025 GCF_965231275.1 Zosterops lateralis
GTTTGCCTGATCAAAAGACATCTTTAGAGGTAATAAAAAAAGGGGGGGGAAAGCCTCTTCAACGTGACATTAAAGGCTGCTGTTTTCCAGCGAAATGCACTGGCCAGATGCCTCGTTGTGTCCCATTTTGTTGACTTTTGTTTCGCGAGTGTCAGGTTCAGCCTGGATACGGTCTGACACACTTTTAAAGCAGCCCATCCCTGCCCTGGCACGGCGAGCTCCCTCCCCTCCCCTGGCCGGTGCTGCCCCGGGCACCGCACACACGCACACGCGGACCCGCATGCGGAGATTACAGGACCGCAACAAAATGAAGTTTCTAGTTTTAAACGTGTTGGCAACGGCGGAGAGGATGGAGGCTGTCAGGCTCGGCGTGACACACCTCAGAACTACGCCGATCCCTCCGGCTCCCGCGTACAAAGAAGTACAAACTACAGCCCCCGTCTCTTCCCCACCGAGGTGCTGCTCCCCCCTCCCCGTCTCCCCCCCCCCCCCCCCCTCCGCCCCAAACCCCAAACCCCCGGAGGCAGCCACGCGGGGTGTTTTAAATCTGCGGCAGGGCTGGAGGAGCCGCTCCCCCCGCGGCGATGCTTCCCGGCGGGTTAACCCCTCCCCTGCCGTGCCCGCGGCACCCCAGCGCGGGAGGCGGAGGGTGTTACCTGCGGAGCGCCGGGGTGCCTGCTGCTTTCTCCGCGGCATCGCTGCCGCCGCCGCCTCGCCGCCCGCCGCCGCCGCCGCAGAGTTTCCGCGCAGGACTCCTCTTCCGAGCCCCTTCTTTTCATGCAGAAACAAACACACACCCGCGCACGCACACACACAAATAATAAAAATAAAAAAAATAAAATATGGGGGGTCGGGGTAGGGGGGGGAGGAGGGAGGGAGGGAAGGAGGGAGGGGGAGGAAGGAGAAAAAGAAAGCGGATTCAACTTCTAATTCTGCCTAGGAAGAGCGAGAGGGAGGGTGGGGAGGAATGGGAGAGAGGGAGAGGAGGAGGAAGGAGGCGGGGGGGGGAGGAAGGAGAAAAAGTTTGGTCGGGTTCTCCCGTGGCCCGGTCCGGGTTCCCCCCCCGGGGCAGCTCCCGGCGCGGCGAGCGGGGTGCGCGGGGCGGGGGGGAAGGTGGGGTGTGGGATGAGGCAAGCCACAGACTGGTGACAGGGATGCCAATTTCCGCCGCCACTCCAAAAACTTGCTTAGGAAATGTTTTCATTTACAAGGTTAATTTTTCCTCCCTCTCTCTCTCTCACACACTCTCTCTCTCTTTCTCTCTTTTAAGTTCCTTATAAGACAAAGCTCTTCAGTCCTCTCGGCAGCAGCAGCAGCAGGGAAGATGCCAGTGGAGATGTGCAAAATAAATAGGATTTGATCAGTTCAATCTGTAGCCCAAATCCATTATCTTTCTTTCGTTCCTTTTTTTCTTTTTCTTTTTTTTTTCCTCCTCCTTTTTCTCTCTCCCCTTCTCCCCCTCCTTTCCTTAATCACTTCTTCGTCTTCTTCTCCTTCTTCGCGGTGGAGAGGCGAGCAAGCGGCGGCGATGAGACGGTAAATTCAGTCACTCCCCCCCTCTCAGGCTTTCTCCGAGATCAAAGAGTCTCAAAGCGCAACTTTCTCGCTCGCTCGCTGGCTTGTTTCAAGCTCGTGGATTTGTGTGTTGTTGTTGCTGTTGTTGTTGGGGGGGGTTTTGTTTGTTTGGTTTTTTATTGCGTTGGTAATAGTTTGTTCATTGTGCAAAAAACGAGGTCGATCCAGTCTCTCCTTCTCCTCCCAGCACTTAGTCTAAGAGCAAGGAAGCAAATCATAAAAAGGAGTAAAGCCCCCATACATACATATACACCGGATGGGAAATGTCAGTCACTCCTCCACCTTCCAAACAGTCACAGATCAAACAGTGTCACCACCGGAGAGGACTACTTTTCTCTCTTGCTCTCCCTTTTTTTTCTCTTCCACAAATCGAAGCTTCTTCTGCTACTAAATATAATGCAAACACATTTTTTTATCATGGAAATTTTTTTGCTGATCTTGATCTGCAACAGAAGAAAAAAAAAAAAAAAAAACACCAAAAAAAACAAAAAACAAAAAACAACACACACACACAAAAAATTTGGCAAAACCAAGAAAAACCCCGGAGAGTGTGTGCAGAGAGGGAGGGGGGGAGGAAGAAAAGACATTCACTGAGTGGGACAGATTAACGTGAACTGTCCCCCCCCCTCCCTAAACTCCTGGGAGAGAAAGAGATCCACTCTCCCTCTCTTCTCTTTTCACTGAAATATAACACACATTCGGATCCCAGGGCTCTCAGACAGTCTCAACTGATAGACAGACACATCGAGCTGCTTTTCCTGCTTCAGTTTGTTACTCCTCCTCCTCTTGCCCACGTCACCCTGACAATTACAAATAGGTCTCACACAAACCCATACCTGTCAATCTTTTTAATTGCTTTGTTTTCATTTTTTTCTCTTTCCCAGAGCTAAACAATATGACAAAAAAAGAAAAAAAAAGTCTTAATACAGCACGGCATAAAAGATTCCTCATGTGAGACACGCGTTGAGGGGGTTGTTATTATAATCCACTTGCTAAAGTGCTGTGCAAGACGCATGTGCTGATTTAACTTCAGCAGAGGTCTTCTCCCAGCAAACTTAAAAAGAGGGAAAAAAAAAAAAAAAAGGAAAAAAAAAAAAAAAAAGGCAGGCAGGAGATGATACTTCGCCGTGGCACACGTCTACCCAGCATTGAATTAAAAATGATTTATGGGAGATTACAGTTCATCCTTACTTTAAAATACCAACAGATTGCAGAGCGAGAACTGCAGCATATGAAACATACTGCTAATACATTTTGCACAGTATGTGTCTGGGGATTTATATAATGTTAGCTGCGAGAACAGAAGGGTTCTTCCCTTTCTTTTTTTTTTTTTTTTTTTTCCTTCTTCTTTTTTTAAGTCAAGAAAGCAAATAAAAACTACCCAGCCGATTCCTAAAGGAAAACACTTGGAACTGCATTTTTGTTCTTTTTCGGGCAGGAGGGGATTTTCTTTCTTCTTATTACCGCACAATTAAGCATTGAGCTGTTTATACTGGTAGGATGGAGTTAATTCTAGGATCTACACGCGATATCAGTGCAACATCTCTATTACATTGCCTCTCTCCACGCACTTGCACCAAGTTGGGATTGGCCGCTCTACCACAACATTGACTTCGGTCTCTTGACTCACTTGATTCCCTGCAGAGGTTCCCTCACCCAAACGTAATCTACACCGAGAGGTGACTATATTCTTTTGGTGGTGGTGTTTTGTTTTTTGTTGTTTTTTTTTTTTTTTTTTTTTAAGAATAAAGAAAGAAGAAAGGGGGGAAAGGGAGGGCAAGATTTTCTGGCATTACCAGGGCTCGGGGGAAAGCCCTGCGACCCAGGCACACCGAGAGCAGGCTGTTCCCCTTCCCCTCCTGGCGGGACGGCGCCGGCGGGAAGAGCTCGGCCCGTTTAAATCCCCTCCCGCGGCCGGCGCGGGGCCGCCGCCGTCTCGGGGTTGATTCGTAGCACCTTGCGAGGAAGTGAAACGTTTCGCACGGAAGGGGCGGAGCGTCCGCCGCGGGCAGCGGCTCCTCGGCGGCGGCTAATAACAACATTAGGAGATTAGCTACAACTTCTCCCCACTTCTCTAACCTTGCCCGGCCGATAATTTACCGTGCTTTCTCCCTGCTCTTTTTTTTATTCCTCCCCTTTTTAATTTTTTTTAATTATTATTATTATTTCGGTAGAGAGATACCCTCTTCTTGTAAACTAAAGAGTGGGGCGGGGGGGAGTAATCCGAGGCGTTTCTCTCTGTCCGTCTGTCTATCCCCCCTTCTCCCCCTCCCCTGTTTTTAAACCCTTTAGTCAGAGGCAGGGTGCAAACTAAAAGCCACCACCAGCACCTCCTTTAGGAGACCCTCCGGCCGGCCGCATCCCTGCCTCGCCGGCAAGGCAGAGCAGGCGGACAGGCGCCGGCGGGACGGACAGACGGACGGACGGGAGCGGGCCGGCCTCGCCCCTGGGTAGTGCCCGCGGAAGGGGCAGAAGAGGAGCGGCTGCTGCAGGGGGAGCGTCCTGCCGCTGCTCTCCGTGCGGCGGGCCCGGCGGGGCGGGAGGGAGAGCCCGCTGCCCGGGGCTGTGTTTGCGCTCACACAGAGCGGCCAGCGGGGAGCCTCTCCTGCCGGCGTCTCCTGCCAGCTGCCCGGAGAATCCCGAGCCGGAGCTCTCCGAGCGGGGCGGGAGAGCAGAGCCGAGGCAGGGCATGAGTTTTAGCGCGAGGAGCGGCGCGGTGCTGAGCTCCCGGGCGGCGCGGTGCTGGCGGCAGTGGCCCTCCTGGTCCTGCTTCGGCGGCTCGCGGCCCATCCTGGACATGTCCTACTCCCGACACTTTCTGGATTTCCAGGGCTCGTCCATCCCCAGCTCCATGAAGAAGCTGGTGGTGACTAAGCTGAGCCAGAACTTCAGGGAGGCGGTGACGCTGCAGCAGGACTCGCCGGTGCCGCTCCCGGGAGACGGAGACCTCCTGGTCAGGAACAGGTGAGCCCCCCGCGCCCGGCCCCTGCGGCCTGCTCGCTCCGCACGCTCCCTCACTGCCCAGACCGGCTCCAAACTTGTACCAGCCGCCATCTGGCGACTGCTAATTTCATTTTATTGTTGTTGTTGTTGTTGTTTTGGATGGCTGGTGCCACAGCGCTGTCACCCTGTCCAGGTGTGTGGGGGGGACACTCCTCCTCCCCCTCTGGCTCTGTGTGTGTGTGTGTGTCTGCTCCGGCCTGCGCCCGCCCCAAGGAAGAGAAACACCCGGGGGCCCTGTGCCAAAGGCGGGGGGAGGGAGAGGCGAGTGTTAGGTTCGGTGAGTGCCGAGGAGGGAGGGAGTGACACGGAGGGAGCCGCTCGCAGGGCCCTCCCCGGGCCGGTTACCCGCACGCAGCGCCGGGCCCTGACCGTGTCCCCGGGGACGCCGCCGCACGGCCCGTCACCGCCGTGTGCGGGCGGGCCCGGCCCTGCCGCCGTCTCCTGGGCCCGGCCCCGCTGCCCCGCTCGGGCTCCGGGCCTCGCCCCCGCCGCCGTGACTCACCGGGAGGGCCCGGGCAGCCCCGGCACCTCCCCCGGCCCGGCGCCGAGCCGAGGGGGCAGGGCAGCCCGCGGCCTCCCTGGCGGGACGCGGCCCGCA
Organism: Zosterops lateralis; assembly: GCF_965231275.1. Taxonomy (NCBI): domain Eukaryota; kingdom Metazoa; phylum Chordata; class Aves; order Passeriformes; family Zosteropidae; genus Zosterops; species Zosterops lateralis. The sequence goes on from NC_139762.1 coordinate 94,113,702, forward strand.
GTTGTCGGTGGCTTCTAGAGAGGAGCTTTGAGGGCCGGGCCAAGAGTGAGGAGGGGACATTTTGCTTAGCATAATACACCGTAAATCCCGCTGGTCCCGGCGCGGTGACCAGCTCGCCGTGAAATGAAGACTCCGAGGACAAAACGTGCCTCCCCCCACAGCTGTCTCCATAAAACCTGCCTGTTCTCCGTGGCTCCTTCCTAGAGGCAGACCTGCCTTGCGCTAAGACTAAACCTTTTAAAGTCCAGAGGTTTCTCTGCTCACGAGGGGAGGCCGAAACTCCGGGAACTTTGGAGCAGAGTGCGTGGCTGGCACGGGAGAGAGCAGAGCTCTCAGGTTCTTCTCGAGCAAGGAATTTGTAGTAACACAGAGTTTACCGTGGTCGCCGTGGGAGTTTAAAGTTGTTAAGCAGCACTAAATGGTCTTGAGAACAATACTGTGAGGTCTGCTAAGGCAGTGTGTGACTGTGTGTGTCAGTGTGACATGTATGTGTCCATATGTAACACACAGATAACGGGGTGAAGAATGGATAAGGAGAAAGAACAGGGACTCTTCCAGGCGCTGACAAGGAAGCTGCTGTGACACTTTAATTCGATGCTGACATCTCCCACTAAGATTTCTGAGACCAAAATTCCCTCCAAACCTCTTGTCTAAAACATTGTGTTGCTGCATCCAGTAATGTCTTGAAACAGCCATCCGGCTGGAGTTAAATTCCTTTCTGTGGAAGAGGTCAAAAGACTTGGGATACAAGTAGCAAGTACTCTACTTGGGTAATGCAAGGCAGAGCAACATCCTTGTTTCTCAACTCCCCTCCCTCCCACACATACACTTGGAGTCCTTCTCATCCCACTCCCTTGCCCGCCCTCTTGTAAATTTTTTAAATTTATTCTTTCTTTTTTTTTTTTTTTTTTTTTTTTTTTTAAATCAGCTTCCAGTGTATCTCTTCCCTTCTCCCTCCCTTTGCTGGGTGGCCTTCCTGGGTGCTCATGGGACATGCACACTTGATGGTAAAAGGGCTTGTACCGCACTAACAGCAGGAGCTGCTCCACAGATTCAGGCAGGCGATTGCTGAGCTTTAACCCATCAGCCCCGTTACACGCATGTTCCTCTACTGGTACACAGGCATGAGGGGGGATGAAGGGGAGGAAGAGGTGAGTGATGGAGTCTGGATGAGGAGTTCATACATTTTGTATTATTTGTGGCGTTTCTTCTCTCTTTACTGTTCTTTTCTGAAGAATATCACAGAAGACACAAAATTATGTTACTGTAAAACATTCACTATATACAAGCTGCAGGAGGGAGCAAGTTCTGAATGTTTCCCCCTCTCTCTGTCACTCTGGGGAAGGACTGTCCCATCCCAAGAGGATGAACCTCTGACTATTTAGTTTCTTAAAAAACAAAACAACCAAGCTAAAATACAACTATACATTTTCTAATAGTTAGAAGCATACAATTAAAAACAAAACATTGAAAGACTTGCGTTCCAAGAAGGCATTTACAGATTTGTTCATTTTAGTCCCAGTCACGCCCATGAATAGTATTAATTGCTCTGAGCTTTTCATGCAAAACAATCCTCATTCACCTCAATAAAATCTGGTTTGGGATTTATGGGGTTAAGAAATTAAAGTCTGTGTGTGGATAGATATTTTAAAATAAGATGCAGTTAGGGGGAACTTTCTTCTCCTTTAGAGAGCTATGCCAGCAACTCTCATTTCTATTTTTTTATACACATAAAAAATAACCTATCTTTTACTCAAATATCCTTCAAAACTAGAAATTAATTTAAGCTGTTTTTTTAAATTTTGATTCTGTGTAGGACAGAAAGAGGAGGGGAAAAGGTGATAAATCCTTAATGAAGCCAGTTAAGTTTTGTGTGTCCGTTTGTCCTGTTTTCCGGGGGATGGGGGGGGGAGGGGGGGGTGAGGAGGAAGAGGGATGGGTGTGGAAGCAAGGGTTTTCCTTTTTATTGCAGGAGAAAGGTCCAAAGGCTGTGAAGGTTTGGTCCTTCTGAAAGTTGTCGGGGGATTTTCAAGATTGTCTTGATGAAGTGACACATTTCATTGCCAAAATACCTGTAAAGGGTTTACTTTTGGGCTGGAAGCTTGGAACAAAGTTTATAGAAAAGGGAGTAAGAGGGGTTGAGAAAGTTTCTTTTTTTGAACCAGGGGACTAAAGGGAGCACAGCGGGGAAAGTAGAGGGCTATTCCTGCTGGGTGTTTGGTCTAAATAATGTTTTTCTTGCGTAGTACTGGTTTGGATGACTTTGTTTTGTCTGTGTTTAAGGCTGTGATGCTGTTTTTCGGTGTCTCGCTCTTTGTTGTGGTACACAAAACGGCATTTCTTCCCCTCGGCAGCGTCCTCCTGTTTTTTATAATAAACAGTACGAGGGGTTTCAACACTGCCTAGTATAAATAAAACGGGTGACTCAATGTGCGTAATTATTTTGAGAAAAGCCAATCTCAGGCTTTTTTCACACCCTGCCTCAGGTCTGCATCTTGAAATGTAAGGGGCAAAACTCAACTAGAAACTTCTAAATTAAAGAACAGAATTTAAAGTAAGAAGGTGAATGAAGGCAACATAAAATATCTGGAAGGGGTCTTAAAACCCACTAGCACTCCCAAGTAATTGTTACTTCTGTGCTCTCTACTTTCCTCAGCCTCAGAAGTCAGTAAACTGATCTTTAACTTGTAATTTGTACTTTTTCCTACTTTTTAAAAGCAAAATAATCTGCAAAACTGCAGGCACATCCTACCATCTCACTTCTGTCAGCTGGAATGACAAGGCAAATTAGAGACTATGTTTTAATCCAGACGGTGCTTATGATCGTTTTAATATGCAAGGAATCTAAGAGACTAAACAATCTTGTTAAAAAAAAAAAAAAAAAAAAAAAAAAAAGCCCGTACAATGCGACCAGGAGTTTTGAGTCTGCACACAATAAAAAGGAGGTTAAAAAAAAAAAAATAGGGGGGGAGGGCTAGACGGCAGACTGCGTTGATTAATAATGATCAACCCAGAAGCTCAGGGAGGATCATTTTCCGTGGCACAGCAGCCCCACAGAGGCGGGGAGGGAGCGGGTGCTGTACCCGCGTGTCTGTCTGTCTGTCAGTGTGTCTGTGTGCAGCGTGAGCGTGCGGGCCCCGGCCCCGCGGGGAGCCGCATCCCCAGCCCGGGCAGCGCCGAGTGGCACAAGTTGCGGTGCGGCCCGGGCGGGGAAGGGTTCGCCTTTTCTCCGGCTGCAGAACAAAAGCAGCGGTGCTCGGCAGGCGCCCGGCCCACCGCACGACTTGTCCCTTCCCCGCACGCAAAGTTTTTGTCCTCAGAGTGTTTGTTGTTCTACCTGCCTTTGTGCTGCGGGCCGCCGCCGTGCAGCGCCGAGAGGGGAAGGTCTGAAAAACACGGGGGCTCGTTCTCCTGTGGCTGCGCCGCCCCAGCCGCGGGCACGGCAGCTCCGCGTCCTGCCAGGGCGGGCCAGAGGAGGGAGGCTGAGCCCAGCGGGGACCCCCGACCTCCCTGCGGGCTGGGGCCGGGGCACAGCGGGCGCCCCGGGCTGCCCCGCAGATACCGAGAGCCCCGGCGAGGCGAAGGCGGTGAGGGGGCGAGCACAGCTCCCCAGCGGGCTCTCGGCCCCCGCTCCCCGCCCCAGGAGTTGGGGTGTAGGAGCGGGAGGAGGCTGGTGCAGCCACGGCGCGTCTCGCCTGGCGCCCCAGGGACGCGGTGTGCCTCCGAAGAGGCAACTCCGTTACCAATTTTTATACATCTTTTAGCACTCCTGTACTAAAGCGGGATAGTAGAAGATTTTTTTGTACCTGCGGACAAGACGTAGGCGTTTTTTGTTGCGGCAGAACGGCGAGTTAAAGGCAGGATTACCGAGAGCTGCAGTCACTTTTACCTATTTTGTGCACAGATATGTTTGCGCTTTATGTGTCTTTTTATACATAACGTTGGTGAAAGTTTGAAGCTCCCCATGTTGTAAAGAATGAAGAATATCAAAAGGAGCAAAGCAGTTTTGATTCTTCTCTCTCTGTGTGCAAGAAATTTAAAACTACACACGCGTATGAGCTGAGCTTGTTGCTAACTGCAACAATTAAAAGTGCAGTGTTTTGCCTACTTCTGCAGCTTTTGCACGGTGTCAAATACACCTTTTAGGTTCTCTCATCCATACACAGTAATAGTCCTGGCATTTGCTGTTTCATGTGGGGTTTTTCTATATTTTCCAGTTAGCAGAACCTTCCCCAGTCTCTCCTCTCTTGCCTATGTAAAGGTAGTTACTTTAAAAAATAAATAGTCTTTGCATTGAGCTAGATCATAACTTTGTTTTAGGCATTATCTCCTAGCACTTAATCAGAATGTCTTTATCTTTCTCTTAAAAAAAAAAAAAAAAAGCCATCCATTTTCACCTGTTAGAGGTCAGTAGGACTTGATATTCAGTTTTACAATTTTATTCCTTTGTGCAAGGTTGTTTTGATGTGTTGCAAGTAATTTATATAAAGAAAAATATTTTAACATTGACATTAGCTACATCAAAAGGCAAATTTGCTGTAGTGACTCCATCAATTAAAAAGTACTTGCCTACAGTAACATGACCTTGCAAATGACATCGATAGTTAATATGATCATTAGTCATTAACAGTATTATTATATTCAAAAATACAAATTTGTTGCCAGAATCCACATATTTACCGCTCTGCATGTTTTATTCTTCTGTGTTTTCACATCTTGTATGAAGTGGTCAATTAATTTTCTTGCTTTAATCTTTTACAGATTTATTTTCAGCTTGTTTAGCTTAGTCAAGTGGACCTAAGGAAAATACTTTTTTGGTTTTGTTTTGGGTTTGGGTTTTACTTTTTACAGCTTCTTTTTGTTTCTTTTTGTTTAGAAAATTTGTCTGTAATTCTAGAATAACAGAATGGAAACTGTGGAGGTCTGATGGACGTAATCTTTGGAGTGTACTCATTACTCAAATGTACAGATAATTGGAATGAATCTTGTACTTACCCCAAAAACTTGAATACAAGATTTCTCATACAATGAAAACTTGGTAAGGAGTAACTCTCATTAATACATTTTTGTTTTCTTTTAGATTTGTCGGCATTAATGCATCTGATATAAACTACTCAGCTGGTCGATATGACGCTTCTGTTAAACCCCCCTTTGATATAGGCTTTGAAGGTGTCGGTGAAGTGGTAGCCTTAGGACTCAGTGCTAGTGCAGATTACACGGTGGGTCAGGCTGTGGCCTACGTGAAAGCAGGTTCCTTTGCTGAATACACAATCGTGCCTGCCAAACAAGCAGTCCCTCTACCCTCAGTGAAACCCGAGTTTCTCACTTTAATGGTAAGTGGTGCGACTGCATACCTCAGTTTGAAAGAGCTGGGAGACCTGTCTGAAGGCAAGAAGGTCCTGGTGACAGCAGCGGCTGGAGGAACGGGCCAGTTCGCTGTGCAGCTTGCAAAGAAGGCAAAATGCCATGTGATTGGAACCTGCTCCAGTGATCAAAAGGGTGGCTTTCTGAAATCCATTGGCTGTGACCATACCATCAACTATAAAACTGAAAATGTTGAATCTGTGCTTAGGAAGGACTATCCCGAAGGTGTGGATGTGGTGTATGAATCTGTTGGGGGAAAGATGTTTGACTTGGCTCTCAATGCCTTGGCTATCAAAGGGCGCCTGATAGTTATTGGGTTTATCACTGGCTACCAAAGTCCCACTGGCCTCCAGCCCATTAAAGCAGAGTTTTTGCCAGCAAAACTGTTGAAGAAGTCTGCTAGTGTCCGGGGTTTCTTCTTGAACCATTACCTTTCTGACTATAAAATGGCTCTGCAGCATTTGCTCAAGATGTATGAAAGAGGAGACCTGGTTTGTGAGGTGGACTTTGGAGACATGTCTCCAGAGGGCAAGTTCACTGGCTTGGAATCTGTATTCCGTGCTGTAGATTACATGTACATGGGAAAAAACATTGGAAAAATTGTAGTTGAATTACCTCACTCTGTCAGCAGTAAGCTGTAAAAACAGAACAATGATATAAATCAGAAGAGAGAAAATGGGCACTTTATGCTTTAGATTTACTAGAAACAATTTCTATTTTTAAGCTTAGTAATGGATATTATATTAAAAAACAGCAATAAAGTGTTAATGAAAAGGGATGGGTTTGTTGGGGGGGTTTTGTTTTGTTTGTTTTTGTTTTCTTAAAAATGTTTAAATCAGTGGCTGAAGCAGAGACTTAATGGGTCTGTGTTTGATACTGTCACTTAGGTTAGCGTGAGACAAGAACATTGTTCTTGACAGAATAAGTCTTGATGCAGAGGCAGATTTAGTCTGTCAGCCTGATTTGATAAGACTTCATATGTAGTTCAGCTCTGAAAAAAAATCTTTCAGCAATTTTGATTCCCTGATTTAAAAATAAAATTGTTAGAACAGGAATAAGTAAAGAGTTGTATCTTTGGGTTGCTCTATTAATCTTTTGAAGTTTCTGTTAAAAAAATGCTCTTGATTTTCTGTCACAAACATGATAATCATAATTCAGTTGCATCATGGATCATAGTAATATTCCCTGACTGGTTACAGAGGGAAATTTATCCTCCAATTCTGACATGTCAGTAATATTAAGCAACTTGGCTTTTTTTTTTAATCCTGTCTTTCGTAACTATAAACAACTGCACAATATTCTTTTAAATCTTTAACTACAAGTTACAATATAGTCTCATTTTGTTGCCTTTTCATTTTCCACAGCTACTGTTTATTGTCCAGTCTTCCCTTTAGTCAGTATTTAAAGATTATTGGAGTGGGATTTTGAGCCATGTTCATGTGTGTTCAGGCCCTGTGTATTTTTTGAAGATTAAATAAAGTTTTAAAAGCTATTTAAATATTTGTGGCATTTATTAATAATTATATGTTTCTTGCTGAGTAGCTCTTTTTCAGATATTCTATTTTTCAGAGTTATTTGACTGATCATTCTTGAAGGGGCTTCCCATAATCAGTTACTTCTACTTGCCAAGTACTGTTTCTGCAGAAGCCCAGTTACAAACAGCAGGACCATTTTAAATCTGTAGTCACAATACCTGGTACACGTACTGATGCTCAGCTATAGATTTTCTAGTGGTTGCACTTAAAAGGTTTGTAAAGTTTCAAAAATTCTTCCTCACCTAGGAGATATTATTAATGGTACATACAGTGGGAATTCTAGCTAGAAGCATAATATTTTCCAGAACAATAAAATACTTGAAACTGCTTGCTCTACATCTTTTTTTCCATAGCAAACTTTTAAGATCTTGAAGGCCAATTTTGCCACATCTTTTGAAATTGCATTCATTTTGTATGCAGTCGAAGAGATGGAAATTTCCTAAGATCATATGCCTCATAATAAACATAATGATAGGTTGATAATGTCTAGGACTTGAAGGAGAAAATCCAGGATACACTTAATTTTAGGGCATTATTCAGGACTGACTGTACACAACATTTTTGATTGTAACACAGGAAAACACACATTTTATTCAGTAGTGCAGAGAGAAAAATATTTTTGATTTTGATTTAATGCATTCTTAATGTAATTTTTTAGTACATGTGTCATTAGCATCATAAAGAATTGTGTGCAATGGAGAACTGTCCCTTTCTTGGGCCATGCTTGACTACTAGGTTTAGTCTCACTTTGATGGATTTTGGGGAAAGGCAGAATGGATTGAGTCTTGTAACCATTTTTCTCTTTTACTCAAGGTGAGCATCAAACCACCATGATTTTTGTTTTAAGTAAGATCTTCGTATTAAGTAAAAGATGTTAGAAACATATTTCCTCTTTCACCCCTGATAGTACAAATACTGTGTTGTGTTTGTGTTTTGCATCATTAGAAAAGTATATTTGCCTTCCAGCCAAATGCTAGAAGGATGCAACCACTCAAGTACCATACAGAGCATGCAAAGTTCTCAGCATTTTATTCCTAGGCATGTGATGTCTTTTCTTGTTCAGAGATAAGGTGAAGTCCTTGTTCATTAAATGCATCTTTAAAAACCAAAGTTGTTTGGGATGTACTGTGGCAAAATAAAAAAAAAATACAGTTGGTTACATTTGTGATACGTACAGAAGAGTTGCCCAAGTAACAAGTTTTTCAAATTAAATTCCTGCAGTCAAATGCCGAAACCATCCAAGTGACCCAATTTTCAGATGTGTTGATCACTGTCAGTTCAATAGATTTGGTGTTTCTGAGGCAGTGAATTCCATATGTTTTTGTCATAAAAAATTCCTCCTGTAACAGGATTCCGTTTGGACATACATTCTACTTTCTTTTTAGAATGTTACTTCATATATAACGTTGCATAATGCAACTGCCCCAGGCTTCTTCACTGATCAAAATATGGGAAGAGAGGAACCTTTGGAGGTTTCACACATATTCAGATATGGCGTGTTGTTCATTTTAATCTTGGCTTCAGATTTTTGTTTAGCACTTTCATACTGATCACAACATTAGTCAAAGGTTTGTGTTTGTTATATGCATAACTTGGATAGCCAATGTACAGATTTCATAGCCTTTTTGGTGTTTAGGTTAGGCTATGGTCATTGGGCTTGTCTTTTTCATCGAATGTTTATGTTTAGCTGAAGGGCTAGCTCAGGGTCAACATGATAACTCTTCCATTAATGAATATGGAATGAAGAAGTATTTTTTGTTTTTAAAAATACAAGTTTTGTGCTTTAAATTGCTGAAAGACGGCGTTATCCATGGAGAGAGGGTGAAAAGTATTTCTTAAACGTGTAGATAAGGCCTTTTTGATGAGTTTCATAATAAATTTTGGCTTGCAGCAGGGGGAAAAGACTAAACTTCTCCTTATTTAAAAGTGCGTTCTGCAAACTTACAGTTATGGGAGCAGGGCTGCCTTTGAAAAGTAAGCTATGATGGATTTAAATAATGTTTAAATATTAGATGCCTAGGAAAATGTATGTGGCATGCACACACTGAGAGGTTTAAATGATGATAGGACATTGAACATACAAGGAAAAGAAATACTGTAGAGTCACAGCAAGGGATTAATAACAATACACTTAATATGCTTGCAAAAAAGGTGTATTAAAAGCTGTGTGCACAGTGGGGACTTAAATGATTAAAAATAATAATACATTTGCCTTGGAAGTACTAAGTATACTATATGTAGAGAGCAGGGATTTAAATAATAATACTATTAATAATAGCAGCTCATTGAGATGTGGTTGCCAGCACTACATCCTAATTTTACCTTTCTAAATGAATTTGCTACAGAGGAATCTGGCATTGTTTGCTGAGGCTAATAACCGAATTTCCCTTCCCTACACACATATGCTTCCATGGAAAAACAACAAAGAACTAGATGAAGAGCTGGCTTTTTTCCTGAGTCTGTCACATGCGTGCATACGCACGCGCACACGGACACACACGTACTCACTCCCTCTCTCCTGGCTTGCAACCCTCAGCACATTTTACAGATATGCTTCCTACTTAATTGCTATGCTGGATTCTCCTAATACCTTTTTGAATCAAGTTGGGTTTCTACCAAGCAATAGTTTGCTGCATGTTTGTATGCATGCGAGTGTGTGTAATGTATATACACATAAAGTGTATATTTAGTAAGTAGATATGAGTAACTGCTGTGTCATGTAAATACAGATAATTGCAATCTCTCAAGGAAAAGTTTGCAATAGTGTTTGCAGATATTATATATATTCCTACTTCTGTCTGAGGAGTAAAGAAATTTCTCTGCTGAATAGCTGTTAGTATCTATTTTACAAGATTTACTCATTTTCAGGTACCTAATGTAGCTGCTAGCATGCATGCACGACAATACAATTTATATGGTAAATGGAACCAAATAATGGCTTCACTGAATGTTATGGCTGCACTGAAGGGAAATGTCACGGTAAATAGCTGCCAAATTATGGATCATGCCGAAGTGTCACAACTGCACTAAAGACAAATAGCACTAGAGGCTATTGCCACTGTGACGCTTTTGAGTTATGAAGAAGAGGAGCAGCCTGATGTGAGCCTCTTTGTGTCCTCATTATAGCAAAGGGTTACTGGTGCAGTGTACAAGAAAACCTAGTCCTACGTGGTGGCTAGTTATTAATCTGTTCTTTTCAAATCTAACAGCTGTAGCAAACCAGAAAATCTTTTCCGTGCTTTATGGATACGTATAAACACATACAAACAAAGAAAAACCTGCAGGTTTTATGAATGTAAATGTGTACGGGAAATGACTAGTAATGGAAAAATGTTGTAATAAAATAATCTAATCAAAGAATATTATTAAATTTAATATCGTATGTGTCTGAAAGCTTTAGTTGCTTCTTATGCAGATAGATGTGTGAAATATAAGCAATAATGCACTTTCTCTCTTTGTAAAGACTTGAGTAGTAAGGACATTACCAACTAAATTGCTTCTTCTAAACTGAAGTGTGTCCCGGTTTCTTTCATTTTAATGGGAGGGTAATAAAGATGAAAGACTAACATTTTAACTGATGGATCCCTTAAGCTACAGAATAGAAATTTATTATGTTTTGAGGGAATATGCTGAATGCTGAAATGTGGAAAGAAGCAGGGAAATCCCAGGTAAAATAAAAGCAATGTAACCTCTTTTTTCATTGTTATTATTATGACATACTTTTATGAATGGAAAACTACATACTGCTCTTACTTAAACTGAGAAAACAACACTGATCTTTCTTTTGAGAAAAAAAAATGGGGGGAGTTACTTGGAAAAAAAAAAAAGATTTGGAAATGGAGGGACATCGCTCAGCAAGTGGTCGCTTCTCTCTACGGTCACTTTTCAAATCCTGCCTGCAGTGTTCAGGGAAGTGAGTTTGATGCTCTGACCACTATTGTACACACCACAAATGTACCATCCATAACACAGCACAATTGTCAGTTGCTGTTTTACAGAGGGGCCAGGGCTGAACAATCATGGTGGATAAATTACTTTTCTATTCTACAGCAAGTGGCTTTCCTACCATGTGAAGCTTAAGGTCATTGGCAGGGCAGTGAGGGGGAAGCTTATATATTAGTTAAAACTAATGCACTAATAGTGTTCAGATAGAGGAACTAAACCAATTAATTAAAGCTAGGTTTCTTCTTCGAGACTGGGGGGGATGACTTGGAGGGTTGTTGTACCGAAAGACACATATGTATATGTATATGTATATGTATATGTATATGTATGTATTTTGCCTTCTTACTACTCCACTTCTTGCTACAGTATTCCTGTAGATAATTTTTTTCCTTTTGTTCTTTAATATCTGCATTAAAACCTTCATAACTCATGACTGAAGAAATTCAGATTTCCGAAATAAGAAAATATTCTCAAAGATTTTAAAACTTCAGTAATAGAGTCTGCTTGCAATTTGTACAGTGTGTAGTCTAAGGGAGGAGGGGAAGAAAAACCTGTCAAAAATTAGGTAGAACATCCTTGAATGGCAATTAGCGTGCCCAGAATTTATTTTATGTGCAATGCAGTTGCAAGTAGCTGCTTCTTATTAAATGAAAATCCTGTATTATGTACTTCAGGAACATTCCAACTAATGAGTATGTAATGTCCTTAGTGTAACACAGAACTTCTTTTTGTGTTCACAACCACAAAATGCTGGAAACTTGACAAATGATATCATTTAAGACAGATGCCTGCCTTAGGGACCTGTTTTTTGGCTTCCTGTTTCTGGTTTTTATTTCAATAACATTTGTAATTGCCACAGGATCTGTACCTGCGTAATGTTTTAACTCCTTCACATATGCCCCAATGCATTAACTCCTTGGGTAGGTACCCGGGAATATTTTCTTTTTTCTTTTTCCTTTTTCCTCCCCAGCTGGTGTGTTCTTCCTGCCTCTCACAGGCACAGCTATACACATAAATAAAAGCTGGATCTTATTAGACCAGATGAAATGGTAACGTCAGAGGGGGTAAACACTTACTGCACTTGCTGTGTTTTACTAGTGCAGAAGTACATCTAGACCAGGCCCAAGGCAAAACCCAAGAAACTGTGAGGTACAGCCTGCTGGTTCTCAGTGAGAAACAACAGAATTCTGTGTACATGGCCTAGGCACACAATACCTTGATCTCAGTTATACTTTCCAATGTATATTTCCCCAATAAACTCACATTCTTTACTTAGGTTATAGGGCAGGAGCATTCCTTCCATTGATGCTGGGTATAGGGGGCATTTTGGCAGTGCTGGTTCAACACAGGTTTTAAGTTGCTGTGCCTCCAGCAGAGCCTGCTTCATGTAAAGTCCTTATCATAGGACAAGAGTAGTTTTCAGGTCCCCAGGCACTCAGCATGGATCTTGGCAGACTGCAAGAAACCTTCCCATAATCCATAACAGCCCAGAGGTTTTGGTGGTGGTTTATAACATGTTCTTTCTCTGACTTTTTTTTTGTAGGTTTTACAAAAAAACATCAACAATGAGCTGTATACAAGAAGCTTACATGAATCTTTGTAGGGGGATTCTCACTGAGCCACTTCACTGAATACTTCAGGGTGCAGTAATAACAAAAAAAAAAAAGGCTTGGAAAGAGCATGAGCTCTTGGCACTGATTTCTGCAGGTGAGACTTTTCTCCTTGTCATAAGCAGTTGCCTCTCTAGGACTTACAGTGTTTTCTGATGTCATTTTGAAGCAAAAACTCTGCATTCAAACCTTCTGTCATAGGACATACAGACTCATTGCACCTGTACTCTTAGGACAAGTTTATCCCATGAAGTGCTGAACAGCTGTATCTTTCTTCAGAACTGGAGCTGATGACTCTAAAAACCTGAAGAAATGTCTCTGTTTACTGCAAGACCAGACAGCACATCATAAAAACCTACCCTCCAGGCTTTCTGTAAGAGAAGGAGGGGGAAGTCTTTCTCTTCTGTCACAAGAGGGAGGTCAAAAGGACCAAGCAAGTGCCAGACCAAGTCACTTCTGCTGTTCTAGGGTTCATTTTCAGAGAGAGTAGGCAGGCACACAAATCTCATTATGCGTTACGAGGATCTGTGCGAAGGCTTCTTGTGTGCTGTCTTAAAACCATACCCCTAAGGGAGTCATTCACAAAGGGAATAGAAGGAAAGGAAATTTGTATATTTTCTGGAAGCAGTAAGACATGACATGCAGCACGGTTCTGGCTGATTACAGCATGCCTCAGGTGAGCTGGGAGGCACGAGGCTGCCAGCCAAGTGATTTCAACCACCCAAGAAAGAGAACTCCACAGAAATGCATTGTGTGGCATGTCTGATTGCTACAAAGAAAAACACTCCAACTTCATTCACATTGGCATGGCATTATTGGCATGACTGTTCCTGGCAGCCTATTGGAAAGTTTTATTTGCATCCAGAGTTTTGAAAGCCATTTCATAACATTAAACAAGAATAATGCTGAAAACGCCTGGCTTATTTGCCCCTTGACACCTGTGTGTAATCCCTCATTGAAACCCTAATGAGGTGTTCTCCTTGGGTCGTGTTACTTCCAAAATAACCCCTGCACACAAGCAGCATAATATACCTTTCCTCCCTGCATAGGGCGTGGCAAGAGTAGCCAGATGAAAGTAGATAAAATACATTATTTTTCTGTATCCTCAATAATCGAGATGCAGAGTCAGTTACTGCATCATTTGACTTCTTACTGAGCTGGGAAACCTCAATCTGCTATCACAAGTGCCTACAAATAAGAGAGATACTGAGTCGGTTTCCTCTCCTGGGAATGTAAATGAGGAACAAGAATAACACTCTTGAAACAGTGTAAAAACAGTCTCTGAGGAGAACCTGGCTCTTGTTTCTGTGTGCATGTTCATGCTGCTGGAAAAAACAGTTTTAACCCACCCTAACCTCAAGTTGTAGTGAAATTTCCCAGGGCCTCCAGATAACTCCCAAAGTCTTGGGAAATTCAGTTCAGTGTTTGCAGTCAATGATGTTGTAAGAGCTGTGGTCGCAAGCTCTGAACTGTCAGATAATGGGTGGTGGCAAAGCAAACTTTGCTCTGGGGGAACTACTAAAAAGGCAACCCTCCAGTCCCTGGGCATTCTCTAAACAAATTGGACTGTGAAGGACAGATTATTCTCCATCCTAGTTCAAAAAAACCCAGCTTTTCCCCTCCTGTAAGTCACAATCTTGACTTACATGATAGCTTCTTTTCCCATCCCTTCTCCCTCTTTCTCTCAGCTTCCCTCCCAACTCTCAACAAAAAATAAAGGGTGAAAATAATAATAGAGGGAGGCTGCTGGAAGTGTTTCAGGCTTCTCTCCCTTTTCAGAGGGGGATAGATCAAGCTGTCTTGTAATATATGTAAACCTAAGAAAGCACAGAGTTTTGCCTATATGCTTTGCAACAAAATTTGAGCAGATTTATGGCAAATATATCTAGTTTACATTTTACCAGAGAAACTGACAATTTTTCTTTACAATATGCAATATCTTTTCTATCTACATGGGGGAAAAAGAACAAAACAACCCACCAAGGTCTTTTTCCACCAGTGTGATTTAATTTGCAGTGTCTCTCATTCTGTTAATGTGATGAAGCAACTTCTTTGGCATTTCTTCCTTTCTTGTTTGTGAAAAGCTGCCATGTTCAGTAGTCACAAAACACACATCATGGCGCAAAGAGGAAAGAGCCAAATATTCCTCCTTTTCAATGAACTTGAAATTGTAGCAATGCAAAACATTTCAGCATTGGATCACATGATATGAACTAGAACCCTGTAAAATGAGTGGTGGGCTATAGATAAAAGATGCTGTAGAGACAAGGATTATATCTAGCAGAGGCAGAAAAAGGATGTTGATAGTGGTGTTTTCAGGTGGCTGCAGAAAAGCCAAAGTCTGTTCTTTACCTTAGATGAGTTCAGGCTTTCTCCCCTGCATGTAAATCAGATACAGTCCTAAATCTAACAGAAATGCTTCACGCATATACTGCAGTGCGCACTAATGCCAGTGTCTTTGCTTTCTAGATTATTTTCTTCTGTCTTCCTGGCATTATGTCACATTTTCATCTAATTACAGACAATGCGAGGTGGGAAGGTGAAAGCAATTATTTCTTTGCTTCCAGAAATAGAGTCAGAACTTTACCAGTCGTATATAAATGGCAGCAGTACCTTTTAGCATTTTTAGTAAACATAATGTTGATAGTGCCTTTGAGATAGCTGGAGGGGAATGGTCACTCAGACTTAGATTTTTTTGGAGCTTCTCATCATAATTTTGCCAGAGTACAACTGATATCCATGCTTATCCAAATGATGGAAAAGTTTCTTGATCCTTGAAAACTAGCCCTACTGTACCAGAGAGAATACAGAGAATGGTGCTGTTCCAGTCCTTTCCCATCTGCCACACTGTAAGTGGAAAGCTTGAACAACCCCCAGTCCTGACACTTGTATGTCAGGCAATATAAACTAAGCTCTGAAGACAAGCATACTTGCTCTAAGAACCTGTCTCACTCCAAGAAGATATCGTTTCAGAGTGTTGTGAGTGAATTAATCTCTTTGTTCAACACTGTATTTAAAAAAACACCAACCCTAACAGTCCTATTCTCTCCCCCAGGGTTGCCCTGATTCTGTGCCTGGCAGGCTGGCTTTGCTCTGAAGCACACCAGCTCTCCATACCTTGTATATTTTAATGCCGACACTGATCTTCAATCAGCCTTGCTCTGGCCTTCCAGTGAAAATATGCCAAAATGTCATAGGTTTCCAAATGAAATGCAAATACTGAACTTTCTGAAATTTACTGATAGTATTTTACTCCTTTACTGCAACTGAGCTGTACGAACGAGCCACGTCGGAAACAAGGGTTTAAGATTCCTGACAGCAAAGGTCTTTGCACTTGCCACTCCCAGGTGTCTCAGTTGGATGGTCTGTGGCACCTTGATGATCTTAAAGGTCTCTTCCAACCTAAATGATTCTACAGTTCTACCTCCCATGAAGAATATGAGTCCTCTGCTTGCTCGCTCACTCAGCACAATGAAAAAAAGCAATGAAGTACTTGAAGTCAGGTCAGACTACCTTTTGTCATATGTAACTGTTATTACACAGATGTCACAGCAGCAGGTGCAAAATAAATACCTGGGTAATGGAAACCATTTGCTTTGCCTTTAGCCACAGGCATCAGGTCTGATTTACTTGTGGCTGGCAGCTAAGAGAGCAAGGGAGAGCCAAGCCCCTATAGCCAGGCTCACTTTGCTCAGAGATGGGAAAAGATAGCCACAGTGGAAGCTGCTCCAGAGGAGATCACCCTATTTTTCACCCATGCCCTCTTCCTCATGTTCCCTACTATTCTGCCAGAGCAGGGAGATTTAGCTGAGCCTTGAATCTACACTTACGCATTGCCCTTTCATCATTTGGACCTCGGTGGATGTACACAATCTGGAGCAGTCTTTGCTCAAGGCAAACAAAGTAAAGGAGGAGAGTGACATTTCAGTCTTTCATTGCAGAGTCATTCAGGTCACTCACTGAAATTATAGACACCAGCTCCAGCAATGTTAACAGCCAACTTTAGATTATTAACCATCCTTTTGATAGCAGTACTTTTATGGTGCCAGTGCACAGAGAATTCCCCCAAATTACAGGGTGTCCTAACATGGTTGGTCAAACCACATGGACCTCTAGATGCAGTAGGCAGTATAATTAAACCTGTTTTCTCATTTGCACTTTCCTAGCAGCACTCAAAATACGCTCTCGGCCACTGGATGCTGCTCTTTGCATCAGGCTATGAGAAGAGATAAGAATGAAGGGTGCCTTAACAATAGCTCAATTAAGAAGACAACAACCATTTTCTTTTATTGCGTTATTTATGTTTTGGGTTATAATACAACACTATTTCCAGGGCAAAGTGCACTCAAGAAGCATATTGGCCTGTAGGTGGTTTCATTTGATTAGATTTAGAAGGGGGAAAGCTACAGCAATTTCTTTTATCTGCTGTTTTCTTGAAAGACCTGAGCTTTTTCTTACACTCATCAGGCCATATATTGTCAATACATTTGAGAGCCACCAAACTTCATTAGTTCTTTCAGATGCTTCTGGGAAAGGCAGACTCTTTTTTGTCCCCTAAGGCTCTAGAAATTATTCACTGCAACAATCACTGGCATGCCTGGTAGGATCCATTTTTTAATATAATGACCTTCTGCATAGAAGCAAACAAACATGAAGAGGACCTAAACATTTAGATCATAAAGCTGATTTCACACAAAAGAGTCCATGTTAAGGAACGTCAACAAAAATAATAGTAATAATACAGATAATGGTAATGAATACTTATTTTCATTCCTTTAATTGTATTTTCATAGTTAGTCAAACACACTGTTAATTACAGTCTTTCCTCATATTTTTTCATTATTCTCCTACAGAGCCATTTTCACCATCTAATGCTGCTGCTGTACATTTTGGTACCTGTGTAAAGATCGAAGAATAAATTTTGGCCCTGACCATGGAATATTTACTCACTTTGAAATGTAAATAAAATAAATGAAACTGATAATGGAAACTGCAAAAGTTGGGAAATCCTAATTTATTATAATGCAGCTTCCGTCTCTTTGACTCTTTCTGTTGCTTTTCTGCTATAAACAATACTAATGATTGTTTAAAAAATAAACAAACCCACAACAACAAAACATAACAAAACAAACAAAAATCCAAAGCTGGGAGGTGCAGAAGGTACAGAAACTATCAGACATCCCAAGGAGAACACGAGAGAATTTGGCTTGAAAATAGAGGCTATGGCATAGAGTGTATGCCATGTCTGCTCCTTGTTGTGGAGAGGGACTCTAACAGAGCTCATAGAGTGTGAATGGATACCCATGCCTGTGTGTACGAAAATGAAGAGACCAGCCAGCAACTAGAAAGAACTGCTCCTCATGCTCCTTTTAAGCCCTGAAAGTGTCCACTAAATATGCTTACTGTGAAGAAGAATGGCATCTTAATACTAACTGAGAAAGCTCTCTTTAAGTTATTAATATAAAGTACAAATACCTCTAGCATCTGAAAGAGGCTTGTAGCTAAAAGAAAACAAACCACAAAACCAAAAAAAAAAAAAAATGGGCAAAATATTTCTGATTTTCAAAGTAATAGAATTAGTTTGACTGTACTATTCACTGCCTTTCTGAATTACAGATCACTGAGATCTCCGTCCAGAAATGCAATATACTGGTATTCTTCTTGTCAATGATATATACTCAGAGAGCTATTTCTCTAATTGATGGCTTCATCATTCAGTTCAAGAGGCATAAGTATAGCTATTGTTATCTAACACTATCATGTGTTCCAATTGTTCTACACTTCTCTCCTTGTCAATAGCATCCAAGATATCCTATCTAAATCTTCAAGATAGCAAAAGAAAGGTGCATTATTTGTTGACTCCACACATTGCATTATTAAGCATTTGTGAGCAACCTGCACATCTCCCCACTGACATCTTTAAGTATTCAATTAAAATTGGATGAGAGAGTACAACAATACAAATAAATACTCAGTTATATGAAGGCTTTGCATTGAATTCTTAAATTATTCTAATACAGGTGCTTGCTAGCAGGCACTCAGTTGAAATCAGGACAGTGATGTGAGTGTGGGAATGAATGGTGTATTAAAGGGAGGAAGGCAGATTGCTTTATGGTGGAGTCATGGCAGAGGTTTCACAGGAAATGCTTCTCCCAGTACAGCTAAGCAGGGAAGGAGAACCCTGTTATATGGATGAGCGGGACCAGCACTGGCATCTTGTCATTCTATCTTGTATAAGTAAGCAAGCTTAATTGCTCCTTGCCTTTTCAAGATGACTTTCCACCAACAATCTCATGATCACACACATATGTTTGTTGCACATATCCGAGTCCCTTCATGCAGACCTGAATGCAGTGAGAAGAGCAGCAATATTGTGTTACCCAGTAACATTGTTTTCCCTTTTTTTCATTTTAACCAGGCGAATGTGACCTGCCTTCTCCTTCTGCAACTAACAGGGTGACCAGAGGCAGTGGAATGTACACCAGGACTGGAAAGAATAGATCCAGAGGGAAAGCAAGCTGTCAAGAGAACAGTGTACTGAAGATGAAAAATGTAAAACATGACTTCTATTTACCATGATTAATATGTAAAGTTAACATGTTTGTCATGGAATATATTAATATGTATGTTTTCCTATTATGTAGATCTTTTCTTATATTACTTATTAGAAAGGGATATAATCACAATGATGGGGCAAGAATGCCACTTAAAAATTAGTCAACATAACATAACCACTACAGTGTCATTTCTGATTTAGATGTGGTGATATCAGTATAATTGCTGCTGGGAAGAAATTAAAATGGCTGTTAATGATAAATAAAATGACAAGAAGGAGGATCCTCCTTCACATATAATTCCAAGCAAAATACAGTTGCTGAATTCCTTGAGCACTCAGTGCCACTCATTGATAAAGAGGAAACAAGCAGGTTTTGTGCAGCTGCACGACCATAAGAACTGCCATGTCCTTTCCCAATCCCAAATGTAGACACCATAGGTCTAAAAAGATTTCACCATGCTATTTCCAGTCAGGGGAGGTGTAATAGTGAAGCTCACATGAAGTGAGTATTATCACTATTCTAGCAGAAAGCACTGTATGTAACAAACAGAAAGATAAGTAATAACAGGGTAGGGGCAGGGAGACAACAGTGCCTGTGGATACTTTACAAAATCTCCAGATACTCCTGCCTTGTCTCTGTCAACATAGGCAGCCTTAGCTCACAGATCAAAAGACCTTCATACATTTGTTTTATATCATAAATGTGTCAAGAATGAGCTACACAAAGCATCATTCACCCAATACACATGGCTTGTTAGCCTAGGTGAGAGCATCTTTCAACTCATTCACACATTAAAAGCCAGGAAACCAACATTTGATTACTAGTTTTAGCATTAAGATCAAAGACCATATCTTCCCATCTGTGAAGAGCAAGAGCCAAATTGCTTTCTACTCTCTCTGCATTTACAGGAAAATGGAAGAGTCAAAACACAAAATCAACGTTATACTCCATATCCCATGAATAACACAGTTCCAGCCTATAAAAACACAAAGCAGCCACTATAACTACATACATTTTCTTGAAAAGAAGTATAAGCGAATCTGTACTCACATCTTCACAATGCTCCCAGTCTGCAGTTATCCAAAGCTCAGAGTGGCTTGATCCACAGGTGTTATCCTAGTGTATAAAATTACAACATCTCTTAAAAGGGAAAATACCATATACCTGCCATTTACTCTTCTCTTGATATCTTCAAAATCAGATGGTGGTGTAAGAGTTAGATTAAATGAAAGCAGTAACTTAAAATCACAAAAACAAAACTGAAACAGACAGGGTAAGTTAATGTTATTTCATTATCATAGTTAGGTTTTTACTTACCTGTTGTCAAAGAAGCTTAAAAATATAAATAAATAAAAATCAGCCTTAACCTGTAGAATAATTATGTCCATTTTCAGGTGAAACTTACTTGCTGATTCAGTTCTAGCCAATGCTAATTCTTCTGCAGGGAGTTTACTCTTAGGCGCCTGTAGCAAAACCATAGCAGGGGCAGTGAAAGAAGAGGAGGTAAAAAAATGAATGATGTGTAACATGCCTTCTAAAATATGGCAAATTTACACAGAAAAGACCCTAGTGAAACAGCTGAAGCATTGACCTGGAATTTTGAGTTATACAGGATTTTGATTTTTATTTTTATCATTTTTGGTGGTCTGTTTTACTACACAGCATGTGAAAGCACTGCAGAGCTCAGCCAGCCCCCAGCTAATTGCTTTGGCTCTTTTGCATGAAGATCATTTGCTGATAAATTGTTACAGACACATTTAGGCAACAAGTTTTTATAGGATGCCTGGTGCTCTTTATAATGCAATTAGCGTTATTTAGTATACATGTTTTCTTATGCGCTGTTGTTCTTTCACTGGAAAACAATAACAATGAAATCTGCACCCTTCAAATGGCTGAATTTTTCCTCATGTTTCCTTGATTTGAGCTGTCTTTTGGGAGCGCAGAATCATCAAAGGAAAAATCCTACCTAATGTTTAGTAAAGGGCATTTTATTTTAATGTCTGTTTGGGAAAGTTGGAAGAAAATGTGGACTGAGGTTGATCTTATTCTTTTGCCAGCTTTACAAAAGACACTAGGAACAGTTAATTTTAGAAAGCAAAGCATTTTGATCTGTTCCAAAGGAGCTGCAAAGAAAAGCCTTCCTATGAGTGCACATGTTGGAGGACTCCTTGCAGTATTTACTCAAGCATGCCATGGTTAGGTAATTAAAAATCACCAATTCTGACTGACATCTCCAAACCTCTTCTCGCCAGCAAAGTATCAAGGAAGCACGAGGTCTGCATCTCTTCCAGCAGTGGTAAGGTTCTCCAAACAACAAGTTCTCCATGTATGTGTCCTTTTGTGAAAGACACACCCCTACCATCAGGTACTGTAATGGTGTTACATGCCTGGTCTACCTTTAAGCCATGCTGACATTCATGTGCAAGGTATCCCTCCCTTGTACCTTGGAGGACCTAGTCTGGTAGCCCTGAAAAAGGAGTGTTCTGAGCACCTACCTGAGATGCCAGCAGGGAATAAATTAATTTCTTCCAAGGTGATTCAAATGCACACTTTTTAGGAGGGTCCTAACCACAAAAATATAGGGAGTTTTTGAATAGGGATACCCATTTTTGAAGCTGTTGTGCTTACCATACATTAAATGTAGCAAGACCACTCAGACACTCTGTTCTTGACTGGCCATCATAATCGTTATACCTGAAAGCCTTACTTTCTCACTAGCTGCAGTGAGAAAGTATTGTGTATTACCTTATTTTCTAGGATCTCTTGCACAAAGAGTAGAGGCACTGCTCTAGAGCAGCCTGAGAGTCCAGTTAGCACAGAATTTGATTCACAATTTCCCACTCTGTTGCTACCGCCTCAAAGTACCTAAAACTTTACATCTGAACACCTACAGGAGCAAACAGATTGTGACCCAAGCACTCTTAGTGCCTACATTTGACACAAAAGGTATTATTCACTATCCAGAGAAGGCTCTGGGTCCTAGATATGCTCCAGAGACTCAACTGACTCAGGAAATGGAGCACAAGTTTCTTCTCTCTCTTGTGACCATGCCAGCAATTGAGCTGAACACTCTGTTCAGTTTCGCTCAGTCTCCCTGACCTAGTAAATGTCAAAATCCCCACAAAGCACATCAGCAAGAATCCCCTACAGTTCAGCAAGAAAGAGCCCCATACCAAAGCCAGTTATGCAGCCTCTTGTGACAACCCTGGGTGGCTCTGCCTAGGACCACTGTGGCTTTCACAGATGAATCAGCAGCAGGAATTCCTTAGGTAGAGTGCAATTACCAGGAATGGAATTTAACCAGAATTATCACCCAGCTCCTGTGAAAAATGGGTAAAGCTGGAAGGGACCACAGTGGGTCCAACCTCCTGCTCTGATCCAACCTCCTTGCTCAAAGAGGGTCCCCTAGACTACATTGCACAGGATTGAGTCCAGATGGTTCTTGAATATCTCCAGTGAGGGAGATTCCACACCTTCTCAGGGCAACCTGTTCCAGTACATGGTCGTCTGCACATAAAGAAGGACCTGGGAGTCCTGATAGGTGACAAGTTGACATTGAGCTGCCAATGTGTCTCTGTGGCCAGGGATTCCTTGTGTGGGATCATGGAATGCATTGCAAAGAGTTTGGCCAGCAGGTCAAAGGAGGTGATCCTCACCCTCTCCTGGGCCCTAGTGAGGCTGCATCTGGAGTGCTGTGTCCAGTTCTAGGATCCTCAAGACAAAAAGACAAGGAGCTACTGGAGAGGGTCCAGAGGAGGGCCACAAAGATGATTTGGGGTCTGGAGCATCTCTCTTATGAGGAGAGAAACTGTGGGAGCTGGAACTCTTTAGTCAGTTGAAGAGAAGACTGAAGAGGAGCTCTCATTAATGGGTATAAATATCTCCAAGGCGGGTGCCAAGAGGGTGGTGCCAGACTCCTTTCAGTGGTAGCCAGTGACAGCATGAGGAGCAGTGGCCATAAACTAAAACACACGAAGCTTCACCTCAACATGAGGAAGAACTTTACATTGAGGATGGCAGAGCACTGAAACAGACTGCTTGGAGAGGTCATGGTGTCTCCTTCTCTGGAGCCATTCCAAAACACCTGCACACATTTTAGTGTAACCTGTTCCATGTGATCCTTCTGTGGCAGAGAGGTTGGTCTAGATGATCTCCAGAGGTCTATTTCAACCCTAAAAACATTGTGGTTCTGTAATTCTGCCCATTGCCTTTTGTCCTATTGCTTGGCACCACTGAGAAGAGCCCAACTCCATCCTCTTGGCACCCTCTCTTCCCATCCTTATGCATCAGGGTCTTGGCTTTGCACCTTGCTGAGAAAATTGCAAAAAGGTGTCTTCAGCAGAGTGTTTACTCCAGGGAGGTGGTGTGGCCAAGCAGAGCACTGGGGAGTCTTTCCTGCTGGCTGACCTGCACCCTCCTCAGCAGAAGCTCTCTGTCATCTTCCCCACAAATCTCCTGCCTCACCCCAGCCCAGCTGAGGCTGGTAATTTCCATGGGACTTTTTTAACCACAGGCCGTAGTACTGTATAATTATGAAAGTACTTTATAAAAGATTTTCACTTGTATATCCTAAAGAAATACCCAGAGCCTTTGAAAACTTGGTGCTTCCCTGCTCTTTCCCACATGCTGCATGACCAGTTTGAAGTACTAGTATGAAAATGGACCAAACCATCTCTGCAACTTTCCTGTCCCTAATTTCCTGAGGCAGATCTTTCTGAGAAAAACATTTTCCTTTGGCCCCCACTGACCCAATTGCTACAGAAGGCAGCAAGGAACAATCAGAGCCAGCACTTTGGTTTCCTCAGACAGGTGCCCAATGCACCGTGTGCCACCTCTAGCTCAGCCCTCTCTATTCCTGCAGTGGTATTCTTCAGTGGGAGGCAGAGGGCTACTTGTGATCATGGAGAACTGAGGAGATAAAAATTAATTGTAAAGTAATATTTATAGCTCCAAATGGAAAGTGATGAGACAAAAAACAATTGCCCAGTTTGAATTCCTGTGTTACATTCAGAGATTTAACAAAACCTGATGAGCATTTATTATTGTACAGCTATTGGAAATAGCTGCACAGATTTTTCAATCTCTCCCACTTCCTGAGCCTTGCTTTCAAGTACATTATTGCATGTATGCCATCTGAGATGAGGTAGTGAGCTGGCATATGACACATGCTGGAAAAATGGGCCAACTAAACAAAATGTAAAGTGCCACTATTTCTCCTCAGCGAGGGCCTGATTCAGCCCAAGCGTGTCTCATATGTGCCTAACTTAAAGCAGACACCTAAGTGCCCTGCTGAAGGAGAAGAGTGGAATTGCTTGCATTCTTGGAGTGAAGCACGTGGAGTTTAAGAGCTTTGTGGAATCCCAGCCTAAACTAATAGCATTGTATTTCTTGTTAACTGAGAACAAAAGCAAGCCAGTTTGGGATCACGCTGACCTAGATGCTATCAGAGGTTAGCAAAAATGACTGGTCGGACCTGTCAGGACTAAACAGCTGCATCAAGCAATGGGGGGGAGCTCGAGGGGGAAGGAGGGCGCCAGAGTTGCAAATAGAGAGACAGAGGAGCAGGAGGAAAAGATGGAAACTGCGTGTTCTGAATACGCATGAACATGTGTGTGTGTGTGTGTGTGTTCTCTGCAGCTGAAGCTTTGGTCTTGTCATTTGCATATACACAGATCACTGGACATCTTTTGCCCAACCTTTCAGAAACAACCTTATGGCACCATGACTCCCATGCTCTCAGCACTCCTTGGGCTCCATTTCCATAAATTACAGTACAAAAGGATAATAGCCTGTTAGCAGTTTCCAGCACTGTCTGACATACAAAGCACCAAGAGCAGGAGTATTTTTCTTGCCGTCCTGTGCCCCTCTTGTGGACCAGGTGTAGCCCCACTTGCAAAATGCAGTACTGTACCAGCAGTTTCTGACCTGATTGCAAAGCTAACGAAAGCTAATTTATCATGACAGCCTAATCAGGATGACAAGGTTGGGTAGGTGACATTTTCCAAAATCTCCAATTTTTTTTTATTTTTTTAATCCCCTTAGCAATTTATTTTCTGAATAGCAAAGTTTTCTCCAAGAATGTTCCAAAACATAGTCAAGGTTAACCATGCTGTGAGCTTATTCAATATTTATGATTCTTTTTTATTTGTACTAGGACTTTTTGGGGACTCCAAATAGTCCATTAATCAAATCGAGTGACAAAATAGGCCATTTGACAATTTGTACAGGGGCTGCATATTTTTTTTTCTGTTCAAGAATAAAGAACCAACTTAACTTCATCAACAGTTCCTGATTAATTGTTACAAAGTGTCATCCATAAATTTTCCTTCGATCTAATAATCCTTTCAGAAGACTTAACAATATCCCCAGTGATTTGGGTTTTATTGAGGGCTGAGTTCCTGGAGAAGCAGTGACACAAATAGCTCAAGTGAACTGAGACACCTCCGTGGACAGTCTTCACAGAGTTGACAGTTCTGAAATACAATTATCAGTGTGATCTGCTTAAGAATTCATCATCAGCTCCTGCCTTCTGAAGACTTAAAAAAATACCGAGGCATACAAAGAAAAAGAGGTGATAAGAAGGCATCATTTTCTTCCAGCCTCATAACTGTAAATTGAAGAAAATTATTTTCTTTGCCTGCAGCTCATTGGCATATAGGCAGCATTATATTATAATTTCATAAGCATAAATCCTTTGAATAAATTTCAGAAGAATAACTGAATTAGAAATGCAAGTAAAGTATCTAAAAAACTTAACTGTACTAGGCAGGAAAAACTGGATGCGAGTAAAACTGGCATGGGGAGATTTACTGTCTGCTTTCTCATCCTCTGTCTGTGAAGGGAATACTCTCCCACTCCTCCCACTAACCTGATCCAGCTGAGGTAAATTTTAAGAAGAAAAAAAAAATGTTAATTTCAACCATCATTTCCATACACAGCAGGAAAATAAGAAATCTAACCCACCTTGCTGCCTTCTTTTGCAGAATTTCAGCTGTATTTCATCATTAATTAATCTTGGAGATACAACAGGCTTGGGGTTTGTTGTAATTATTGTTATTTGTTTATTTATTAGTAGTAAGCATATGGGAGATCAAAAGCATGCCTCCCAACTGTTCCCTAGCAACAAGTCAGTCAGTTATTCGCACAGAAGTCGTCCAACCTTCCCACAAAGTGAATCTGGGATGCAGCACTCCTGCAGCACCCTCCTTGCCCCATCCAATGGGCTGAGGGATGCTGCAGGTGCTGAAGATCTCCGATGTCCAGCCAGGTGAACTGCACAAGTGTCTGCCAAGAGGCAGAAATAACCCACCTTTTCTGAGAAGCCCTGGGGGAAGACTTGGTTTTGTAGTTGCATCATAAGATGATTGCAAGTCAGGAGATCAAAGTTAAGCCCTGGTATTGACTTCCTGTCCAATTTGGACAAGTACTCTCTCCTCAGTTACCTGCCTGCCTGCCTTTGGGGATTTAGACTCTTGTCTCTCTATGACTCAGCTACTCACCTTTAAAATGGACATGCTAGTTTCATACTCTCCACTGTTTTTATTTTTTCCCTTGCTTTTTCTGTTGTGATGTGTATGTCACTATTATGCTACATTTTCAGTAGACCTGGATTGCTAAGGCCACTGTTGAATTTGGTGCAACACTCCTATGATTTCAGCTGGAGAAGTTTCAGTATGAACCTAAGTATGAAGAGCACTAATTACCACCCAACTTGTCTGAACTTATGTGAAACCTTCACAACTGCACCCTTAAAGCCACGTGTATTTCTGCTTTGATTGAGCTATTAGTTGTTCGCAGAGGCAATGTAGCTACAGTTGGGACAACAGAGCCCAGCTTTTTTCTAGCTTGCTCCTGTCTGCAGCGTGGGTAACCAAATCATCGTCACTGTTGCCCAAATTTTCCTGCAGAATACACTAACTGCCTGGAAGAGATGCAACACTTCCTCCAGTTCCTGTGTCTGCCTTGCAGAACAGAGTCAAATTATGGCAACATGAACATGTCCCTTATGTAGAGAGCAATTCACAGCCATCACAGGGCAAGTGCTTCCCTCCTATCTTCTACAAGCTGTGTAAGTATTTCACAGTGTAACACAGGTTACACCACACCCTGAATTTACAGCAGTTTCAACACACTAAACGTACACATGTTGCGTAGTGTGGGCTGCTCAGCATGCACCAACCTGAAGGACCACAGGGGAAAACACCAAACACAATTCTATAATATTATTACGTGGTATGGCTCATCAGTGGACTTCGAAAAACAGATTTACTCAAGTGATGTGAAGTTTATATGGGACTTAGGCTATGAATCAGATGTGTGTTCAGACTAGACAATAGGAAAATAGGCTAGAGGGGATCTCAAGAGGTCATCTGGTTCATCTTGCTAATTTCTGCTGGGATCTCTGTATAGCTAAATTAGTCACGAACAAGGAATATGTTTGCTCCCAATATTACTAGAAGAAACTGTGTATGTGTGAGCGGAGAGTGGGAGGATCAGCTTTCCTAAATAAACTGCATAAGTCTGCTGGATAAGTTCCAAGGACTCATAACCCTTTTTGGATCATAGAGAAAATTCCCTCTAACACACTGGTCAATAGCTGCAATGTGTTCTGATCTCTAGTGACCCTCTCGGCAAGGGCTGCTTCATGCCAGTCTTCAAATCTGGTCTCTCAGAGATCTTAGCAGATGAACTATTAGGAAAAAAAATTAAAAAAAAATAAATCTGTTTCCTTGATCCTTAGACTTTTCTCTCACTCAAGAATAATGGAACCACTTTTATCTCGAACTATTAAAAATATTCATTTTGCCAGAGACCAGGCCTGGAACATTTTATCCCGATAACTAAAGCATCTGGAAAGCTCTGAGCAACTTGAAACAGGGGATTAAGAATGGAAATGCTCAGCTGTATACTACATAGCTACCACTATTGCAGCTGCTTCTGTAGCTGGCTGGATCTTGCACTCAGTGCCTTTTCACTGGTTCCCTGATATTCAGAGAAAGGAGATTTTAGTGGCCCCAGATTTCTGGTTTTCCTGTTGTGTATTCATGACCCCCAAAACAGAGGTTACCTATTTATTAACATCCTACTGAGTAATCAAGTTTAAATAATCCTTTCCCAGTTGAATCAAGGATATGTCCTCCTATTCACCAACTCAGCAAAGGAAAGTGATTTTAAAAGTTTTCTGGCTTGATTTTAATAGGGGTGTATTGAGGCTCTTGTATCCTGTAACATTTCCCCGTTACTGTCCTGGCTTGACATGCATATGGGACTATTAAATTTATGTGGTTTTAACTTCCTTGAGACCATTGACATAGAGGATAGCAAGAAAGGAGGCAACAGAGACTTAGACTGCGTGGTATTCATCCTGTCAATTAAAAGAAAATTTCTTATCCATACCTAGAATTTTTCCCACCTACTCACCTGTGTCTTCCCAGACTTTCATGTCAGGGTAATGCACCAGGGGTGGCTGTGATTCACAAAAGATCTGAAGTGAATGCCACTTACAGATAGACAGCATTGTTCCCTCATACAAGATGTGGTGCCTTATGATTTCAGCTCTGAGGTCAGGGATTTCTACTTCCAAGATCAGCCAAGATGGTGGCTGTCACAAGGAAAGGAATTTGCTGGGTGATTAGAAGCCATCAGGAGGCTCATGCCCCAGGAATGGGCAAACTAGCCTGTGAGCAAAGAGGGAAGAGGGAATTCTTTTCATGGACTGAGGTACTGCTGTCAGCCCACCCTGGTCAGAACACACACATACATACATGCAGGCAAGCACATAAGCAGCGTCGGTGGAATGGCAAAATGATGGCAGCCAACCTCATGGTGTGCAAAGAACAACATCTGACCTGTGAGGCATCCCAGCAGTTTTGGCACTAATGGAGACTACGAGGCACTTCTGTTCTTCCCTGCCTGGCACAGCCACATCTGAGCAAAGGTGTGAAATTCAGCAGGTGGGGTACATGGTTGCAAGCATGTGATATTTGTCATGTTACAATTCGCATTTTCTTTTTTCCTGTGGAAATATATTGTCACTTTTTTTTTTCATCAATTTAATTAGATGCAATCTGTCTCAGCTTTTCTCTGCAGTATTTGTTTACTTTCTCATCAGGACCGACACAGGCCAATTAGTGTAGTGTAATTGTTTAACCTAGTCAGCGTGCTGCACTGGGTGGAGGAGCGTGCTGGTGGCGAGGGAGGCAGGGATGGAGGAGCAGTCACCGGCTGCAGTGTGGTGCCAGGGCCTTCAGGAATCGCTGACACGACACCGTCCCCTGGAAGCGCAAGTTGCTCTGACATCCCGGCAGCCCCGATTCCTTGTTCTCTGTCACTGCTATCACGGTACGATCAATTCCCAGAGCTAATTCTTCAACCACACCGTGCCCAAAGCGCTGCGCGGCATTATCTCCTTCCTAGGATGCCCCCTGAAAGCAAAATCTACTGCAACCATAGAAACCAGAGGACTTAAGTGATGTGTCATGTACATGTGCTGTCTCTGTTTTCAGTACCTTTGCCAAGAATACAATGTGAGAGCCTGTAAGAAGGTTGATTTAATTCCTTCATCCCATACCTCCGTAAAGATGGGCAGAAATTAGCCACAAAATAACTGACATATGCTTGCTTTTCTCTCTGAACTTATGCAGAGCTGCCAGAGGAATGGAGGTGCTGCCGCCGCAAGCGAGGACAGAGATGGGAAAAGGGTTTGGTGGGGCTAGTTCAGTGGAGAGCCCAATGCTGGATGTGGCTTTTGCAGGGAGGGTGGTAAGTGGAAGAAAAGGCAATAAGTGAGGTCCGTATGACAAAATATTTAAAGTTGTTTTGGCTCCGTTGATCAGCCTAAGTGTAGATCAAACACATACAGTTGTGCCGTGCCATGGAAGCAGTTTTGCATGGATTGCAAAAGCTACTGACATTTTTTTCCCCTGCTTTACTGTGAAGAGTATATGGGGGAGGGAAGAAAAGACTATTGAGGTGGCCATTGCAAATGTACATGAGCCTTGTTTATCAGAGCTACCACAGAAAAGAAAAAAAGGAAAAAGGGCATCTTAAAATGAAACAATAATTGAGAAGAGGAAGAAAATACCTTTTTTTTTTTATTTTTTCCTTTTCCTTTTCTTTCGTTCTTCTTTTAAATCAGACCGATGTTGTGATTAACTTGCATTCTGCAGCACAGTTGATGTGACAGTCAACCAAATTAATCCCATTATGCAAAATCCAGTTCACAAGTGGTTTTTCTTTTTTCTTTTTTTTTTTTTGCAAAATTATGTCAATTTCCCCATAAATTGGAGAGACCATGTCAGTTTTCTCTATTGCACATAGACACTACACAGTGCTGTACGTCTATATTCCTTTAATGCAGTAAGATACAAATTTTAGCTCAGTGGCACAAATTAAGATTCATAACTTTAATGCTGATGTTTCTGTTTACATGAGGCTTGTAGGAAAATTTCCATTAGTTTTGGCATTCATTTTCATTCTTGCATTTCATAACAAACCAACTATTAAAAAATGAGAGGATGAAGAGCTTAAAAAAATAAACCACCAGCAACCTGAAGTAAAAATGCCTAATTATTTTGATAACAGAAGCCTGCTTTTTTTTTTTTTTTTTTTTTTTTTTTTTTTTTTTTTTTTTTTTTTTTTTTTTTTTTTTTTTTTTTTCCGCTCCCACCTCTTTTTTCCTCCCTTCTTCCCTTTTAAAGGAATTTGCCGCCTGTGGTAAACAAGCCTCCTCCAGGCTCCCCATGGTGTGCGTGGTGTCTGGCGGCTGGAGCAGGAGACATTTCCACAACTGCTACCCTTTCAGCTGAATGTGGCCATGCAGTAGGTGGCCAAATCTGTTTGGCTTTCACCGAGATCTGTGAATTCCCTGCATCCAACCAACTTGTCAAATTAAAACCTTGCCTGCTCTGTGCTGAAGAACAGACGTGCGATGGAAGCTTCTTGCACTCTAGCCCTTTGTCACCAGCACGCTGAGCTCCCAACATCTGCTCGCTGGACTTGGCTTTTGCACCTTGTTCATTTATAATGCAGCAAACCTCAGCTTCCACAGCACAGGACTTAATGTGCTCCTGGTTTAAAAAAAAAAGAAATCCCGAGAAAGGAGCATCCGGAGGGGAGGAGAAAAGAAATTGAGGCTCTAATACATACGTTCCTCATCGATTTGGGAATAAACATATTTTTAAGTGAGAGGTTTGTTGGATTGCACTTTTTTATCCCAGTAATGCTTTCTTGTACAGTGAATTGTTGACTTTTTTCCCATGCTTTAGATTTATTAGACATGTGTCAAGTTGTCAGCCTCCTACCGCTTGCATTTGTGTCCACCTTGCAAACAGCAGGGAAAAATATTTTTTTCCCTTCTCTCTCTCTCTTTCTCTCTCTCCTATGAATGTTCACTTCTTGGCAGCTCTGAAACAAATTTTGAACAGTTGCTGTTCCTATTGATAGCAGTAGTTTGATGTTAGAAAAAGGGGGTTTATTTCCCCCAAGTTTCTGACATATACTGGCATATCATCTCACATCCTACCCTGATGCATCAAAACTAAAGCAAACCAAACCAAGGAAAAGAAAAAAAAAAGGCAGAAAGAGGGGGAGGGCATAAACCAGCATGTTCACACAGCTCCTGAGCCACTGAAGAACACCCGCCCATCTGTTCACCATTTCAGTCCCTTTGTTCTATCTTTATTATATGTATTCCTCAATAAAATGAATTCCTGCTACTTTGACGACGTTTCAACACATGCCTCTTAGTCTGCGTTTGAACTGTCTGTGAGGATCTCCTCGCTCCCCTCCTCTCACTTGCCATCAGCAGCTGAGCCAAGGAGATACCTGCCAGACAAGCCAAGGCGGGGGAAGGAAGCCTCCCCATGGCACAACCAGAGTCTCCAGGAAACAGTTCCAGGTGGGGAATCCTGTGGAGACAGCCCCACATACTGAGAGCGACACACCGTGTGCTACATGTTTGCTGCCATTGGAATTACACTGATGGCACAGTGCCTCTGTCAGGGGCAGAGCTCTCTTTCAACCCTACAGAATGAGTACTTAGATTTTATGTTTTAAAGCCAGCTACAGATGCTCGCTCTCACACACCAAGATGCTTGTATCTAACTTTCAGGTGGCTAAATTTCACCTACAACTGTGCCTAGCTTTTAGCACTTCTTTTCTTTTTGACTTGTCTCCTTCTGTTGCAGCCATGCAATTTCACAAATATTAAAATGTCCTGCAGGAAGAACAGGTCTGAGATCTTAGCTCCCCATCTGGTTACTTGATTACCTCCCTCTCTTGCCGTGCAACTACATTCCTCAAAACAGATAATCTTATTGCACAGGATTGGCAATGGTGTGGAAATGTCATTTTTGCAAGTTACTGTCTCCCAGGTGTCTCCTGTTGAGAAGAAACTGGAAATGGTGAAATGGGGCACCCCAATACACTTTGCTTTTTTCCTATAACAACAGAAAGAGGATTCAAGTCATTCAAGTCGTTATCAGAAAGCACAGGCCTCAGTGGCTTAGCTGCAGAATATTTGTCTCTAGGTCAGCCAAGAGGGGTTATTACTGCCAGAAGAAAATGCCCCAATTGCCCCATCAGTTTGTTTTCCAGGGACAAAGAACCCTCCAGCTAAGGACTGCTGCTGGCATTACTCTGCCTGGTGCCCGGGTTCAGCAGCCTCTCACGTCATTCCAGTGGCACCTTATCCAGCAGTGCCAGGTACCATCTCAACCCCAGGGACACCAGAGTGATGGTGCATGACTAAGCCACCTCTGTTCCCATGCAGATCTTCCTGCCTGTAAGCAAAGATCCACTTAAGGAAACTTTGCACTGTGCATGTCCCCAGAGCAATGCAAACCACAGAGCAAATGGAAATTGCTCCTATCCAAACACTCTTCCACACCTGGCATTTCATTACACTGCAAATATGTAGCTCCAGAGGCACGGGTAGCACTTTCCTTCCATCCAGAAGCACTTTGCACCCTCTGCCTAATGTCTTACAGCAGTAGCAGCTGTCTGGGGGTAGAGAGGACATGCCCATTTGTTTAGCTACAATTAACATTCATCTGCTGTAATGATTCATCGGGTGATAAAGCAGTGATGAAATGTAACTTTCAGGCTCATCAGAATACATCACCTTCTATGTGGCAAGTCAGAAATTCCTGCCACAAGAGAATCCGAGACTGGTGGCGTTTTCCATCCCTAGAGGCACATTCCTCCTCTTCCCAAACGCAAAAGCCTGGAAATGCCGTTGCTGTGCTGACAGAAGGATTCATGCAGCATCTCTGTTTTCACTGCAGCTGAATTCGCTCCTGCTGTAGGTTCAGCCTGTGTGGAATATTATGAACATCTCCACATGTACATTACACCCCAACTCATTGGCTGCTATTTGCTCTGGAGACTAAACATTCGATCTGCCAGCAATCACATTATCGTGCCAGCCAAAATGCAAACCTGAACCATATGGGCAGAAGAGGGACCCATTGCTTCCACACTGCTGTCTCTATTCTTATCCCTCCAGTTCCCTGATGTTGAAACAGACCATCTATTTCCTCTGAATATTATGAAGCAGAGTAAGAAAGGAACTATTTGAGAAAATTACTTTGTTTATTAAAAAATAAAAAGTCTCTATGAAAAATGTTTACCCACTGTTTACTCACCAAACATAGGGTTTTGTGCACAGGCACAAAAAATGCAATAAAATAGATACAAGACATTTAGAAATCTGTGCTGTGGATTTTGCCAAAAATGGAGCAACAGAAGCTCACCCTGCCTGAGGGAATAGCTGACTGACTGAGGATGCATCCCGTCAGAGCAAGCTGAGTTGAGGGCAAGCAACAGGGCAGATAAAGGGAAAGGTAAAGTATCTGTCATAAAGGAGAAAATATAGTTTCATTAAGCTGGAGCTCATATCACTTTAAATTCGCAGCTGGACTTTCAAAGTCAGCCTCTGCACAGCTCCTGTGCAACTTCTGCACACGCTGCTTGAAATCCCGAGGTGCAGAAGGTAGCACAGAGCCCAGTCCTGGCTTCTGTCGTGTCCTGTTTATTTCCATAAGTAGTGTTCATAGGTAGCTGGAATAAGTACTGTGTCCTGGCATGTTGGGCCATGCTTTGCTGTAACACAGGGCGTACCAGCTGCTAGGGAAATACTGGGGAAAATGGGGACCTGCTGCCAAATGGGATGGGGCCCATGTAACAAAGAACACCCAAAAGGCCAAGGTAGTCGTGTTCTTTACATCAGGGTTTTTTTAAATTTGCGAGGTCTGGAAAAAGGAAGTTTAGTGTAGTTTAGGAACTACTTGGTGTAGTTTGGGAACATTTAAAAAGCTGGTCAGACACAATTCCATGGGTCCTTGTGGGATGCACCAAAGAGTTGTAGGATGTCTTTGTGAGGCTGCTGTTAATTATCTTGGTAAGGCCATGGTGATTGAGGGGGTGTTCCTGAGAAGGAAGAGAGCAAATGTCACTCCTGGCTTCAAGAAGGGCAAGAATAATCCAAGCAACTGCAGGCAGGCCAGCTTACCTTGATCCCTGGAAAGGTGATGGAGAAGCTAATCTTGAAAACTGTTTCCAGACACTTGAAAGA
This sequence comes from Zosterops lateralis, assembly GCF_965231275.1. Classification (NCBI taxonomy): domain Eukaryota; kingdom Metazoa; phylum Chordata; class Aves; order Passeriformes; family Zosteropidae; genus Zosterops; species Zosterops lateralis. Next base: position 94,148,287 of record NC_139762.1, read on the forward strand.
TAGGTGATCAGCAGTCAGCACAGATTTATCAAAGGGAAATTGTCTGACCAACCTGATAGCCTTCCATGATGAGATGGAAAGCTTGGTGGGTGAGGGGAGAGCCATGGATGTGGTTTATCATAGTAAGACTTTTGACATTGTCTCTTTTTAACATCCTCACAGACAACCTGGTGATGTATGGGTTAAATATACGAGGTGATCTGAAATCTGGCTGAAGCACTGGGATCAAAAGAGCTTGAAGCTTGAAAAAAGCTTGAAGTCAGTCAGTAGTCACTAGCCAACTCCAGTGTTAATGCTGGGACCAGCACCGTGTAGCCCTCTCATTGATGACTCTGACAACAGGTTCAGCAAATTCACAGATGGCACATAACTGGGAGAACTGATTGCAGACTGGATGGTTGTGCTGCTGTTCAGGGCTACCCTTGACAGGCTGTAGAAATGAGTCACTGGGAAGCTGTTTTGTCATTTCAAAACAGCTCAACCAAGGGAAAAGCAAAGTCATCCCATGCCCTAGTACACCTTGGAGACTGACCATCTAGAAACCAGCTGGGCAGAGATGAACCACGGGATGCTGGTGAGCAAATTCACTATGAGCCAGCAATGCAGCCTTGCAGCAAAGAAGGCCAGCAGCATCCTGGATGTATCAAGAAGGGCTCAGCCAGCAGGTGGAAATGGGGATGATCCTTCCCCTCTACTGAGTGCTAGTGATGAGACATCACCTGGATGTAAGTAATCTGGCAGGGGCAGGTTTAGGCAGAATAGCTCACAGTAGTAATAGTAGGTGGAAGGCTTATTCCCAGCCTTCATCCTCCTAGGAGTGGCATGCTGGCTAACCACACTCAGATAAACAAGGTAGAAGGGAATGAGAATTTTAATGCCTTGGAACTCCCAGCAGGCCAGTCCCGTATGAGTAACTTTAATTTCTGTTGGACATTTGTGGATCCTCTTCTCAGCAGCAATGCTCTGCATGTCTAAATAGCGCAGAGCTGAATGCAGATACAAAGAGATCTTCCATCAGTTCTGTGTCCAGTCCTGGGCTCACCAGTGAAAGAGACACAGGAGACATATAGGACATACAGGAGCTTAAGTGCAGCGGAGAGTCACTAAGGTAAATTAAGGGCTCAAAATGTTTGGCATGTGAATAGAGGCTGAGAGAGGTGGTCCTGTTCAGCCCAGAGAAGAAGAGGCTCAGGGGGAATCTTATAAATGTATTTAAATATCCAGTACTGGGATTAAAGCAGAAAGAACTAGGTTCTTCTCAGCGGTGTCCAGTGATGGAACAAGAGGCAATGGGGCAAGCTGAAATGTTTATTAGGAATTTCCATCTAAATATAAGAAAAATCTTTTTTTTTTTTTTTTTTTTTTTTTTTTTTTTCCTGTGACAGCAATCAAACACTGGCACAGGTTGCCAAGAGAAGTTGTTGGGTCTGCATTCTTGGAGATATGGAGATATACAAACTCAAGTGGACATGACCTTGAGTAGCTGACCCCAATTGAGCAGGGGGTTAGAATGCATGATCTCAAGAAATGCCTTCCAACCTGAGCTGTTCTGTAGTGTTCTAAAGTTGCAGCTTTTCAGGAGCACAAAAAATACCAGTCTACAAGATATGTGATTGATCCAGGCTAGCATCTGATAGTGACTCTTGGCAGGTTCTCCAAAAGCTTTATATTCATCATACAGAACTGAGGACTTCACTGGTAATTTCCAGACTTTTAGGTCTTCACAAATCTTTAGAGAAAGCTGAACTTTAAAACCCTACAAGTATCTGGGCCTTGGAGTGTGATCAAGCAGGGTTTGATAGTGTACATTGACTTCCTTGAATTTTGAATCAGGGAGTCTCTTAATAATCATTTCTTCTGGAAGGGGTGGAGGGGAGGTGAAGGCTGGAGGAGAACTGCAATCTTTCTGTTTAAAATAGGTAAAAATTAATGCCAATCAGGTAATACAGATGTGTGCCCACAGAGAGGCAAGTTCTTTCCCTGAGCACAGAGCTTAAATTACTTGTTGCGGTATTCGAAAAACAAGTGAGACATATCTCAGACTCAGAAGATATTCTTGAAACCAGGCAAAATTGATATTTTTCATATTCACTGCCAGATATTGCACAGTTACATGGCTATATGCAGATAGAAGACAATGTGCATCTTATCTTGCCAGTGATAGATTCCACACTGGCTTTAAAGGAATAAATCATTAATTTAAATCATGGATTTTCTGTTTACAAAACAAGCATTTAAAATATTTCATTCCCAGCTTAGCAGAAAGACCTTTTAATATATATCAGTGAATCTGATAAATGCTTCTATGCATGTAGGCATGTTTTTAGTCAGTTGGATTTTATTTACTTGGGGTTTTACGTGTTAGTTTTGTCAATGGTGCATTGTAGACAAATACAGAAGATTTTAAGAGAAATTAGAAGACAAACAACATTTCTCCCTCTTTTCTCTATATGTAATGACATATTTTGAAGCTCTGGTGAGCAGGAAATGGGATTCCAGCTGGTGCCAGCTGCCACCAAGGTTCTGTACAGAAATGCTGTTCAGTATCTGCAGAGCTTTAATCCTGATTCAGGAGACCCCAAAATTATAATTATTATAATATTAAATAATTGTCTCCTTACTGCAGGCCCCAGATTTTGTCAACATTATTTACAGTATCTATTGCTCCCTGATGGGAAAAAGTAAGTAACCTTTTGTGGTTAGGAGGTCACAAAATGTCCAGGACCTGAACTGGTGGAACACTGACGTAAGTCCAGACTTTTAAAACTGCCTCAGTGTAGCAATGAGGACCAAGATGGATGTTGTCCCAGAGGTAGGCTGGTACCACACCATTAAGTCCCAGAACAAACCCAGAGCTGAGGACTTCTGAAGATGAACTATGAGTATGGATTGACAAAATGATGGTCAATTTGCAAAGCAGTTTTCTAGAAACAGCCAAACAGATCCAATGGGCTTTGAACTCAAATCAGCCTAAAAGCCTGAAGGACAGGTTAAGACTAAGATTTAATCAGATATCCTTTCTCATGAAAAAAATAAAAGAAGGTCAAATCTGAGGTCCATGGCTTGGACCTTTTTATTATTTTAATTAAAACTAATCAGTTTGCAACCTCCTACATGCTTATTTCATTGCCAGGATCTGACTGGGAACATTAGACTAAGTGAATCAGACTGCTTGGTGATTATCCAGCTGGAATATTGTATTTCTCTCTTGTTGCCATCTCTGTAGTTTAGTGGTCTTAAGACGAGGCATGTGGTCCCTCTTAGGATCCACAGAAAGGACATTTTTAGAATAAGGCAGTTGGAGATAGGGGCAAGAGAGGAGTAGGTGATACTCCTCAAATATTATTCCTCTGCAGCAGTGGTAAGAGTGCATAAAGTGAGAAATCACTCCTCTAGCTAAACAAATTTCTAGCATTTGATTGATGTTCAGATCCACAGAGCTGAGAAAGACAAGTAAACAAGTCAATTCCCTGACTCATCATATGTCGTCTCTGAGTATCACATAAAATGCTAATGATTAAGTTAATTTAGTAAATATAATCAAGAAGTCCACCTTTACCTATTACTAACAATTTTATTATCCATTAGCTTGCCTCACACAGTTATGAAACATTGCCCTTAGTTGTTTTTGAAAAAAATGTTAACTAGAACAAGGGTTAAGAAGAGGCAAAGCAAAGGACCACCCATGATAAAAGGCTTTGAAGATTTCCTCCAGATGAATTCTAGCAACTAAGAAAACCTCTGACAGTTTCTAATTTAGACAGTCATTTGTGAGAAATGTAAAAACACCTGGTGAACAAAGTTAACTGGCTGAATGACTGTTCAGAAGAAAAAAAAAGCAAAACTAACAAAACAAAACACACAAAAAAAATCAAAAATAAAAAAATTAAAAAAAAAAAAAAAAAGAAAACACACCCACAAAAATTTGCTTACCCTAGATTTTGCCTCTGTTTCAATTTTGTTGTCCAAAAGAAAGGAGAGCCATACTTACTTTCAGGCTAGATAAACAGCATTCTGAGAACCCTCTGCTGTGATTGAGATATTCCCACTTGCTTTCCACTACATGCTTAAACACCGTTTCAGCAAATATTCCAGACAATTGCGTAATTTCTTAGACTGTTAAAAAAAAACCCACCAAAAACCTAAGAGCAAAAGCTATGTGAGCACAGTCAAAATAAATTAGCTTACTGATTATTCAATTAATATCATATTACTTTAATTAATTAGCGTTCTTCTGTGGGAAGGAGAGACAGCCTCCCTGATTAAAAGCCTTTATACTCCACAGAAAAGGTATAGGCATATCACTGCTCACAATCCTCTTGAATTTGGACCTAAGAAAATTCCTTCATTGTCTTGTAGCCCTTTGAATTAGGTTGGAAATATCCACTCATGGACATTTGTGGCAACACAGAGATGTCTGGATAACATCTAAAAATCTCAGATCACTGGAGTATACAGTCCACATCTATCTGAGGGATCATTTAAGTTGAAGTAGCTGGATAAAAAGAATGTTGCTGGCCATTTATATATGTGGGAGATGAATTTACACAGAGTTCACATCAACTTTATTGTTTAGCCTTTTCCCTTCTCAATAGACAGATTCAAATGGAAGTATTGCTTTTCTTGAAACAGGAGACTCAGTAAACACATCCCTCAAAATTTTCATTCTTAACGTATCAGTAACATTTCAGTTCATTACAATGTTATTAGTCAGTCTTCATAAAAGAGCTATGCATCTTTATTAAAAATGGAAGTTCACATCATTTTATGTTCCCATAAAAATGGGTGGTGGTAGCTTTGATTAATTTCTTCACGTACAATGAACTTTACAGCAAATTGGACAGTGTAATTCAATTCCTATTTCTGTGGAGTTTTTTTTTTGTTGGTAGAAAATTGATATAATTCATATGTAATCGTATTGCCTTTGCAAGAGATATTTAAGAAATAATATCCTGGGGTAATGATTGCATGGCTTAATTATTAATACCATACTTTCAGGCACGACAGTGTGCACTCCTTTTGTCAAGCTTGGTTTCTATCAAAAAATATTTCCCCTATCTATAGTTTATTACTTGCTGTAAGGTATTTCTGAATTTTACACATACACACACATAGGTGGGCATAGAGTCAACGTACCTGATATTGGTGTGCTTCTCTTCAGAGTAAGTTCTAATTTTGGAAAGGGTGGATGACTAAAGGATAAAAAGACAGCCAACTCAGTAGCAGAGCAGATTTATATGCACAGATTTCAAATGCGATGGGAGTGCAAATTTGAAGCTGTGTTTGTTGGAAATGGTGGTTTTCTGGGTTAGGATAATTACTGAATCACTAAGGAAGCTTAACTAGCCACAAATGCTAGTGGAAATGCTAGGGCCATGTTAAGAAATCCAAGGGGACAGTCTAGCATCACCAGTATGTCTAGAAGATTCAGTGTTCTCTCATGCTATAGGAGAGTTTTGGTCAGGTCTTTCTAATACTCAGATTATCCAGGTGTGCTGGGTAATCTTTAGAGACGTAGGGAGCTGACTATTCCTGTATTTACAGTTCTGCCTTGCAGGATGGAAGAAAACTCTTCATCCAGTCAGAGACAATATAATATAATATTATTTCTCTGTTGTTTTATATTTAAGCCTCTGCTGGCATTGAAAATTGCTTTCCTTTACTTCCCTCTTATCTTTCTTTAATCACTTCATGAGACCAATGCACTGAAATGAGGGAATCTTTAAACTGTGCCAGTCACACATGCAGTGTGTGCTCACAGGTGATGTTTGTAAATGATGTTTTGCTGTTATCCTGCTTTGTCTTCATTCTGAAGCAGACACTTCCAGACAAGCCTCCCTTGGAAAACTATGGACCATAGCTACTATTTTTACTGAACACCAAGGCCACCCCAGAATAATTTGATAATCTTTTGATGGTGTTAACCAACACAGCTGGATCCATTCTGCACTAAGACCAGAGAAAATTGAGTGAACACATTTACTGATTTTCAAATGAAAAAAAAAAAGTACCTATACAGAATAATACCAGCAGACATACTTTGAGAAATGAGTTGATGTGACAACCTCTGACTGCACAGACCTTTTTTGAATACAAAATGGATATAATTTCCATGTGGAAGTCAATCCCAGGAGATCTTATCAGGACATTTCCCTTACTTGTCTTTCCATCATCCAGTAAAACATTTGGGTGAAGACAGTCCCACAATGCTCTTGGTATTAGTGGTGAACCTACAGAAAGAACAAAAATTTAAGAAACTCTGTCTTATCCAGATTCAAAATGCTCTGTTAAAATGATGATCTTAAAAGAACACCCATCAATCTTTGCTATCAAAACTAAATGGAAAAAAAAGAATTTCAGACAAACAAACACTAAATCATGCTCTTGTTTACAGATCAGTGTTGACAACTGTAAATGAACTTAAAAAACAATTAAAAAGTAAGATGTTGCTGGGAGGACACATATCTTCAGTTCTGTGTGTGACAGAAGTCTAGTCCTTGGGACTCCTAATTTCTAAGTAATCTTACAAGGGCAGGTTTAGGCAGAATAGCTCACAGTAGTAGTAGGTGGAAGGCTTATTTCCAGCCTTCATCCTCCTAGGAGTGGCATGCTGGCTAACCACACTCAGATAAACAAGGTAGAAGGGAATGAGAATTTTAATGCCTTGGAGCTCCCAGCAGGCCAGTCCCGTATGAGTAACTTTAATTTCTGTTGGACATTTGTGGATCCTCTTCTCAGCAGCAATGCTCTGCATGTCTAAATAGCACAGAGCTGAATGCAGATACAAAGAGATCTTCCATCAGTCCGTTTGTTTCACCTGGTCTTCAGCTCACAGTTATTAAAGAGCTTATTGAGCTAAATAGAAAACACTCATGAATAAATTATATAATTCAAAGAGATGCATTTATCACATTCATACTTGTTTATTTTATATATGTATTTCCTATTCCACCTGATTGTGTTTGAAGTTCATAGAAGTTTCTGTGTTCAAATATAAGCTAGTAACTAGAAAACTATAAAATTATGACTATGCTAGAACTAAGAAATAAAGAAATATATATATGCTCACCTTCAAAGTGAAACCACTTCTCTTGTGCACACTGGAACTTTGCAGTTTGCAGAAATCTTTCATTATTTCAAGATAGCAGTTCTCAGTTTCAGTTCAAAAGGATTTTTTTTTAATGCTGGCATATTGTTCAAAATATTTAAAATAAGGATATTCAAAAAGTCTTTATTATCCACATGAGATCCTAACAGCTCACTTGCTCTTCCTAGACACTTCCTGATGCTTTTAAAGCAAAAATCTTTGTCTGAGTCCAAGGACATTGGGGGCTTGTGAACTACTTCCAAAGAGACTTCAGGAGTAATGGAAGAAAAGCAAATCAGTTGTCAAGAGACTTAAATTCACTGTATAGGTCCCAAACCTCTACTGAATACTTGAAGGAGGTTGAAATTCACATCTAGTTCAGGTGTTTAAGTATAATTAAGGCCTCTTTCCTTTCTTGCTCACATCAGTGTAAGTTAAAAATAGGTCCCTTTAAGCCAGCTGGTGTTGTCACTTTGTGGTGCAACATTTTAGTTGCAGCATCACACCCATACTAACAAATTACAGATAATTTCTGTGGCTTCTCACACCAGATAAGACTATTAGCTCTCCACATCCAGTGTCGGCAGCTGAATATTGGCCAATGTATGTTGGGTTAGAGGAAAATTGTTGTTTCTTCAGTGCTGCACAGGGGAAGACATTTCTTCCCATTTCCTGTGGTAATCCTCTTATGTCAGAGGCAGAATAAATTATTAATTTTTGGTAACTGTTGTTCCTCATATTTCCTGACTCTTCCACTCCCTATGGACCTGAATCAGCGAGGTACTTAAGCACACCAACAGTCCACACTGCTGCTGGGGTTCCCAATGTTCTGCATGGGTGAGGTCTTTCAAGAACCAGTTTCTGAGTTGCTTTTAAATGCAGTTACAAAGGTGTTAGTGGAAATGCCCACACAGCAGCTCAGTGTCACTATTTCAGTGTGGGCCATACAAACACAGTGCAATAAAAGCATGTGCCAACTTCGTTCTTGAAGTGTGCTATTTTGTAGTGAACAAATCTGACAAAACGTTGTTGTACTGACCATTTTACCTGTGGTTGATACATCTCAACAAATTATATCATTTGAGTTCCCTAAGATCATTCCACTAATGACAGTGATGGTAAAAGCCTACATATTTAAAATAACAAAACTGCTTGTCTGGTCACAGCAAAGCATTGATCCTGAATTTGGCACATGAAAATAACCAAATCAACTGGCAAAAACATAATTACACCAGATCAGAAGGAGCTAAGTTCAGAGGACTGTTTAGGCAGAATAATGTCTCCCTTGTGAGAACTATATAAGGGTGAACTCTTTAAAACACAGTGCCCTAGGCAAGCTGCCTAATAAGACAAAAGGCAAATAAATATGATCCACATCGAAAGAGGTACAGAACAAAGACAGATGAACTGGGAAAACCAGGTAAGGCATTAGAAGAAATCTTTAACTTGTACACAATGGGCTCAGTTCACTAGGAGGCAAAAAAATGAGCATCTGTGGGAACTTCTTTGTTATTAGCACTGTTTCAGAAGCTGTTTTTAGAGTCCAGCTGTAAATTGGATATAAGCAGTTGCCAAATGCAAGGGGAGTGGTTTCCACTTTGGTCTTTGTGTTTATTGTTTCTGCACTGGCAACAGAATTGAATTCATAGCAGCAGCAAAACAAAGACAGCTCTGAGTTATACTGTAATTCACTGCTGGAGATTTATGAATATTATTTTCCAGTAAAACCCAGCATTTTTCGCTTTACTACTTGTAACCTGTAAGTGGCATAAAACTGTGTACCTAGCAGGATTTCCTATTGAAGTGAGTGCCAAACACCAGTGTAAGAACTGCACTACATGCACATGTGGTTATAGACTATGCATAAATTGTGCCTTTATGTTTAACTTGTCTAATCAGCTCACCATATCAAAACTTAATAAGTAGCTGCTTCTCATTTAAAGGTCTAGTAAAACTACAATTACTATGGCTGTAAGATGCCTTGTTTCGAAAAGAGCATTAAATAGTTTTATAGATATGGTTAGAAGATCCTGTGTAGTTGTTTTTATGAAAGTGAATGAGTTCATTTATAATGAGAGTCAGAGACAGAAATACAAGTTGGGAGTTGGTGAAGTATCCTGCCTTTGCATCTGTTCTTCAAAGGTTATCCTTAAAGTGCAAGTCACTTCTGCCTCCATACTGATGACCAGGCATAGCTAGACCCCAATAAGACACCCAGAGGTGATGCCTTGTAAGCCACCCTTCCTCTCGGGGTTAGCACTAAGGGGCCTGATTATCATTTCTACCTGTTTCTCCACCAGGAAAAAATGAATTGTTTCTGGGCCAGTTATTCTGGATTTAATTCAAAGCCTCTTTCACGTGTGAGAGTATATTAAGAAAAGAAGAAGTGTCTTATCATACTCATGAGTATATGAGAGCAATGAGATATGCATCACACCCTCTGTGCTGTGGGGTTGGCATTGCTCTCCAGCCATGGTAACTGCAAGCAGGGCACGTGATTTGGCAATGAGCTTATCAGGGGGCAGGAGCAGAGGTTCTCACTGCTCCGCATACGGCTGTCTCCATAGGTGCCTGGGATCTTCCCGCCAGCTTCAGTAGATTCTGGTTCTGATCCCAGGGAGACCAATATTTCTTTTCTTTCCCTAAAATTTGGCAAATGGGTACCTTATCTAATTAGGATTCAACTCCCATGTCACTTTCTCTTCCAGAGACCAGAAAATCCTGAAGGCAACCTGAAGCCAGCAGAGCCCAGTGCAGAAAACTTCTTGCCCATAGTGTGCACTAAAAGGAAAACATCATTTTAGATGCTGGCACTCTAAGTTACATTTCTCTGTATCTCTACAAACACTGTTGGCCAAATCTGTACTTTTTTTTTTTTTAATGTATTTTTTGAAAAAGGAAATCTCAGATTTACTGTAAATGCAGACAAGGGAGGCAAGAGCAGATGGGCAATGTTTAAGTTACAAACCTAAGGGAAGATTTTTCATACAAAACTCTTCAACTGCAGCTCTTAAAATAAAGAAAGATTTTCTGTTTTCCACAGTGACTCACTAAACCTTTATTTAGACAGTTGGTAAAAACACCACATCACATAATTCACTGTTTCTTTTTTTTAACTTCCCCCCCCTCCCTTTTTGCTCAGCTGCAGTTTCAGAATGATGATGTTTTTTCTTTTTAAAAGGAGGCAGGAATCTACATGAAGACATTTTGCCTTTTACTTTCTGTTGACAATCTAAATGTAGTTTGGAGTGGCTAATATTCCTGTTCAGACCCACAGCATAGCACCCTCTGGTGCGCATATTAAATAGGAGGATTAGAATCGTTATGAGGGGTTTGCTCATTTTGTGGCAGACATTTTTCAGAGATGAGTTTTCATAGTCATTCAGAAATTCAAAACCAAAAAGCAGGACCTCAAACATAATGATTAGGAATAAAGAGTTTGTCTTACCCATTAAGCAAGTCTCTTACTGTGCTGATTGCAGGAGGTCTAGCTATTTGCGGAGTGGGACAACTTGTTTTCCACATAACTGGCTCGTGACACTTATTTGTCTTCAAAAAGGCTCCAAGTTACATATTTGCTACTGTTTGGTCTCAACCAATGTTCTGCTGGGTGATTATGAGCACCCTTGTTTACCACTAAATTCAGTGGCAACTGAAAATACTCAAATTTTGGGAGCAGCGCTTAAAACCAATAGTGGAAGTTCATTCAGGGCATGGAGGTTTCTCCCAGAACATGGATATGGACTTCATGGGATTTTGCCAATTGACTGCTGCTAGCCTTATTCCAGGAGATTTTGAGCTCCCCAGTTCATTTCCTGAGAAATGAATTAAGGGCATAAACACTTCACCACATACAGCAAGCAGACATAAAATTATACAGGTTTCCCTGTGTCAGATGAAGCACTCTTAAATCAGGCTGCTTTAAAGTTTTGTCCAACAGTTCCCGGACCTCCAAATTTCTGTCGTAGGTGGTACTCCTGGAAGCTGCTACCTCCAGCAATTCTCCTTGCTAGAGTATACAATAATGTTTCAGGGATCTACATGCTGAAAAGAAGCTTATTGTAACTAGAAATGAAGATGACTCAACAAACCAGAGAGTTCCAAGTTGGTTACATTATATCTGCATAAGAAAAACCTTGTTCCTTCTTAATGGAAATTATTCTAGCCAACATTCAATGTGTGTGTATCTATATCTATATCTATATCTATATCTATATCTATATCTATATCTATATCTCTTCTCAGAGATGCTGCACTGGTCCCTGCAGGCCCCTTTTCTCCATAGCTGTGTGTTTTCTGCCCTTCTACATTCAAAGGCAAGTTCTCCACAGACAGTAGAGTTCATCAATTGAAGAGCTGTGCATGAATATCTAAGAAGCTAATGTGACCTTTGGGCATCTGATGATTGGGCACATTGCCTGTGAGGCAACTGGAGAGAGGAGCTCTGATGGGCACCACATGAGCCTAGTGGAGCAGTGGGAATAGAGAGAAAATATATAATTTTTTAAAGGGAAGAATGGTTCAAGAAATAGCTTTCTTTACCTGAAGAAATACCACCCTGATAGAGAGGTTTGGTAACACGTGGAAAAAAAAAAAAAAAAAAAAAAAAAAAAAAAAAAAAAAAAAAAAGCGAGAGAGGGCAAAAAAGGGGGGATATTTTACTAGGAAAACAGCAAAGTTTCATTGGGGCCTATTTGAAGAAGCTGATAACCTTTCCCAGAAGCTTGATGGTCTCCTTCTTCCTTGTGAAAAGCCATGTTCATTTGAAGAAATCATCAAATAAAATAGGTTCAATTTATGAGTAGAACATGAATATTTGTGGTACTAACTTCTGTGGTGGCCTTTCAATTTACTAGACTAAAAGCAAAGAACAGGAGGAATTGGACCAGTCTAGTGGTTGAGAGCCTTTATGGCTTCCAAACCACACAAGAACTCATTTGTGCTGTTAGCATCAATTTATTACTTAGGGTGGCTCCAAGAAAAAATTTTTGCCTTTTTCTTAGAAGAAACACATTCAATATATGATGCTTTTACAAGCCATTGCATATCATGTCTCCTATTTAAATTTCCCAAGATGCTTCAGTGTCATCCTCAGCATTTCAGAGAAGAGGCGTGTAAGGACTACAGGAAAAAGGCCATGACAGAAAGTCACATTGGCCTGAAGGGCTGACAAGCAGCAGAGTGGGAAATCAGAATCCCTTTGGTCTGCTGGTATCTAAATTCCCCCATGTCTGGGTGCCTCTGCTGCTCTGCTGTGCTGCTGATCTCTTTTCCATACCGTATTAAAAAAAAAAAAAAAAAAAAAAAAAAAAAAAAAAGTGGTTTTTGTGGATTGCTCATGACTGCCATGGTCCCTGTGTGTGCAAAATAATAACCCATTTTACTTTTTAAGAATCTTTCTCTTTGAAGATGACCTGCTCAGAATTGATGAAATATGATGGATTTTCTTCCTCTGGCATATGAATGGTTTCTCCTTAAATTTCATCTCTCTTCAGCATGGCTCACTCTATTTCAGTCATCTCTGCTGCCCACACTCATCCACCATTTCCCCCATCCTTTGTGGACAGCTTCATGGAGCAAATCTGAAGAGAGATAGCTGAGGCTGATGCTGAGTTAAGAACCATTTAATCTTCGTGTAGCTGAAAAGCAAATGAGCAGCCATTTCTCATGGTTAATTAATAGCACATGCTTTGTAAAGTGAAGTGCATCTTGGAGGCTGGGCTCTCCTCTGGCTTTAGAGCAGTGTGATTCCACACGGCTCCTGTGGAGCCACTACAGGGTTTTTTTTCACAGGAAAAATAGATTCACATCCAGTGAATAAAAATTAATGTTCACATAAGGTGGTCCAGTTGACCATGCTGTTTTCTTTCAAAGTACCTAAATGCTGAGTTCCCAAAAACAGTGCCCGAAAATGTGGAAGTGGGTTTGGTAAGTACTTCTGGAGAAATTGGAACAAACCCAACATTTCCTTAAGAATATTTAGTCTTCTTTTCAGCACTGTGGGAGGTTTGAGCTGCTGCTTTGCACATTTTTTAAGTGCCTTTCCCTTTGAGACACCTAGGGCAAAGGCCTCAGGCACTTGATGTTATCTGTTTTTATAAGAAGAGTTTTTTCCATACCACATTAAAAAAAAAAAAAAAAAAAGTGCTTCTGTGGGTTGCCAGTGAGTTCTATGGACTCGGTGTGTGCAAAACTCCCACTGTCATCACCAAAGAGCTGTACATAGAAATAGAGTAGCCCATGTAATAGATTCATGAACAGAATAAGCCAGGAAGGGCCCAGAATGGCTCAGAAGATACCCAGCCATGCCAGATGTGGTGGGCAGGATGAGAATCTGGATAAAACAAATTGTGTAGTCAAAAGAATCTAAAGTCTTAGCTACAAAACTGAAGAGACCACAATATATATATTAATTCACTCAGGGGTAATTGTGTTATAAGTATACTGAAATACCTTTTTTTTTCCCCTTTCCCTAAAGTGCTTCAAAACCTGTGTTTAGGATCAACTTGCCAGTCCTTGAAAAGATGCCTAGAAAGGGCAAAATGGTCAAAGATGACCTGCTTGATACTGAAAGGTAAAAGTTATCCAGTAGCTGAAGCTGCTTTCGGCAAAGCAAATTTCCAGGTGTAAGGGGGTAACATTGTGTGGGTAACAGGAATGAGAATGGTTTCACCCTCTTGCATCACTCACAGAGCTCAGACCTGCCCTCACAGATGAGGAGGCTGCTATGGCTGAGCTGATGAGAGCTCAAGGCAGCATCTGACTCCGTCCTTGAGAGCATGACTCCCTCCTTTAGGCTCCACATTCACCACCTTCCACACAGGAGTGGACTTTAGGGCTGCCAGCCCAAAGACTGTACTGAGAATGCCAAGAATGTCCCCGTGGCGCCTCCCTGTGATACTAAAGGTGGCACCTCTTCCTTTTCCTGGTGGAGATCTCCAGTCTGGCAATAAATGCAGCAGCAATCTGTGATTGTTTATTTGTGTTCATCCTGCTGATGCTGCAGTCCACATATTGACTTGTCTGGGAGTCTCAGCTTCCAGCCATTCTGGGTCACTCTCGTCCCCATCTCCTAACCCACATTTTCTGTTTGCGTGCGTTGGTGGTTGAGCATCTGTCTGCACGGCACACCACGGAAGCCTGGAAGTCTTCAGAGCAGGCAGCTGCACTCACAGAAGCTGGATAGAAGTCAGATGCTAAAAAAAAAAATCTGTGGAAATCTTAGAGGTTCTTGGCTTTAAAGGCATTGAAAAAAAGATACAAACCAACAAGCTCCCCCACCTTTAAAGATGTACTTGGCAGAGTGTTATAAACAAAGAAAACCCGTTTGCCCATGGGATATTTGATTATCCTTGAAGATCTACTTGCTTCTATGCAGGTGGTACCAGCTGATGCAGAGAAAGGACTGATACTGTCTGGGGAAAAGGACAAAGAAATACTCCAGACTTTTCTATTGAGTGAAGAGGTTGAGGTGGAAACACTGAGCAGAAACTGAGCAGCACCACACCAAAACCAAGACAAAAAAAAAAAAAAAAAAAAAAGAGAGAGAAGAAAGCAGAAAGCAGTTCTGCTGGGACAATATAATATGTTTTAAAATTGACCTTCTTTACTGTCCAACTGATTTCATGTTTTCATGTCTTTGTTTGGACATTTAATCAGTTTCTCTCAGTGTTTATCTGTATGCTAAGTTGCACTGGTTTTATCTGAGTGTGAACTGATTTCATTAACTCACTGCAAGCTGGATCCTTTTACTGTACTTTGTACCATTTTTATTTCTGTTTACTCTAAATTAATTAGCACCAGTGTCAGGCTGGAGCAACCAACATCATTCTTCAGCACAGTAAGTGTCCACTGGTTTACCTCAATCAGTACAAGTTCCAATTTAAGAGCAGCCAGATTGGGCCAGACCAAAATCCACTAGTACCCTGATGATCCAAATATTCCAAAGCAGTACTTTGGGATGGACACAGTGAGAGGACATGCATATGTCAAACCCTTTTATGAATCGGAGACTTGATCTCTCTGCTTTTGGATGCTCTATTTTGACAGAAATTTTGATTTGTTTTCCCTTTTTTTTTTCCCCAATGGAGTGCTCATCTCAACACTTACCTGGCCAATTAGGCATCTGACAAAGGGGGTTTTCTCACCCTGTACCTATGAAGGTGTGTTGAAAGTTTTCTTAAGGAAAAAAATCCTTCTTGCTCCAACATCTCTAGTGTGCTTGGGATCCATCCTTTCCAGCTGTTAGCATTAGGTGGCCCCACCTTCTCCTTGGGAAAATGCAATTCAAAGGATAAAAAATGTTTTTTTGATATTTGTCCAAGCTTCTGCTAAATCAAATATTTGTATCTCTAGAGCAGATTAAAGCCTCCCTCATTTAATAAACAATGTTTAATATTGCCCAAACTTCTCAGCTTGTACCTTTCACAGAAGACAATAAAACTCCCACACAGGCAGCTGGCACTACCTATGTTTGTATGCAAAAATGAAGAAGCAGCACACAACTGTGTGTGGATGAAGGCTGAACTTTCCTCCACCAACCAGCCTGAGACCTTCCTAGGATTTTGTTTCAGTTGTCTCTTTCCCAGAAGCCGCATTTGCTGCCTTTGCTGGCAGGTTTGCCAACCTGATGTCACTTACATGATTCAAAGATGGAAGTAATAATTCCCACCAGAGAAGGTGGCTTCTTCCACCCCATCCTGGATAACTCAGGGCTTGTAGCTCTTTGCTTCTGATGCTCTCACTGCACTGCTATCAGGAGGAACCCCTTTCTTTTCCCCATCCTCGCTTGAAAGAGCTCAAAGGCTGCCTTCATCCAGAGGGTGGCTTGCATTACCTCTGGGGGGACAATCCCCTGATGTGGGCTGAGGTTAAGGCAGCATCACCACAGCAGCATGGTAAGGTGGAAAAAAAAAAATCACCTCTCTTAAATCCTGAGCCTTGTCTGCCTCTGAACATGGGACCTTTTTGTCTCCACAAGGCAGGAGGGGGGAGCAGAAGGGAGTAGCAGAGAGGGCAAGGTTTGCAGGCAGCCCCCAGTTGCCACTGTGCATTGTATAAGATAACATGAGCAGAAACTTCCCTTCCTATTCAAAAAGAGGCAACACTTCACCTCTGCTGTGCCAAGAGGTTTGCATTTTACTATACCATGGCATAATCTTTTAAGATCTTTATGTATTATAACAGAAAAATGAGCCTTGTTTCGTACTTCCAGCATCTGGTGGTAGTGAGGAGGAGAGAGAGAGAGCAGAGGAGCAGAAGGATGCTATTAGCAGCAGCTCTGCTGTGGAAAAAACACCTGGACCTTTTTTTCCCTGCAAGAGCAATTGAATGCAGAGCCTATGGCACTTGCTAGGGACAATCACCTTCCCAGTGGCACTGCAGGGATGGGCCTGATGGGGCAGGTCTAATGAGGAAAACGATGTTGCAGGGGCTGCAGGGAAGGCTTGGGGGTTCACATACTCCTCATGGTGCTGAGGGTACAGCTGGGTGAAAAAAGCAGCCCTATAGGGCACGGCAAGTGTGAACTATTGGTCTTGCTTGGGCTGTACCCCACTGCTGGGCCAGTGGGCACCAGCATTGCCCCAGCTTCAGTGGGAGCAGCCCTGCCACATCACAGTGCTCATGTGCTCAGAGAGCACTGGGACACTGCTGCCTCCTGCCTCATTAATTTCTTCTTAGTATTAATTTTTTCTGTAATGCTTTGTCCCCCACTCCTAGCCTACTCACACCTCACAGGAAAAACAGTGGAAGATTTCCAAGAAAATCCATAGCTTCAGCTGTTTATCCAACAACAGGATATGAATTTCAAACCTGAAATATATAGAGAGAGAGAGAAAGAGAGAGTAATGACATAACTGTAAAAGGAAAAGCAATTTACTCTTTGATTTTTATTATGTATATTCTCAGCAGGCAAATAAAATGTATTCACCCACCACAGTGACCAGAAAACAATATATTTCTACTGTTATCAGACACAGGCATTGACTCAAGGCAGGGCCCCAGGGTTACCTATCCCAGAGGAGCCTTCAGATTTGGCACAAACTATTCATACATGAACACAGGCTTTAGTGCACGTTACCATTCCTGATCTTTTCAAATGCCTTTCACTCATGGTCTCAGGCTTTCTTAGATGAGAAAACTTTCTCTTTAGTCTGCCTGCAGCCCACGGGTGGTTACACAGATTTGCGCCTTGTTTTTGTGTAACCCAGCTTTGATGGCCTCGCAGCAGCACGTATGCCCAAGGAAGCTCTTGTGTAATGTCCTTGGATACCTCTTGTCTTTTGGAAAGAGTCTAGGTCTCCTTATAGTTTGAAGAGCTGCTGTCCACCTTTTGGGTTGACTCAGCCTCATGGCAATACCAATGATTGTTTTATGAAAGTTGTGCCATGCAAGGACTCTTTATGATGGGGCTTATTAAACTTCTTGGCTTGACTTTTAGAGAAGGAAAGGAAAAATGACCTGGCATCCCAGGCTGCCATCCACAGGCCATGGACATGCACTCACCTTGAGGAAAGCCCTGGGGTGACAGCCTAGCTCCACACACTGGACAAAGTAGGTGACTGGACACACCAGGGCTGACCTCTGAACATCTGCCCTTGGGGGCAGGCACAGCCTCAGGGTACCAAAGGTGATCACTGAAAAGGAGGGCACCATGCCCCCAGTGCAGGCAGTTTTGCCCCAGGAGGAGCTCAGGCCTGACTGCATCTCCCTCTGCTGCTGGGGACAGCTGCCCCAAGAAATCCAGTGGCCTCCCAGTGCCCATCCATCCATCTGGAGCATCATAGGAAACGCAGTTTTGGAGATCAGCACATCTGTCGGCATGGTTTTCTATCGCCAGCTTGCAACCTTGCCATAGAGCTGCAATCACACCTTCAAACAACCCCTTGTTCATGGAACGTATTTCAAAGACTGGCAGATCTGGCTGGCAGAATGGGGTCCCATATATGAATTAAAGTCTTTACTTTTTTCTTCCAGAAGTTTTCAAGAGTACTAGTGACAGAAGAGGAAGGGAGGGAGGCAAATTAAGAACTTTTTATACATTAGGAAGGTAAATGAAGCAAGTGAATGCAAAGACAAAGAGATGAAAGTCATATTTTATGGTAAGCATCATGCAAGAGCTTCTTATTGGTGATAGGTGCGCGAAATAAGACGCCAGAAGCCAATGAAAGAAATGGTTGTTAATACTCTGTCTAGAAATGATAGTTAGTACTGTGACTTTCTTTTTTTTCCCCCACTGATTAAATAATTTATATCAGAATACTTTTGTAATTTGAGTCTGTCAGATGGGAGCTCTTTTATATATAAATATATTTTTTTCTTTCCTGCTTTCTAATTAGCAAGGTACAAAACAGAACAGTAATGTATTACACAAGTGGAGAAGTGACATTGTCTGGAGAGCCTGGCTGTGTCCCGATTCCCAACAAGGAGCGCTGCGATACTGTGCTCGGGAAGCCCAGACTCCCCTCCTTTCAGCAGCTAAAGAGTTAAAGAGACAGATCAAAGTGAGAAAGAGGGAAAATATTCCTTTAAGGCTTTGAAACACTGTTGCCACCATGGAGAAGAGTAGTAGAAAATTAATAAGGTGGTGTTGGAGCAGATGCATGACCTGCAGTATAGTACAGAGGGCAAGAGTTCAAATATAAATAAATATGTATGGCTGTGCTATGTCTTATTAGATAAGAGTGCTGTCTCGTAAGCAGTTTAGGTGCAGCGAAGTGGCATCTGTAGTACTTGTGAGACAAGGAGCTGTACCATAAACAAGCCTTCTGATTAAGCCAGGGATTTTCTAATAGGCCAGCAAGAGCCAGAAGGGAGATTCACCATTCCAGCTCCCTGGGATCAAGGTATCAGGAGTGGTGTGGGAAAGGGGGTGAGTCTCCTGCAGCGATCCTGGCAGAATTGTCATCATTTGGGAGGCAGGACCACTAGGTTCCGCATCCCAAAAGATCCCCCATGAACAAAACTCCCATTTGTTTTAAAGCAAAAATTAAAATGCCATAGTACAAGGTACACAGCGGGTAGTAAGTGTCCTCAACTTCCATTTCTCCAGATAAAACTTCAGGAGACATCTTCTTACACAGCATACAGCTCTGGAGAATGCATTTCAGAGTCACTGTTTGAACATCCCAAAGCCAGTAAGCACTTGGGCCAGGGGACAGTGATGGCAACTGCTGCAGACCTCAGTCTTCCCAGAAAAAACCTGAGACTCCTTTGCGTTTAGATCTGCTTCAAATAAACCTAACAAAAATCATCTCACGATAATTTCTCAGCCACAGTCTAATTTGAAAATTATATTCAAAGGTATATGGATTTTATCACACCTTGTGATATATTTTTCTGCCTTGTGGAATTACTTGTAAGAAGAAAGCAAGCTCCATTTAAGTCTGAACTGAGCTGATTACAAGCAGTCTTAAGGAAAAAAAAATTGACACAGACAAAATAGAGATTATCATTCTTTATCAGTCACAAATAAACTTCACCTCAGGTTTTCCACTTGAGTTGAGTTTCCCCTCTATTTTTCAGCAAAATATTTCTCAAATAGTTCCAATGACCCAAAACGAGCATTTTTCACAAGATGAATTTCTCTGCTGCAGGAGTTCATTCATCCCAAGGCAGGCTCTGGCAAAGACATGGGCAAGGCTTGTCAGGTAATGTGGAAACAAATGTAGGCAAAAGACAGAATTGGTTCCGTGCAAGTTTCACCCCTCCCCACTGCACCTCCCTTCTTTACTTTTATAGAGGGGGATTAGTGACATGGATAAGCCACGGGAGTAAAGCTCGCGTGGTTTGTACATGTCACCAGAACCCCTACAGAAAAATGCAGCTTTATAATATGTACAATTTCGGTTTAGTTTATTATTTATAATACCTGGGTACCAACAAAAAAGCTCAGACACTAATGCAAAGTTTTTAATTTCTTAGTGCGTTGACATCACTTACTGTCTTTCTCAATGTATTTTTATTTGTTTGATCTTCTATAAATTTTTCTCTTTGTTCTTCAGATGGAATAGCAAATCTAGTTCATTCTGAAGACACTCTGCTGCTATAAAGTAACTGAAAAACCTTTAAAAATTTAGAGTTTTAAGTGTAATATCATGTCCCATAAGAATATTTGTATGATTACAGGACACAGTATCACCTGGTTCTGTAGAAATACGAAATTCCACTGATTTTTATCTATTTTAGCCAGCTGTGTTATTTTAATGCAGACAATTTATTGGAGGCAAGGAACTAAATATTCTATTCCTAGTCTGTTTCAATGTGATTTTGGCTACATCAACATTTGCAAACCTTTCTTTCTTTCTTTTTTTCTTTCTAACACCTTCATATGAAGGCACCGCAGCTGAAGCTTTTAGTGCAGGTTTCTGCTCATGGAGTCAGATTTCTAAGGTTGTGGCACTTGCTGGCTGCCTGTCCTACTTTCATCTTACCTTGCCTATGGCTGAGCCCATTAATATTTTGAAGTGAAGGTGGAAGGTATCTCTTTCCATAGACTTGTGATCAGACCAGGTTTTGAGCTGTCTAGGAAAAGAGAAGGGACAATGGTGGCTGACAGTAGGTGAAAATGTGAGGATTTGGGGTTTTGGGTGGGGAGATTTGGCAGGGCCAGGGAGCAGCAGGTCCTGAGCAGGAGGAAATGGTTTGGGCAGAAGAGGGCTAGTAAGCATCAGGATAGAGGGAGGAAGGGCATAGGAGGCAAGGCTTGCTGGAGGGCTGGAGTTTTTCACCCAGCATGTGGCCACAGAGGACATCCTGGCCATGTCTTTGACTTGAATCCTAGCTAGGATCAGGAAAATGGGCTCAGGAGCTTTGTTCTCCCCCACTAGGTTTGCCTGGCACCCCCTCCACCACCTTCTCAGCAGGACCTGTTGCCACTCCAGCCACAAAGCACCTCAGCCTCTTCCTTTACCACTTAGAGCCCTCCTGACCACCACTTTTACCTCTTCCAGACACAGCATCTCTCTAGTCTATATTCTCACATTATTATATATTCTCTTCCTTCACACACATGCACACACACACACACACACACAAGGAGAGAGTTAAAAGAAATCGATAAAGAATCGGTGGCCAGTAGAATGGCGGATAATAAAAGAAAACTCTAAAGAGAGAAGAAAAACCTGTGAACAGTTCTGGGACCATTGCTAGAGACAGCTCACAGCATTGCAGGGTTTAACAAAGAAAGATCAGAAGTGTTGACTAGACACTTTTGTTCTGAATTTGCAATGAAGCTGGAGGGTGTATCTATCCCGTCTGACGTTTCTGCAGGAGCAGAACGTTTATCTCTGCAACAAAGGAAGATCTGAAACAGCACCTGCTAAAATTAAGCTTTCCCAAAACCAGCTCTATTAATTTGCACTCTGGAGTTTTAAAGCAAGTGGCTAAGGAACTTTCTGAAACACCCTCATTAATAATTCACAGATGTCAGGAGAATGAGTTAATTTTGGAGCCTGAAGGTCAGCAAACACTGTTCTAAAGGGAAAAAAAAACCACAAAACCTGCTAGAAAGAAGAGAAAAAAGAAAGTAATAGAGAGAAGTAGAGGCTGAAAGTAATAGAGAGAAGCAAGGCTGACAGCTCCAGATACATCTTGAAAACAAATTTTTAGGGCAACTATAATGAAAGATTTAGAGTCTAAGTATATATGCATATATTCATATAAAAAAAAAGGCTAGCCATAAAAAGTGCAGAGTGGTAGTTCAAGTCCTTCCTTGATGTTTAGGATGTGAGGTTTCATAAATTCAAATTATCAAGGCTATTGCCCAGGCACTCAAAGGATAGTTTGGTGCCTATGTGTGGCTCACAGTGGGAGGCTGATCTGGGCATGCCACTGTCCCAGGTGTCCCTGCATCCTCAGGGAGGACACAGTGGTACAGTCCCACAGGACCATGCTGCACAAAGCACCCATGGGAAAACCTTGGGCAGCCCTCCAAGCCTTGCTCAGGTGTTTGAAGTGAGGCTGATTACACATTTGGGGTCAAGAAGAACCTTGCCTTTGGACCAGGGGGGCTGCTCCAAAAACCTGGACTTGCATCTCTGTGGCTTCAGCAACACAAATGGCTACTGCTAGGTAGGGATCTCAAATCCCTACTTTTGTTTTAGAGGATCCACTTTCTTGCAAATCTAAACGGCATTTTTATGATTATTTCCAGTTGTTACATGATTCTTATTATAGTTCAGCACTGACGTCAGCAATAAACAATAATAGGATTGTGAACTATTGCTCTTTCTAATAAAATTATGTTTCTTCTCTGTATTATAAATCTAATAGCTATTACATCAGTACCCATAAATATATATCATTGCTTACCTTTTTAATATATACAGGGCATTGCATGCCCCAACAGAAAATAATCAGATTTTTTGTTTTATAAGTTAGCCACAGCCATTATTAGATCATGAATGCCTAATAAGTAGAAGTAGAAGATATAGTTAATGGACAGTTTTCATATAATTTTCTTCTTTTGAAGGGGGAGAAAAAGGTGGCTTTTACCTGCTTTGCTTTCCAATCTAGAGCTGCAGCCTCTATTCTGTCCTCTGTGTTTCTCCACACTTTTCTTCATAATTTCTTTCCCTTTTTTGTTTGAGGCTAAATGCTGGTAAAGGAGCACTGCACAAAGGCAGTGCAATTTCTCCAGTGCAGTGCTATCAAAATCCCTGTCCTCCCTTAGAAAGAGCCAAGAAACAGCCTTTTCCTCCACTGTTTGATGCAGATATTTGCTCTCTCTGTGACCAAGCACCTGGACTGCCTCCCTTGCCCTCTGTGGGGGGTGCCCCCTTTTGCTGTCCCCCCATTTTTTTGTGATACCCTCTTTGGCCATGCCCTCCCAGATGATCAAAACCTCCTGGTGCTATTCCTAGGTCCCTGGGGTGTGGGTGCCTGAAGGCTTGTGACAGAGGCTCGTGTCCCAGGCAGGGTGACAACCCCAGCCATTTTCCAAAGAGGGATACCAGGATGGTATCCCTGTGTGAGCCCATGGAGCCTTCCTGGAGACGACGTGCCTGGCGGCACCCCGGGGCAGCCCACGACATGGACATGGCTGTGATCTATGGAAGAGCGTGCAAGATCTGTATAAATAAGGCAGATTCCCCCCTCCACCCCCCTCCTTCTCCTCCTCCCCCTGCTCCTCCTCCTCCTCCTCTCCTCTCTCTCAGCGCTGATTAATGTGTTGAATGAAACCTTTAAATGTTTGATTTCAAAGCAGAGGGATTTTTCCCCCCTTCTTTCCGCCTATCTGTAAAGAAGGAAAAAAAATCCGCGATCATGTGGGAAATGTTGATTTTAATGGAAAAATTGCATTGTGCTGACTTTCATAGAGTAGAAAATCCACAGAGTGAGACTTCAGGCTTGGCACCTGCTCCAGAACCTTCCTGATGAAGCAAAGGTTGTCTTCATTAAGAGCATTAATATTCATGCAGCATGGTAATTTTGACACAGAAAAGGTCTCTGTAACCTTTTCTTGTGTGAGAATTTTTTACTTCTCAAGGAAATTACAGTCCAGCAATGACTTAATTAATGCTGGGTTTCTTCAGCGGATTTTGAAGAGCTGTCAGTTTGGGCTTGCGGTAGCTGTCAAGCAGGGAGAGGGCTCTGGCTAGGTAGATTGAAGGGAAGGAGGGAAGACACCCAAGCCCCCAGCCTAGATCCTTGTGGCTGGGGTGGAGTAACAGGGGGGGAGGTTGTGGGGCACATACACCTCCCACATTAGTTTTAATTTACCAACCTGCATTCCCCACTGCTGGGTCATTTATTATTGGTTTAAAGGACACAGCTCGAATTAGCCCTTCATTTCTTACTCAGCTTATTTGTTATTTGTATTGTTATTAGTACTGTTTTATAAAATTCATTTTGCTCTTCTCTTCCTCTAGCAGCATGCTTGGAAGTTTTCAGGAGAAACCCCCTTTGGATATTGCACAGCCACTGTTGCAAGTGCAGGGAAGACAGAGAAAAGCCTCCTTCTGCTTTTAACAAAATATTTATGTATGTGCATATACATACGTAATCAGATAAAAATACTCCAAAGAAATGCTGCCAAAGAGGAGCAGAAGCAAGCGGTATTTTTTTTTTTTAATCAAAGTTTACATTCTTCTCCAGTGATGTCAGTCACGTTTGCAGACAAGGCATTTCGCACAGTGGAGAAGGAAGGAGCTTCTCCTTTCTCCTTTTCCTTCTTTTGAATTTTTTGAGTATGTTTTCGAGACATCCTTTCAGGATCTCTCTCTTCCTGATACTGTTTTGTTTTTCTTTTTCCAGATCGTTCTGATGTGTCCTGTCAGCTTTCCTAGATCCAGGACTTCTCTCAGTGTAGTACTTTTCTGCTTCAGTCCCCTCTGCTTATCCCTCTCTGCCACAGCACAGAGCACCACCAGGGAGCTGCACCACAGCCTCCTCCTTCCCACTGAACAAGACGAAGGGGACTTCAGCAGCAAGACCTTGAAGGCAAATGCAACTCAACACTCCAGCTGTAAATCCCCCTCCACCCTCAAAGAGCTTTGAGAAGAAATTGAAGCTTTGCTTCTGTACCAAAAACATTCAAAATAAGCCTGCTTTTTTTGGTAGCCGTATTCAAAGTATTTTTCTTTCACCTAGAAATTAGTGGTCCTAAGGCAAGGCTGTCTTAGATTTCAAAATCTGGATGAAAGACCCACCCTCCCAGTGCCAGGAAGTGCAAGGGATGTTTTGACTATTCTCTAGTCTAAATGAGGCAGCAGTGTTAGGCCAGCACTTTGTTTAAAGGTGATGCAGAAGGCTAAAATGAACATTTAAATAATGACCTTGAGGTATGAGCAGTTTGAATATTTTAAGAAGGGAGACTGCATATGACATTCATTTCAGCCATCTATAGCCCTTTATTCTTTATTTTTTGTGTGTTTTCAGAGTGAAATTCAGAAATGAAATCCCAGTGAAGTGCTGGTCCAAATTTGTGTTTTAGATGTTGGCACCTTGCAACTCAAAAGCACGCTGCAAAGTAACTGAAACCAAGGCTAACGGCACAGTGATGTGCTGAATCACATACATAACAAAACTGAAGGACATTCCACTGAAAAACATGCATTACACTATATGTGCATGTGAATAAGTATACAGGTAATTTAAAATAACATGCACGTTCTCCTCCATTCATTTTACCTCTTTTTAGCCATTGCTCACTTCCTGTGGACAGTCCCAGCATGCAGGACTAACTGGGCTCCAAACCAGAGGAAACTGGTACCTGAAAAATCCCCCAAAGGAGGTGATCAAGAAAAGGAAAAACCTTGTGTTCTGTGGCCACCTGGACTCAACATCTCTAAAGAAGCCTTCACTTCACCACCCCTCAACAATGCTAAAAAGGGAGATCCTGGTGAAATATAAATGGTTTGGGCAACAAATCAAGCATTTGTTATAAGTTGGGTAAGGTGATAGGATGGTCAATAGAGTTGAGAGAGTACCAGAGTGACAGTCAGGGCTTGGTCTCTTTCTGGGTTGTGGTTTCTTTCTAGGTTTGCTTTCAGTAGTTGCCATGTTCCTCCACCCTGTGTGCCTGGTGCTGTCTGGAAGCACTCAGCTGCCTTACCTGGACTGACCCACTTGTTTCAGGGGTTACACCTACTTATTCTCTCCATTGTTTCACCATTTAATATAGTAACAACTCACATGTTTTACCAACTAGAAATCAGCATTTTTTCTAAGGATGATCTCACAACACTGGAGTCCAAGTGAAGAGACGGCACCAGCAGCAGGGACGAGGATTAACAGCTGAAAATGTCCCAAATGAAAAACATATCTAGTCCCATTCACACAAAAGGTGAGACTGCTTCTAATTTCTGATTCCTCACCAAAAGCCACGCACCTCCAGAAGGATTTTTTTTTATTATTATTATTTTTTATTTTTTTTTTTTTTGCCTAAGAGTAGTGGTTTCTTACAGAATATGGTTTCAGTAATAAACAATTTGATCCAGTGCAACATCTAGTTCCACTTCACAAACCTCTCCAACTTGCCTTTCCCATACTAGAGAAAAGAGATGAGAACATTTTCATGATCAAAATACGATCTCTTTCCAGGCACCAAAGCTATGCTGGAGTAAAATGTGGTTTTATTTATGCGGACAGGCTAGAAGGATTGCTGCAAAGGGAATTTTCTAGTCCAGGGAACAAATAATAGGAGTTGTATTTCTTATCATCGCAGGAAATGAAATAAATACCCAATATTTCTTCTGCCTAACAAAGTAAGTAATTAGCAGTGCCATAGTCAAGGGAACACGCAGGTAAATGGAGCAATAATTGGGGTGATACAACATTTGCCCACTTCTCAGATGAGGGATAAGGAGCAGGCCAGAAGTGAACCCGCATTTTATTTACTGCTACACCACTGGTAATTAGATGGCTTGCCATAATGGATTAGCAGCAACCAGTGACACCCCTTATCCCTGGCAGACAGAGCAGTGTGTGCCACGGAAGAAGCCGTTAAAGGCCAAGAAATACAAGTGTGTAAGAGATAAGAATAGCAAGTGCCCTCCCCTTGTCAGACTGACTGGGAATTGAAAGCAAGCAAGAAAGTCAATCTTAAAATATGCCAGTTAATTTTAATGACATTGAAATTTTACTGACAAGTCTGAAGTATTTTAAGTAATGTCAGAATTATCTTACTTGGGAGAAAACTGAATTTTTATGATTTTTTTTTTTTTAATGTATAAGCCGCATTACTGTTTTATGAGGGAAGCCTGTCAATTTGCCTGCTTTGAACAAAACACCTCTGCAGACATCTACCCACTGCACTATATATTCTGCTCCATCACCAGAGGAAGAGGGTATGTCGGGAAGGATTCGCATGGGCTGTGCTCACAGCGTGTGCTGTCTGCGTAACCTCGCTGCCAGCCTGGAGCCAGCCTGATCGACAGCAGCTCCCAGCCCCTGGGGCAATTCCTCAGCAAGGAACGGCCACCTTTCATGGAGCCCTGTTCTGTGTCATTTCCCCAGTGTGAGCCTGGCCTCACACAGGGATGCTCCCTTACCAAGGCAACCCAAGCATCACCACGAGGAGTGTGGAGCTCTGCATCATCCCAGGTAAGTGAGAGAAGGCCTTGGCTTGTCCACTCGATTGACTGATTGATGTTCTTTCAGCCAGGTTATAAATTTTCATTCACCTCCATGTCTTTCTCTGAACTGAGCACCAAGGAAATGCTGACCTCTCCTCCCTGTGATGTACAGGGAGCCAGGTGCTTCCCAGTTGATCCATCTACCCTGCCTCTTCAGGGAAAAAAAGAGGGACTGGAGGATTTAATGGTCGACCATGACTGTGCTACTGGGATTTTTAAAACCGTTTGGTTGACATTAGCACTGGTTTTATTCCTGAGCAGCCATTCAGTTAATTCATAAACACACACACACACAGAAACACACAAGTAGGTGCACATCCCAACCCTTCAGAAGCAACTCAGCAAGAAGTGAAACCCAAACTGCTCCTCAGAACTGTAATATTCCCTCCTGGGGTATTGTTGCCTCTGGACTTTTTCAAAGACCAACAGCATTGTCTTTACATCTTCTCCAGATGCTTTCTGCCAACACATCTTCTTTTCACAATATTTTTCCAGCCCCATCTAAGAATCCTGGGTCACCTGCTCTGCAGCCTAGTTAGTGCAGGTGACTGTGGAGAGAGCAATACTTGCTCCTTCCCACTCTGTGTTTCTCCACATTATGAAAGCCCCTCTCCTGTGCAGTGTTCAGCCTCCAGAAGCCCCTGGTCACCCAGGTCAGGCCATGGCCTGATCTGGTGGTTTAACCTTTTGGTAATGACTGTAGGATGTAATCTGGTGGTTTTAACAGTAATCCTATCCTCCATTAAAAGGTTATAGCCTTTGAAAATGGTCTCTATAGACCCTGCTGGGTTCATGCCTACGAAGTTCCATGTTTTTTCCAGTGTGCAAAGCCCATCATGGAAACTCTTCCCCTCTGCCCCTCTCCCCCACTCCTGTCTGCCACATGACAGCCAACATGACTCCCAACTTTGGAAGGCATTCAGCCGGGCCCCATCCACTAAGAGGCAAAACCCCCTTTCCTTCTGCTGGTAGGCCTCCCTCCCACCCCTATTCCCCACTGCCAATCTCTGTATCCTGCTTAATGGTATTACAGCCATGAAATATGATTTTCTTCCAGTTGGGAATAGGAATTTTGCCATGTTTTGCTGAGAAGCACATTTAATATAAATAATTCCTACTGTTCACAGGCTCCCACTTTTATGTAAAGGTTTATGCTGAGCCCACGGCAAAGAATTTAGGAAAAGGCTATTCATTAAGATCCTTACTTGTCTGTCACCTCCAGATATCCCCCACTGGCAGAAGGGGTCATGTAATGTCTTATTTATACCAATCCTTGCAGTAATTAATTTTCTCCACACCATTTTGCCACATACCTGGGTGTTTTTTCCTCATTTCTCTATTTGTGGTGTTTTTTTGATTTTTTCCCCACCCCAAGTTGCTTGTTCTGATGCTAGCATGAAACAGCCAACCTTTTAAAGAAATCATTCATTTTTTTAAAGGTTGAACATGTCATAGGAAGTTGGTGTGCCTAATATTAAATCCCAGCTGTTTCTTTCAAAGTTCTTGAAGATTGGGTAACTTGCAGAGGTGCTCAAACACAGAGGGTCAAGGTGGCATGGAAAATCACGATGGAAAACTATTTTTTGAAATACATTTATGAAAGAGTTGTGTTTAGAGTTGGTGTCTGCTTTGCTATGTGGTTACTTATTTGAGGGGTCAAAACCACAGTCAAGGAGTGCTGGAATTGCCCTGTTAGGGCCTTAGAATCACAGAGATGTCCAAAATAAGGGCTGAATCCTCTTAGCTCATGTACCTCAACATCAAGTTGAAAGATCATGTACAAGGTTCAGGAATGTTCAGGAAGGTTCAGTCAGCTATGACTGTTCTGCTGTTTACCAGTTGCTCCCCAGGAGCTGTTTGCAGGTGTCCTCATTGCAAATATGCCACCACACCATGGATCTTCTCTGGGAGCCTTGGTGCAGGCACTGGCAGCTGTCCTGTCACCAAGGCAGCACTGCTACCAGCAGCTAATCAGGGCACCCTGATCGGGTAGAGGAAGGCTCAAGCACCAGTGGAATGATTTTTATATCTCCAGTTTATGCTGCTTGGTTTCATGTGAGTTCCATGGCTGTAATTGCCAGTTTCTGTGCTGATGCCCAGGGCTTAGCAATCAGCCTCATGAGCAGAGCAAGAGTGCAAACAGAATAGGAAAACATTACAGAAGGACAAAAAAAGTAAAGTACCAAAGTGAGCCACTTTGAGCAGGACTGCTCTTTGTGAGCACACAGGACTGGCAGCAGTGGAGAGGCCACTAAGAACAGTCACCTGGAAAATGCACATCCTGCATTGCCTGGCACTGGACTTGGAGGAGCTGCTGAAAAATGTGTTTCCCATCCCTACCTCAGCTTCAAGCCCAAACCCGACCCCAGAGGAGCAGTTTAATGACCTGGCATGGTTGGCTTTAGCAGCCAGCACTCCTTGTGGTTTTGAAATGTCACACCCCAAAAGGCCTTTCCTATGAGCTGGGGGACACAACCAAGTACCTCTGTCACCAAACACAGGTGTTCATGTGTTCATGTTTAAACGTGTCCACTGACACACAACGAGCTTTTAAAGAAGCCACAAAAATGAGTGTAGCAGACCAGTCTTAGGGTGTGGGTGGGGCTTGAAAAAAGTACAGGCTCGAAAAAAGCAAAAGAGAGTCAGCAATGATGGGTGGTGGATGAGAGTTTAAAGCTCAGCCTAAGGAGCCTAAGCAGCAGCAAGAGAAAGAAGTTAGAAGGAAAGTGGAAATAAGGAGAGCTCTGATTATCTTGAGAAGGGACAGCTCACAGGACAGGACATTTTGACAGAGAATGATGAGTGATGGGGAGACAGCCTTACTGCAAAAGCCAGGCATGCAAGGACAGGAAAAAACTTCATGGTATATTTACACAGAAGACCTGATAATTTATAGACCATGTGCAGAAATTATTTTAAAAAATAGCTGTCAATTTAGGGTGCCATATGGAAGAGCTGACAGAGTGAGACACCTTCAAGTTATTCAATTGTTTCATTTTTGGAAAATGAGACATCCGTGAGTTCTCTGAGGTTTAACCTGCATAACCCCCCTCCAAACTTCTAGCATCAGACCCAGACTAATGCTGATCTCCTGAAGTACTTGCTCCTCATTTCTGAATCAAGTGGCTTGTGAGTGAGCTGTGGCTGCAGTGGTCTATGCCTCCACACAACACTCAGCCAAGCCCTACATGGACATATGGATGCTCCTGTAGTCCTGGTCCTCAGTACAGGCAACTCTCCAGGTGCCAAAAAGACAGTGCAGGCAGGTCAGGTTTAGCAATGCCTCACTGCTCTCACAGAGCTATTCCTCATTTATTTACTTCTAATTTTCCCTTCATAGCTCTGATAAGAGTACCCTGAGTCCCCCAGAAACTTCTAACAGGGTAGCCCACGCAGCAGTGAAGATGCAAACAAATGAGCCTCCAAAGATCAGGCCCAAGAGAAGCTGTGCTGCCCCATGGCCTGACAGGGCCTGTGAAGGCTACAAGGTGAATTTTTTAAAAATTTAACCTTGCTTAACCCTTGAGCTTGGGATACTTTCAGCTGCTCTAAAATGATTGATAAAAGCCTGCACGGTATCACTAATCTCGGGGGCAGTGCAAGCTGTTTGGGTTCCCATGTGCACATATGGAAGAGCTTTGGAGTGTCAGATCCAATACTCAATCGCTCTATCAGCAAAGGTGCAATGAAATTCACTTCACTGCTCCTTGAACACGTTATATTTAAGACTGCCCAGAAGAGGACTCAAGTCTCAGGGCCCTTATTTGGTTAAAAACTTGGAGAAGTAATTTTCCTGCTTGTGCTATTAAGCATGTGGTTTTCTTTATTTTGAGATCTCACTTTGCCTGGGTATATACATCCATATATCTCACAATGCATGTATGGAAACCATACACAATAACAAAATAACCTTATGTACTGTTAGGGTTGGTTTTAAAATTTACGGGGTACAACACTACTTTTTTTTTTTTTTCTGAAAAGGAAAAATTCTAAAACAGTTCCATATAGTTAATGTACTGTCTGGCCTTCCATTAAAAAGATACTATTAAACCAGTCCCAAAAACACTAGCAAGTGAGTAAACGTTTAAACCACAAATCTCTCTCAAATCCTATGGGAAGGAAGTGGGTGGGGGACTCTACCAGTTCCAAAATGGCAAGATCATATATCAGAGGTGAATAATAATGTGCAAAAATATATGTGTCAAGGAATAACACAAACTAGGAGAAGTAGGAGAGAAAGGACTTTAAGAGATGAAAAATCTTAGAGCCAGTAAAGATGGAGATTCTGAAAGTATAGGTCTGGTTAATGGAGTGGAAAGAGAGAGAGAGAGAGAGAAAGAAAAAAAAAAAAGAGAGAGAGAGTAAGAGAGAGGGGAAGAGAGGAGAAAAAGGAAGAAGAAGAAAAAATTTTTTAAAAAGGAAAAAATAAAAGGAAGGGAGGAAGGGAGGAAGAAAAGGAAAGGAAAAGGAAAAGGAAAAGGAAAAGAAGAAAAGAAAAGGAAAGGAAAAGGAAAAGAAGAAAAGAAAAGAAAAGAAAAGAAAAGAAAAGAAAAGAAAAGAAAAGAAAAGAAAAGAAAAGAAAAGAAAAGAAAAGAAAAGAGAAAAAGAAGGAGGACTGCTGAATGGGAGCAAAATAGCAGCATGACACCCACCCTGGCTGTAGCAATGCAAATGAGGCCTCATTGAACAGGAGTGCACAAAGCACAACTGTATATTCCGTACACGAGACAGTTAAAAAGAACATAAGGTAGCATTTCCTTTATCATATTCCATAAAAATAGCAATTTGCTAAAGCCCTTGTAGCACAGTATGGAAGGTGGTGTATTTTACTGATAATGTAGAGATGACAGATAGTCCTATACTAGGAGGTTTCAATGGTGTCTTGCTGTATAGCATAATAAATTGTGAGGAGCAGAGACAGAGGACAGTGCAGGCAGGCACTGCTCCACCTCCAGTAGCCAAATAATTCAGCCCCGGCTCAGTAATTATGCTGTGTGAAAATATGGGATTAATTAGACTGGTACACTAACACACTGTAGTCTCATTAAAGGCTGAACAGCATTTTCATAGATACTGCCACTTGAACAGGGCTGCTGCTAATGTGAAAAGACAAAGTCTCTTCTTTTCACACTCCTTGCTTATTATCTTACTTAAGGCCACTTAAGCAAAGTTCCAAAGGCAGCCTGGCAGAAAGCCCTTTCTGGGATTTATTTTGTTATTTTACCTGTATGCCAAAGAAACAGAGGGGATGGGTGGGGGGAAAGGGAAATGCTAACATTAGCAAAAACTGCAAATTCCCCTTTGCACCAACCAGAGGTTTTCTTCTCCTTCATCCTTTTGTAATTTTTATCTCATTCTTTTGGGGAAGAGAGCATGGGTTGGGGGGGATGATGTAGTGGACAGACGTCTCAAGGAGAAAGAGATAAAAGTTGTCTCCCATTGCAAGTCTCAACTGTTTGGTTTCAATTTCAGGGGTCAGCCTCTCCAAGGGATTTGCTCATCTTGATGGGGGAGCAGGAGCCCCGTGCCAGTGCTGCATCCTGATGGAGGAGTGCTGGGGTAGGGCCTGTGTCTTTCAAACTGAGAAGTGATTAGCAAGCCAGAGGACATAATTTATGCTAAACAGTAGTTTCACAATCTTTTATCTGCAGATAAAAACCTCCTTCCTCCCAGTTACTCCAAGCCACCGAAAAGGTCTCACTCACCCAGAAAGTCCAAATGTTGCCAAACTTGTAATTATAACTCTGTTATAATTCTCCAAAGAATCCAGCACCTGGGAGAAAATTGATTTTGGAAGGGAAGGACGCCTGTAACATGGCCTCTGTTAAACAAGCAGATGTCCTCTGTCAGCTCCCCATGCTGCCCACACCCTGTGGGTCAGCACTGGCCAGATTTTCACAGTGTCCCCCAGGCCCCCTGCTCCCATGGCTTCAGCCTGCTTAGGGACACCTGGGGATGGTTGCTGCAGCTGGAGGGAGGTGGGAATCAGGGCTGGCACTATCCAGCAGCTCCCACTGGTCCTTGTGTGCTTTAATTCTGGGTAAGTGGTGGGGATAGAGCCCGCAGCACTGGAGGCAGACTGCCACAGGGGTGTTAAAATATAAAGCTTGTCCTTTAAAATTAACAGGCCTCGGTAAAGATCTGCTTCACCCTGCTCTCAGGAGAGCTATTAGAGCAGAGAGAGACTTTGCCACATACATAGGAAGGAAGCAAGGGGGGAGAGGCAGGAGAGGAGCCCAGCATATCCTGATGACAGACAATAATAGAGGTATCTGTGCAGAAATACTGTGGGCTTGGAGATGCCTTTGAAATAGGCAACGGTAATATTCAAGTCAGAGAAATAGCTGGTGTTGAATAGACTGAAACCTGCTTTGTGGCTTAACAAAAGTGGGCAATAGAGAGAGGCTGACATGAAACAAGTCAGTTTGCAGCAGGCTCTAAGGTTAGCATCATTAGCAAAGGGGAGAAATGATTAGCAGTAAAAAGTAAGACATTAAAAAGAGATTTAAAAGGAGAGCTAGAGGGAGCTAGGGGATGGGGGGGTGCTTTATTTGTACCTGAGGAAAATAAAAGAGATTCTACCCAGACACATTTGAATACTCTCTGCTGCCTTTGCAGAGAAGTTTTATGAATATTTACCTTTCACATGGTTTGGGAATGAATAAATTCTTTTGCACTAGTATTGAAATTTGAGAGCAGATTCTCCTGCCCATATGCAAATGCTCATAAGAAATCAAGTGCAAAGAGCACCTCAAATAATGTCCCTCCTGCAGGTAAGTGCCTTTCTGATCATCTGTTAAAAGTAGGCTGACTGATGGCCAGGGTGGTTGGACCTTGTTGGTCTGAGTTAAGTAATTCAGACACAGCTTTAGCTCAGTTAGTTTGGAAACACTCAGTAGCCCTTTTGCTCTGAAGTGACATTGGTCATTTTAAATAAATAGAATATATGCTCTTAAGTCTCATAAGTGCGTCTGAAGCCATCAGCTCCCGACTCCCTGCAGGCAGTGCTTTGGGGCTTTTATCTTTAGATGGGGACAGCATGCAGCCAGCCAGGTTTCCTTTATGCTCACAGCCAGCATTTGTTCCCCTGGGGACAAGGGAGGAGAAATTAAATTTCTGGTGTCAGGATTTTTAAATATGTCTTCCAGGTCATGAGCCCATTCACATTATACCATCCTCACTGAGACTGGTATAAAGGAACAGAGTGGCTGTGGAGAGATTCCTGTCACCCATTGTGTGTGCCACTGCTGCACAGAGCGACACATCTCATGGCACGTCAGGACCCTCGGCAAGGAGCCAAGACACACAGCACTCTGCCATGGACCACATCTCAGTCACACTGTTCAGCAGGACAGCCCGCAGGGCACTGCTGAGGAAGTTTGCAGAGATGGTCCCCAGAAAGCCCTTCAGCTGTGCAGCAGTCAGGAAGCAGGCAAAAATGCATGGGATTTATTTGCACTTCCTTCTCATGGACATACTAAGGAAGCAGCTCACACTGAGCCAGGCAGAGAAGATTACAAGCTTGCATGTCTGATGTCTGCATGTGTGTAATGATGCTCTTGAGCTATTCTGTTCACATAAATGTGAACAGCATTATTCCTTCCCAGAACAGAGGTTTCCCCTGGGACAACGTACCCTCCTGCCCTCACACACTTCAGTCTCCAGGAAGCTAAAATACAAGCTCCCCAACTCCCATTACTGGGGGTTGTTTCACTCTCAGCCCCACAGTTTTGGTGGAGACCTCAAACCCTTCTTAGCTGCAGGCAGGAGAAAAGCCAAGTGTGACAGCTCTGTCCCCAGAAGTTTGCAGCAAAGTGAGCAGCTGCCAGTCACAACCAGCCCTGTGCACACCTGAGCCAGCAGCTCACCAAGAGCAGCTCAGGCACAGTGCAGCCACCATCCAGCTGAAGCCTTGCCCAAACTCTGGGGGGACTAGTGGTGGCTGTGGGAGGGCTTATCCCAGCTGTCAGCTCCAGGCAGCAAGCTCCTGCATCCTGGCAGCTGGCAGTGTCTCTGCTGCAACCATTCCCTGAAGTCCTCTTTCTGCTTTTCTGGCCATGGGGCCATCACCCACTCCTGATGCTGCCTCGAACAAGCTACACCAGAATGAGTTCACCGCCTTTGTATGGGAAGACCCAGAACAAGAGAAGAGAGGGATGAGCAGTCCCCTACTCCCTGGGGCAAACCTCTGATCCTTACAGCAGGAGCTCCTACCTCCTCCCACTATCCAAAGCAGAGTGCTCCAAGAGGTTAAGCAGAAACACACAGCCCAAGCCCTGAGTAATGCCATAATGCCATGCCCTATTCCATGAGTCACAGAAGCAGGCTGCTGCCATAAATGCAGTCACAACACAGAGAAAATGCAGGATGCAGGATCAGGAGCATGGAAAGTTGTAATTGGCAACAGGCTACACACAGACCAGAAGTGAGAAGAGTTGGGCTTTCCTCCTCCCCCTGAGGGGTTCCAATGCTCCATCCCCACTATCCATCTGTCTCTGGTGATTGTCTAAAGGCTGAGGTGAAAGCCCAGCGTGCTGAACCCCGGTCCCACTGAGCACTTGAGTTGTCTGCAAGCCCCTGAACAAGCACCTTTAGCAGCAGCACTTGTGGCCATAGCTCATGTCCCAGCTTAATTCCTGAATCTGGTTCTTGTTCACCACACCAGCGTGAGCCTTTGGAGACAACAGGTAAAATACTAATGGAAGGAATTATGAAAATGCAATTTTG
The DNA here is from genome assembly GCF_965231275.1 of Zosterops lateralis. NCBI lineage: Eukaryota > Metazoa > Chordata > Aves > Passeriformes > Zosteropidae > Zosterops > Zosterops lateralis. The sequence goes on from NC_139762.1 coordinate 94,184,179, forward strand.
ACACATTGGCGAAAGAAGATGAGAGCTGATTATGAGACCTGTCAGCTCCATCCTTCTCTCAGCTTGTTGTGTCTGTGTGAATAGAGAAATCAAATTAAAAATGCTTGAATGCATTCTGGAATCCAAAGGGGAATGTATTGATCTGAAGATAAGGTCAGATACAGGCCCTTCAGTTTCTGAGTGGAGGGGGTGGAACTTCAGATTTGTATGAACAAGAGAGCAAGTATATCCAAGGCTGGCCAAAAAGGGACCCTCTGTTATGTTCTTCCTTGTGAGAAATAAATTTCCAAAGTCAGATAACAAAAACCAGCTGCCTTGAATGCCTATAGAAAGCACACCCCTGGGCAAACCTGAAAAACAGCATCCTTCAAACAACCTCTCATAAGGGAAGATGGAAAGAAATAAAAATGATAAGGATGTCAGCTGGCCAGAGCCCTGTGCAAGGCGTCCGCAGCCCCCTGGACCTGAGCTCACATCTGTGGAGAGGGAAGGTGGACCTGATCTTTCCCCAGGCCAGAAGGATTTAGTTGGCAGAGACGAGAATATCAATTACCTGAATGTTAATATTTTCCCCAGCTTCTTCATCAAACTTCTTCTCCTGAGAATGTTCAGACTTAAAAGTTATAAAAATACCATTTTCTCTCTGTGTCCCTTGTTATTTTTTGCACTTCATCTCAAGGCCCATTGCTGGTTCTTAAAGGGAAAAAATAGGCTTTTGACTGGAATAATGACAATTTGGAGGCCACGGTTTTGCTCTGTTGCAGATCTTTGCCTATTTCTGATATACATGAATTCAAAGCCTGGTGCTTAGATCTCAGACAGGATAAAGCCAATGTTTGCTTCAGAAGGATTTTCTTTGGGAAGAGTACATTTTTTTGTAATCACAGAATGACATATTGCTCTGGGGTTATAAAGAGAATTTTATATTTAAAAAGCTATCTCCAAGATATGTGCTCCTTTTACTCAGCTATAAGCTAAGCAAAACAGAAGGAGAGAGAGAGAGAGAAAATGAGAGAAAATGAATTAGCTTGAACTTTTGCTGAGATAAATATGGCCTGATCTTTTAAGTTCAGTTCATGCAAGCAATCTCCCTGAAATCAGTGGGGTTTTACCCATGTACTTGCAAGCAGACCTTGGCCCCATAAGGCTGAGCACTAAAAAAAAAAGTGCTTTCAAAACATTAACTAAATTTGGCTGTAATTAGAGATGGGAGTCAGCCAAATACCTGCCTCTCTTGGGTCTCCACAACTGCCCCTAAAGTCATGCGTGGTCAGGTGCCCTGGGAATCTTTGGTCCCTTCTCCTGGACACATCATACCCATGCAGCTGCTAGTGCTTTTTGCAGGGGTCTCAGGATCTCATGGAGTGATGCTGGCCATGGCAATGGAGTGCACTGGGCTGAAGGTAAACTGGGTTGACAGTCCTCTCACCTTATCTGAGCAGTGAGGGGAGATCAGTGTAGGGGGGAAAACATTTTCACTCCATGCCTTGGTCCAGAAACAGCAAAACTGACTCGTGTGTGCAAAACAGTGAGGGACACACCGGCCTCTCCTCATCTGGTGGGAATTGTGTTAAAGGGAGAGAAAGACAGAGGGTGTGAGTGTGTGTGCACGTGTGTGCATGTGCAGGAAAAGCAGCATGGTGTGCCTTCCTCTGCCCCTACCCCCCTTTCTTTGCAGAGGTTTCAGATCATCTGCTTTTCACAGGCATTGAAAACTAGGGGGAAAACTGAAGCCGGATTGTGACTGGAAGCTAATGTAGTCTACATGCAGCAGACATCTAATATGATGTTATTTATTCCCATAGATCTGTTTATTTTGTTTTCAATTTACCAAACCCTGTGACACATTCCCAAAGGTACCTTGTTGTACAATACGTTGCACACAGTAAGATATTCAGCCTAATTCACTCTTTGTTTTGTTTCAGTTCAGCTGCATGAGAGCACAAATGCATCTGTGTTATATCTTCTCCTGTGACTGATGTTGCAGACTATTGCCATAGGGTTTTATGAAATGGGATCTTAGTTAATCTAGGGCATTGTCTTTGTAGTGCTAAATTCTTATTTGCAAACATAATGTTCTGGCATTGATGCAACAGGGGAACATTCGTTGTTTTTTTCTTGTTTGGTTTCTTCTTTTTTTTTTTTTTTCTGTTTAGAATAGACTGTGTTTTTAATAAACTTTTATTCTAAAGCTTTTTTTGCCTATTCTGCATCTGATCTGAGGCATTTATAATGCATGGCAACATGTCAAATTGATGTCTTTAGCAAGTCAAGCCAAATATTCATAAAACTCATGTGCCCAATCAGAAAATGTATACTGCTAAGGAGAAAAGTACCTGATGTTTTTTAAAGCATCTGCAGGAGGGCGATTCTAGCCTTTAAACATACACACACATACAGACACAGATGTACAGAAAGGATTTTGAAAAAGTTGTCTGTCTATACCCTGGAAGGATGGTATCACTTAGAAATCAATGGCTTTTCTTTGCACTTTGTTGAAAGCTCTCATGTTTTCATTTTTCCTTTATTTCAGGAACGTGTCGTTCTTCAGTATACTGAGGACCTGGTCTGAGGAACTGGTGCAGAATCAGGAATTCCAAATTGGATATTATAGAAGTGTGCTGCAGACAAAATTTGATGTAAACAGGATCTGGAACAAATTTGATGAGATTGTAAAAAAAGGAAGATGGGATGCAGATTCATTAATAAACAGCCTGTGGGTAGTGAGCATAAAGCCTGATTGATCACAATTACTGCAGTTCATAACTGGAAAACCAGACATTGGAGGACATGCACAAGGTAAAGCTGGTCTGACATCAGAGCTGAGCCTCATCTATTTATTGCATGGCAACTATAGAAATTCAGCTCTTGCTTGTGATGGGTATGTTTCCAGAACAGCATTTAGAGTGGTTTAATTTTCACTTCAGCAATCTTTCAGGCTGATTATCAAAGGGGCTTTCTTAGAAAGCTGCTTGGATGAAGAAACCAGATCTCCCACACATGCCTTGTCTGGCACAGCAGAACTGGGGGTTTCACACTGAATTAACACCCAGAGCACTGTGCAAACAGATGACTCCTCATCACCAGCTATTCCTGCAGGGAGCTGTGCTCATCTCCTTGGGGATGCAGGCAAAACATGCCCTGTGAGCTGCCACTTGCCCAATGGGGAAGCTCTCTACTGCGTGACTGGGTGAGTGTGTTAGGTGAACAACCATGGCTGGCAGGTGAGTTAAGGATCTGCTTGTAGGAGCACTTAAAGCCTGGCTCTTCCCTCTGTGCCAGCTTGTACACTAGAGAAAACCCAATGCTGTAATGTTGCCTGTATATGTAACAGTCACACAAGCCCCAGGCTTCCTGTACAGAAAGGGAAATTTTCTATTAGGTGTCTGCAGCAGGAACCCCCAAAGCCAACAGGAGCAGCCAGGGGCTAAGGAGAAGAGATGTGGTGCAGCAGTGAAAACAAAGAAATGCTTCTTTCTGCCCAGTGCTGCCCACATCAGCCCCTGATGTCTGTTTTTTGGGTACACTGACACACTCACAGCAAGGGACATCAAAGGCCATTGAAGTCAGAGAATCATATTTGGGTTGGAAGGGACTTTAAACATCAACTATTTCCAACCCCCTGGCACAGACAGGGATACCTTCCACTAGAAGGACACCTTTCACTAGAAAGGTGTTATGATAACATACCAGGGATACCTCCCTATTTACCTAAGCCTCACAGAGTTAATGTCTGTGTTAGCCCAGATGAGGCCCCACAAATGTTTGGAGATCTTTGTACTCTGTAGCTGTCCATCTGTGAAAGAAGAGAAACATTTCCTCATACCTTAGCGGAGCTAAAGGAGGACAAAACTGTGATGGCTTGGGAGGCACTCAGACACCAGAGTGACAAGTACCAGAAGAAATGACCACAGAAAAATGACTCATCCTGCCTCTGGAGCAGGCTTTCGACAGCACGAAACAAACCAGGCATGGAGCCACCCACTAAACACTGAGACAAATGACTGAAAAGCTATTTTGAGTGAGCCCCTGCACCCATCTGTGGCACAGCTCATCCCCTGCACTGCTGGGGTGCAGTCACTCCCATGCTGCGGATGAACAATGGCTGGGTGGCTGGGACAGGAGCCTCACTCCTGCTGCTGAGTGTCCAGTGAGGCAGCAGGAGCTGAGTCATGAACCCACCCTAGATAAACAGAGGAGAAGAAATGGATCCCTGATTCTTTGCAGAGGCTTTGAAGGCTCACTATGGGAGTAGGGCCATTTTAGGACTCTAGTAGAAGGCCCAGCAAATGGGGACTGTAGGACAAACCTGGAACCCAGGGCAGAAGAGTGGATTGGCAAGAGTTTCTGCCACATTTGCACTTAGTCTATTGAATTTTGGAGTTAGATACCAACAGACTACAAGAACAAAAGAGTTTATTATCTTCTCTTGCTGACTCTAACAGGCATGGGGCCTGACACATTTTCTCCTGCTCCTTGGCAGCCAGCTTTTGTCCATATCATCCATCTCCCACATATCACATCACAGCCCACCAAGACACTTTCTGTAGCAGAGTGGTCCATTGGCAGGATGACCAGGTATGCAGCTAGTCTGTTGCTGTCAGAGCCAGCCCTTTACCTGCAGGAACAAGAAATTCACTCATGGAATTGAGGAAAATAGTAACAAAAAGAAGTCAGGAGATCTAGAGACTCCCATAGGTCACTCAGCATTTCTATTGTGGATCCAAAGTACTAGACAGAAATTCTCCTGGAAATTTCTGCTTCCATTTGCTTTAAATATCTTCAGTACCTGCTGTTGCTGGATTTTATCATCACAGCTTGCATATGGATCTAAGGCAGGAGTCTGAGCAGAAACACCCCACACGGTGCCTAGCTGCTCTGAGCCAAAGCAAGACAGCCATCCTGGTGTTTGGATGCATCCCTCTAGGTTTCCCTTCCCCTGCCATCCCCACCAAGCTGCTGCCAGCCAGCAGTGCCGTTATGTCTGTTCAATGTGCCACTGCAGCACCAACCTCTCTGCTGCCCTGGCAGGGGCAGGCAGTGGGCTTGGGTCACACATGTCTTTATCTGGGTCCTCAGACACAAACACAACCCCAGGCTTCCCTTTGCTTTTTCCCTCTATACCTTGAAGTAAAGCACAAGAATAAATCAGCTGAATTATCTGCTCTGCAAATACATAGGCAAAGCTTGCAGACTCCAAGCAAAAATGAGAAGAGTAAGGCTGAGAGGATGGCCAGATGTCCCTAGCAAGGGAAAAATCCTCCTGGAGCTGGGCATCTGGATTTCACAGCTACCAAGCACCAGCAATCACCACCATATGCTGAGTAGAAAACACAAACCTGTTCTACACCCTCAGCAACAGAGGAACACATTGGCAGATAGAAGAAGCTTAGCAGGATTCGGGGAAAAGTTTTGAAAATCTCTCCGAGTAAGACATCTGCTAGCAAGGACTTTATTTGCCACAGAAATGAGTCCTTTCCTTCTCCTGGTGAACTGCTGTACCTGGATGAGACGTCTTCTCTGTGGGTGTCTCTCCCTGTGGGAATCTGGAGGTGTTAGAGGACCTCTCCAGACCTGGTGTGCTTACAGCACTCGTGGTGGCCAGATCTCCAAACTCAGCACTGTGTCCTGCATGGCACCACAGGGCCAGTCACTTGTGTCTGCCCTGGGGATTGGTGGAGAAGAAAGAGAACAGAGAGGGGAAGGGAGTTGTATTTGGGTTCTGAGTAGGTGCTGGAAAGGCACATTGAGTTTTGCTTCCTATTACATCTGCTCCTTGTCTTTCAGTTCTGGTGTGTGTGGCTTTGTTGAGTGTGAGCAGTTGTGGCTTTTGGTTCCTGATAATTCAGTTATGTTTCAGCTTTCAGAAGCTCCTTAAGAAGCTCAGTTCCTGGCAGACCAAGAATCAAACGTTCTGACTTCTTCCCTTGCATTTGCTCAATCTTTTTTTCTCCTTTGTCTGACCAGATGTTGCCTCGTGACACTCAGCTTATCCAACCAGACCTCCCAAGGAGCTGGATTACTTTCAAAATCTGCCTCTTCAGCATTGCACGGATCCTGAAGCTCATGGCTACTTACGTATCCCAGCAGAGGCAACTAACTAATCACTCGTTCTTCTGCTCCCTAAACAACCATGTGGTTCACTCTCAAACATGACAAACTGGCAATGGGAATCTGTGTGTAGGATCTCCAAGAAGCTGAATCAAGACATGCAAAAGCTGCAGTAAGTAATGAGGATTCCAAGCAGCAAGAAAGGATGATTCCAAGCAGCAAGAAAGGATGATTCCAAGCAGCAAGAATGATCAAAGGTCTGGGGAATATGGAAGAAAAGCCACCCCAGAATTAATCTACTTCTGCCTGGGGGATTGCTATTCTTACTCATCAGAAATTCCCAGAACCCGATGGCTCTCAGTTAACACTGACCTCCAGGGCAGGACTACGCAGTACAACTGGTCGTTCAAAGTAGCCTTGATAAATGTGTTGCTGCCAGAAGACAAGAATGTGTTTTAAACAAGGTCAGGTGCCCTGTTACATTGCAGGACATAATCCTGGTTTGTGTATACACACACATCAATTTCAATTGCATGACACGTGCTGGATCTACCTGTCTATGGTGAATCTTTGCTTCTCCATCACTGCTCCTAAATCCTTGGTCATCATTTAAAAACATCCTAATAGAAAAAGTCAAAACTGGTTTTGTACAAGTGGAGTTACTGGCTTGTCATCTTCCTGGTCAAAAATTATCTTCTGATGATGGGGAAAATACCATTATATTCTACTATATTAAAAAAGCCCAAAGCTTTAAATATTCACTGTGTGTTTTGGGGGTTTTTTTCCCAGTTAAAAGAAAATCCTGGTGTCCTTTGCTGGGCATATTAAATACCTTACCTAAAGAGCCAAAAAAAAAAAAAAAAAGAAAAAAAAAAAAAAAATCTCCCTTTAAAGCAGTACCTTACATGCACAGCCACTGCAAGAACTAGTCCCAGTTCAAGGGCTTCCTATTAGCTTTCTTTAATACATATGAAGGACCCTGCGTTGTTGTCCTGATTACATAGACAAGGCAGATTCCACAGTGGACTGCATTTGGTCTTGAAAGCCTATTTTCCCCATAGTTTTATTTACCATTCTTAAAAAGGATAAACAGCCAGCCGTGTGCTTACATCTTTTGAAGAGCATATTTCCTCATGCTCTACAAGAGGCTTCTTTGAGCACTCATCATTCACAATTGTGCTCTTGGAAGTTTTAGCAATATTTGTTTCAGGTAAGTTTATTTTTATGTGACTGACTGAAATCTCAAGCTGCAATTAAGAAAATTGCAGCGAGAACCATTAAAGGAGTAGCGTCATTTTCTCCCCTTTCCTCTAAAATGTCAGGTTTCAATGTCACCGCGAGATAACCCAATCGCGTGCCTGCACACCCGGGCTGGAGTGAGCGGAAAACCGTCTGCAGTACTAATTACAAACGACTTGGAATAATGACACGAGGCTGAAGAGAAATGAAAGGCCCTGGTCCCTATCACTTACCCGCCCAGGTGTGTGCACAGAGATGCAGGTTATTGTGGAGCCATCTATTCAGTAAATACACAAACATCCGTCCCCACTTGTAGAGCAGGCTCAGCCCCTCCCCCATCTCCCTCTGTCTCTCTGCCCTTTCTTTCTCTCCAATTATAAACCAGCACCAGGTTTTCTCATCAGCCATCTCCATGTCTCCAAATGGCTTTTCAGTGTCAGGCCTATCAGGAAATTAACTCATCATGCAGTGACAGCTGCTAATTTTTTCCCCTTACATGTCAGATGGATCGCCTGCTGAAGCTAATAATGAATCACCAATCCCTGATTAGAAGGTGCTTCCGAAACATATAACTGCCATCTGAGCTAACTTTTTTCTTCATATAAAATGATATCACCCTAGAGGAGCAGAAAACGAATTGTATTCTTCAACAAGATAGAACGAGGGTAGCCTGAGTGAGCCACACACTATCTTAAATTATGGGCTAATATTGCTCAGTAAAATAAGTGAAAACTCACAGCTCTTCTCTGTTTTGCCAAATGAATGACCCTTTTTCTGTTAATCCTCTCACTTGAACTAACTTAGTTTCAAGTTTCAATCTTCACCCATCTCTCTTTATTCTGTTCACAGATTTTGTGCTCAGGAAGTCCACTGAGCAGGGAAAGTTGGAGAAAAGCCCCAGAGATTGCTTTATGAAGCCTCTGCCTACCACAATGCCAGCTCCTTGTACTGCTCTGCAAGCAGCTCCAGCCCCATCTCTCAATCCCCAGGATTTTCTGAAGGGAACTCGCCTGCATTTCAAGCATAGGTCCAGCTCAGGGCCAGCCTGAGGCACAGGAGCTTTTAACACAGAGACTCCTACAAGCTTTTACATGAGCTGAATCCACTGTCCACGAAAATCACAAAATAATTTTTTTCTGGGACTCAGAGCTAACACTCCTGGTATTAAAGCAGCGTTTATAAATGACAGCAGTGCTTGCAAGACTATGAACAATCCACATGTGCACAACAACAGCACATCAACTCCCTGACTCACCTCACTTCCACAGCGGAGTGCAGCTGGGAGCCAAGCAGAATGGTATGCTGCTGTGGGCCCTTTAGGTGGTATTGGGCTTTGGGTTCTTTTCTTTTGTTTTTGTTACAGGGAATATTTCTCTAAATATCATTTCCAGCCATTTTTTATGTCCCATTTTCCCCCAAATATGGAGCCTGAATTCAGAGGCCAGGATACACTGCCTCAGGAGGTCTGCATCTGATACTTATGAAATGGAGGCTAAAACTGCTTGCTGGAAATATCTCTTCCATCTCTGTCTTCACTTAGGAATTTTGGTTAACTTTTGTTGGAGTTTGTTTTAGCTTTTTTTTTTTTGGTTTGTTTTTAAATTTATCATTTATTTATTTATTTTCCCCTTGCATACCAGTTCTGTGGTTCTTAAACGCTTACATTTTTACCTGTTTGGCCATTGTCACTATAAGTGTAGTGACATCAGCATAATCCAACTTCATTAATGCTTATTCAGAATGGATAACAAAGAGAAAATTAAGCCATTGGCTCTGGCAGTCAGAATATAGGGAGGCAACTGACTGACATGGGAATACAGCCCCCTCAACAATCATTTCCATTAAGCACAGCCCTTGAATTCTCTGGAGACAGGTAACTGAAGGTTTTCAAACCAAACAGCTAAACACACTTGCAGGGAATTGCTCCCTGGGCTGGGCATCTTCCTACATCCACCACACAAGTCCTGTGACGCTCTGACAGCGAATGCTGCTCCTGGACAGGTCACAGCTGCCTCACCAGCTCCATGCATGGCCCTTGGAGGGTCAGGGCTTTTTTCAGGCACTGCTCTGCTCTAAATGCCTCCCCCTGCTCCCTAATCTTCCCTGCTCTCCAAGGCAGAAAGCATGGGAATGCTTGAAAGATCCTGAACTGAACAGTTCAGCTCATCTCCTCCCAGATTATGATATGGGACAATGCCAGGAGCTCTGGCACAAGAGGGTGACAAATGCCAGAGACATTTCCTAGGCACTGGAAGCAACCTGCCATAGCTTCAACTTTCAGTGTATGGCAGAGAGCGTTTCAGCATGGGGTTGAGACAGTCCATGGAGTCCTTAAGCAGGATGACAACTCGGGAACGAATGTCACCCTTGATTTCTAATGTTACATTTGTAGGGCACTAATAAGTTAACTTTAAAGTGCACATTAAAATGAAGAAAAAAAAAAAGGCCCTAGGAAAATATTAGCTTTCCTGATCAGGCTGCACTCAGAGAAAAGTATTGTTAACCTGAGCTCCCAGGTAATTACAGCACATGGTAGGTTAGTGAATTCTTTCCAGTGCTCCCAAGCACAGGAACATCTACCACTGGGGCTTTTTTTTTTATGCAAAGGTCTGCTCTTTTCATTGTGCATACAATGTGATTGCTGGTTTGACACTGCAGGCTACACTGGTTTTATGAAGGATTAAATGCCACCTGAGACATATTTATCCTAAATAAATCACAAATGGTAAACTGCAGCATGTCAGTGTCAACACCCTGTACTGCAGCAGAAAGGTTAGCCATACAGGACTAAGCACAGCGAAGAATTAGCATCCAAGCTGCAAGACCACAGGGCTACAGTTAACAGGAGAAATGATCAAGAAGAAATATTTCCACTGAAAAACATTCAGTTTTTTGAACATCTGTGAGAGTCTTGCAGAGGGCCATCATTTTGTAAAGGTCACCTTTTTCCTGATAACAAACGGGAGTTGATCCTGTCACTGTTTGCTGAAGACAGTATTTAAGAGTAAGTGAACAGCTTGTCACTTTTAAGAAAGATGAGCAAGTCAAACTCGCCTAATTATGAATCTTGATGTCTAACTTGAAATTTACTTTTTTGGGGATTTGACAAAGACACCACCTCAACTCTTGGAAAATAATAAAAACTGAAAAATAATAATAATAAGAGATGAAGAGAAAGCAGGCTCTTTTAGCCCCAGAATGAAGCACCTTTTCTCAGCAGCCCTATCAGAAAATACATTTTAAGCAGTTGCTTCAGGAAGGAACTATTGTTTTACCCCACCCCAACTTTCTTACAGTCGATAATTTTAAGATATTAAACATGACAGGAAACCCAGTTATCTCTAGAGTCAGCATGGCTTATACCCTAAACACTTACACAATTATATTAAGCATGCATGAGGCACACTTCAGAAATTAGATTCTTTTATCTTTATCTATCTAGCAAGCTAGAGAAAGGAAAAGAGAAAAGAGAAAATGCACAGACATAACAGATAGCATTCGTTTGCTCCTGCTGAATGCCAGTTCTGTTTATTGTTTAATATTAAAAACCATGATGCTTCATTTTAATGCTAACATTTTATTTGAAAGACAAAAAAAAAATCCCCAAACCTTGCCAGTTTATATTTTACAATTTTTCTAAAGAAACAGAAGCAGTTTTATCATGAAACAAATCTTTTCAACATGAACTTGCATTGAACAATTGCAGTGTATCCACAAGTAAATAACTGACATTCTGGACTAAGCAAGAAATACAAGGTCACCTTTTTTCCCCCTACTTGTTAATGTCAATGTCAGAATTTTCTTTAAAAATCTTCCTAACATTTGAGAAGTAGCTCACAAAATGAACTGCAAAATGGTATTTATATGAAGCACTAGTTTTAAGAAAAGCAAAACACTGACAGTGACAATATTTTTTTCAGAAAATGCACATTTCTTATGTAGGACTCTCATCTAAAATTAAGTGGAAGTTACAGGCATCAAGTTCTTCCTCCCGAATATGTATAATCAAGGATTTTCTGAAGTGTAGCTTTTTTGAGCTCTTCTTTAGGGAAAGTCTTATATGTTACCATGAAAGAGTAAAGTACTATGAAAACTTTAATTTTAGATGCAAAAAAATCTTTATTTTGATGACATATTTTTAGCCAAGCATGTTTTAAAGGGAGATTTTAGAAAGCAAAATGTCACCTGTTCTACTTTAAAATGAAGAAGGGCACCCAATACTGTATGTACGCTTACCTGTTCACCTTGCTATTGTGGGGTTTGTATTTTTTTTGCATATCTATCTGTTCACAAAATGTACATATAAGTGCAATTATTTTACTCCTGTGATTATGTTATACAAAAATGACAGAAGGCAGGGAATTACCCTGAGATAAAACAATGTTAAGACAAAAACATCAACAAAGAAAGCACTGAACAGAACAATTTCTACTTTGGGTGGGGGGCTTTTTATCCTGTTTTGTACCCTAGTATGCTTGTTTTATAATAATCCCATATAATAGTTCTTATAGCTATTGCAATAAAACTGTATTATCCTCTTCAGTGAACTCCTCCTATTAGCAGGATACGTAATTGTTACCTGGCTTGGAGGAGGTTCTACTGAGAAGGCTTTACAGAAAATGTTCCAGGAATACAGTGCCTCCATGATTCTGGTAATATCCAGCTCTGCTCTGCACCCTGCTTACGAGTGAAACTCTTCATGCTTCTTGTACTTTGTTATAATCTCTCTGGCCTTGGATTACCTGTGAGCCACCCTCTGTATAAATGACCATGCTTGTTAACTGTTCTCTCGCTCTATCAGGGGCTACAGCTTCGGCCTTTATAGCAGTACCAGCCTGCAGAATGTCTTGGGACCCAGCTGTCTCTATCACAGTGTGTGAGTACACACCAGGCTCATCCTGCATGTCTGGTGGCAATTCTGTGACGATGTAGTGCGTTGCACCTTCAGAGAAGTCACCATCAGAACCTTGAGCCATGGCTTGAGCTAATTCTTCACTGACAATAATCTGTGATATTTGCCCATCTGACTCCACTAAATCCATGTGTTCGCTTTGCACACTGAGCGTGTGGCTACCAGCTTCCTGCATAATTATCTGAGAGCCTTCTCCAGCTACCATATGCACAGTCCCTTCCTCATTTACAATGACCTGGGTGACACCTTCTTTCATGAGCTGGTCGGCTGCAGCCGTGTCACACACAGCAAACTGCAACACTCCTTGCACCATATTCTTGAAGGCAGCCTGAGCTCTCTCCTGAGATGCAATTATAGCCGATGGGTGCATGACCCGTGTCACTACTTCCATAGGTTTGGTGTCTTCCTGAGTCTCCTGAACTTCATGGAACATTTGTATTTCTTGTCCCTCTGCATCACTGGGAATGCTGGGCATCTCTGAGTTTGGCATTTGCAAGAAGTCCTTCTGACCAGACCTGCATCTGTCAAGGAGTCCGGATTTGTTTTCTGCTTCACCCAGCTCTGTCACAGCACAGAGCAGGGCATCTAATGCCGAGGAGGACTCTGGAGGATGGACTGTAGCCTCAGACGCATCTAAAACGTCTTGTCGCATTATCTGCTGCAGCACTGCACCACTGGAGTCAGGAACCGCGTCTATCTGAACGGCCTCCTCCATGTCAGCTCCTGCTCCTTCGACCACCACCACCTGTGTGGCACCATCTGCCAGCTGCTCTGTAAGGATCTGCTCAGGAACCACGCTACTCACGTGGGAGCCGTTTTGGTTCGTGGCTATGACTTGCCCGTCCTCCGTGATGTGGACCACCCTGGCCATCTGCCCGGCCATCGCCAGCGTCTGCAGCGTGGCCGCCGCTGTCTCTTCCACGGAAGCGTCGATGGCGAAGTCGCCGTCGTATCCTTGAATAATAATGAACTGCTGGACTTCCTCAGGGGACTGTGGCTGTCTCCTGCTGCCTCGAAAGGCCTTCTCCTTCACTGGAGAAACCTCTCCCAGTGCTGCCGCAGTAAAAGGACTCGTGGTTTCCACAAAGGTTGCTCCTTGTCCCTTCAGTCGGCACTCATAGGACTTGGATACAATGCCTACAAGACAAAACACGCTGTTACTGTGATATCATGGCAAGTATCTACATTACTTTAACAAATTGTAGCTTAAAAGGAAAAAAATTCCTTGACAATTTTTAGATTTCATTGACAGAAAACATAGATAAAAATGAGCAAATGAATGAAATCTATTTGCATGTTTTCCAAATAACATCTTTACAGGTTGAAATAATTGCTGTGTGTAAAAATTCTGCAGCTTATTAACAATTTAAATGTGTTTTTAAAAATATTCTGTATAAAAAGGCCCAGATAAATACGATATACAGTTAAAAGCCACATCTTTTCAAGACCTTTTCAAGAATATCACCTATTGGTGATATTTCAGTACTTCAGTAATGAATTTTAGGATTGTATATTACATTAAACATATCTTGGTGTGAGAAACTGTAGCTGATCTTCTTAGTACCCCACTTCTGTTGGTGAGGGGATTGCCATGCTGTCATTTTGATGCCATTGTCTTTCCCTTCCTTTTCCATCCAGAATCTTTCTCCAGCTCATGTGACTGACTCAGTCACTTGCCTAGTCACCTGGAGAAAACACTCAGTATTTTTCTTACCCTAAGCAGGATGTTCTATAAAATCTAGTCCAGAGAACCCCCAATTACACATCTTAATTATTTCTGCATTAAATCAATTATCAAACTATAATACCTGTAACATCCATATTCCAGCTGTTTGCTGTGCCACCCAATTTGGTTTTGTGTTGTTGATGGTTTCCTTCTCAATTCTCACCACCAACAAAAAAGCTTCAGCAAGGCAAACAATGCCCAAGGCTGTACAAAGTCAAGACCACCACCCTCCAGACATGACCTGCATGCTCTTGAGAAGACATAAATGAGCAGACCCTGTAGCCAGCTCTGTGGATGTCCATGGAAGGATAGCTCTATCCCCCCCTGTCTCCCCATGGCAGTGCCCTCCAGAAGCACCCAGGAAGGTCCTTCATGTGCTGGGAGGAAGCTGTGAGACACAACCAGTGCACACAGAGAGAAGAGTGGGTGCTTGACATTGCAAATAAAGTGAGGGTCTAATGACAGATGGGCCTTGAGAAAGCTGATTAAGTCAATGCTGCTGAGACTGCCCATATCCACACTCCAGCTTAAATTCACCTACACAAACAGAAATCACATCTCTGGAATAACAGGTGCAGCTTCTTACCACTAACGCAAATAGCTATGCCTTGGCTTGCTTGAGATAAGAACAGGCAAGAAAATAAAATGACATTTACAGTGAAATTTCAGGCTAGCACTGTACTTTCCAAGCCAGTTCTAGTGAACAATGTGCTTCACTAAACTCAAGAGACCAAGAAAATTATACTAAAGCTGGTCTAAGGGGGCTCTTTCACTCAAAGAATAGAGCTGTCAGACCCTGATCCCACAGAGAATTAAAATGGGCTTTAAAAAGAGACTCGTTTGCTTAAAGGTAAGTTCACACTTAGAAGCTGATTTACTCCAAGACTGAATACTTGGCACCTAGCAGACTCTAACAACTTGCTATAGAAAGGTGGAGATCAAGCTAAAATTCTAAAATAACATCAGTAATTAAAAGACCAAGATCTTATACTGATATCTGTCTGTCTGTCTGTCTATCTATCTATCTATCTATGCATCCATCCATCCATCCATCCATCCATCCATCCACCTATCCATCCATCCTTTTTTCAATTACAGAGCTTCTGGTAGAGAACTGTACTGTGAAGCACAAAGAAGTAATTTTGTCAAGCTGAAAGGTGGCAAATCACCTCCACAAGTCTAAACTGATGCCATACTACTTTCTAATTCCTAGTTTGCAAGACATGTTATCTTAGGAAAAGAAAAGTAATGATTTAAACCATTAGATTGTTTTCAGGTGATGCTGCATAAAAATCTAGCACATGCAATTGAACTACATTTTGTCAGGTATAAGCAAGAAGTAAGCTTACTGTGGTCTTATTCCCACTTTTCCTGTGGTCTCTGTAGGCACTGACATTCACATGACCCCCCCAAAGAGGAGAAAAGTAGGAAGGGGAAATCAACATAAAATGACAATTATCTTAGCTCCTCCACATTTTGTAATAGAGTATAAGTAATTAATTCTCTCAGGAATCTTGCTTTGTTGACAAGATAAAAGAGTAGCCTGGCAATGATGTGGCACAAAATCAAAATAACACCTCAAATCATGCATTTTCCACTGGATTTCAAAATCAAAATAACTCTGAAATCATAATTTTCACATGCACATACACTAAAATCTTGACATCTTTCTCCAAAGATCATAATAATTTATGTACAGGACACAGCATCAGTGCACTGAGGAGAAGCTCAGGTGTGGGGAAGGGAAAGAAAAAGGAAATTCACTCCATTTTCATCTCCTCAAATAAATGCCATGCCTGTGAATCTATGCAACTCCAGTCTTTACTGTGCAATTGAATGGGAAGTCTCCTGGGTGAAGAGCTATCCGGTGAATCCCTCGCAGCACTGATAATTATGCCATTCTGACTGCTTACTTAATCTATTTGAATCCAGAGGTGAGTTAAGCCACTTCCTGACCATTAAAGTAAACTACATGGGTAAATACTGCTGTCACTAAGGGGTGTGATGAAGCTTAACTACACCAACATCTTAACCTCAGCTCAGTGCAACCCCAGCTATTCCATCACAGTTCATAAATGCGACTGCAGGTCCATCTTTTGATTCAGCAATTTAATAACTTCGAGTGCTGTCAGTACTGCTTTGAAAAATGGCTCCTATAAAATGTAACAGCCTCAATCAGATTGTAAAAGATTCACCCACTGAAGATTCTTCCATTTCAACTATAATGAATTAATGTTGAGCTGTGTAGAAGTTCAAGTGTCATTTAAACTAATGTGAATCTACTGTAACTTTAAATTTTAACTGGACTATGACCAAGAATTTACTGGGAACATCAACTTCAATTTTAGTGATTTTTCATGGTAAATACGAACTGCAGATTTTACTGGTTTTCTTTTGTTTTAACAGTGAAAAGCCAAGTAGGGAAGATATTTAGAAAACAACAGATTTTGAGGCTTAGCTGCTATTCCTATAATGAAGCACTGGAATCCAGCAACACATTTGTAGGAATTTTTATGTATTTAAGGAACATGTCACATTATTGGACTGTATGTAGCAACAAACCATGTTGTCCCAGTAAATCCAGCCTGCATCTCGCCCCCACTTAACAGTTAAAGAGAAGGGGTAAGTGTTGGCTGACACAGCAAACATAAGCTGCAATACAAGCCCACATTAATATTAGGAAAAGTGGACTTGTTGCTGATTGTATGTCATTGCAAATTAAAAAGATACACAAATAGGCATTAAAATGACAAAATATAATGATACAAGAGCTCATATTCAGACAATTTGTAAGGAGGTGTTTCATATCTAGGGGTGCAATGATCAGAGAATTGGTTTCTTTCCAAGAAGTCTGTCATTTCAGCAGAGCCATTATTTATCAGTTGGAGTCCTGAGCGACTGTTAGTTTTTTATTTGAAAATGTCAGGATATTTTAGACATTAAATCCATATTTGCAGGTTATTTTAATTCTCTGAGACCACAAACTCCTGCAATAGGGCTAAAAGAAATGCTTTGATGTTTAATATGTGTCTGGGAAACTAGAAATAGGGCTTAGTACCTTC
The DNA here is from genome assembly GCF_965231275.1 of Zosterops lateralis. NCBI lineage: Eukaryota > Metazoa > Chordata > Aves > Passeriformes > Zosteropidae > Zosterops > Zosterops lateralis. The sequence continues at coordinate 94,201,169 of NC_139762.1, forward strand.
TCCCCTCTCTCTTACTCGATACCTGACTTCCTTTTGTGTGTCTGTTTTATTCTTTTGTTACTGTCATCATTTGTTCCCCACAGAATAAATACCTTATTCTTTTGTTAAGCTTACATTTAATTAAAATGTACAGGATTTGTGCAGTAAACTCGAATGAAACAAATAAAACAAGGGCCCCCTCTCTTGAAGGCATACGTTGTGAATGAAAAATGTCATTACAGACTAAAAAATTTTGCAGTAAACAGGGCCTACAGAGAGAAGTTTCCCCCGTAATGACATCCATAAAATACACAAATGGCACTTTTAGTACCATCCTGAATATGGCATTTTCTGTGCTCTACACACAATCTAAATGGTTTGATCATAGAGCATAATACTCCATTGGGTTTATAGAACAATCAATGTTCCATAAAATGATGTATTTATCCAATAGTAGGCTCAGCAGTTACTGGTGTATGACATTGTAGGACACTGGCTTTGTACTGTTCAGCAGCACACATGCTGGCTGTAAAACTTATCTAACACTACTTCAACAACTTCATCTCATCTGTGTCAAGTAATTTGTTGAAGCCTCAGCTTGGTTTAAAAAAACTTGTAATAAAAATTCATAGAATTTTCAGGAGAATGAAAGCTGATGACAATAGAAAGGTCACATTGTGGCGCCACTCGTGGGGTCGGGGGTCAGCTGCAGTTCTAAAACAGAAAGTAGATTTCATGCATCGTGTAGCAGATAAAGATGGCATTAAGGAGACTTGTCTCAGAAAGAAACGCGTAATGTGTGAGGAAAGTCTGGGCTAATATTATATGTAAAGCACCACCTTGCTCTCAGCCAGCAGCCTCTTTAGAATTCTAATCCTTCCCCAAAACTTGAAGCAAGCGGCTGTATGTGGTAAGGCTGGGCTGAGGACATCCTTCACAAGGAACACCTTTAGGACAAAGCAGTAAGTCATAAATGAAATAATCTATTATGATGACGGAAATGATCTGCATTTACACATCTAGCTTAAAACAGCTATTTTTCCTTTTATATAAAAGTTCTAGGAGGCCTGATTTATAGCCCTGTATTCAGCAACACTTAATTTTTCATACTTTAGTGATTAGGTATATTATTTATGGACACAAACAAACATTTTGCATCTGCTAAAATGCAACATATTAAATAATGTGAATGCAAAGAAACATCTTTTCCTTCAATTAAATACAACCTATAAGGAATTTAAAAGGTACAAAAGAATTGCCTTATGTCTAACATCACTTGAACAAGCAACTGATTTTCTTATTTTAGAATTTATTGTCTACATAACAGCACAGTATTTTGAGTTGTACAGGAAGTCCACTTTTCAAATTCATAAAGCAATATAACTTATTCCTTGGTCGGTCTACAAGTTTCTGCCCTGATTCCTTTCAATTATTTTTGTAATGATTTCTACTTCAATTAATTAAGTACAGTCTAAGAACTGTGGCATAATTTCCCTGATTTTCAGAGGATGCATTTTTCAGGTTTCTGTTCTTTGACCATAGTAAAAACTGTTCTTTATCATTTGCAAGGTTTTATGTGCAAACAATGTATGGGCCAGCATTTTTTAAACCACCTAGTTAAGCTACTAAATAAGAAGTTGTGAAGGCTTGTTCACGTCTTCTGCTGAAGGAAAGGAAATATGATGGGTCAAACCGAGAAGTGAAATAAATCAGCAACCCAAAATAGCCCTGTTACAACTATTATGTCCACAAAGGCAGCAAATATTTGTAAAGCAATACAAATAAGTATACCTATAGGGGACTTTACTATCTCCCTAAGAGACTTTACTATCTCCCATAAAAAAAACCCACCATTGACACAAATTACATAAATCTCAAGAGATACCAATAGAGCAAGGCTTCATTTTTTACCCTTTCAATAAAAAAGATCAAAATCAACAACTACAACAAACATATTCCAAATAACGTTCTTAGTTTATTTTATACTTAAAAATCCAGTAACCTCATGTTTCGATGCTGAAACTCAAAACAGCCTTGGCTTCTAGTTTTGTCCTTAAACATTCAATTATATTTGGAAACTTCAAGGTCTTCTAAGAACTGCTTGAATAAAGGATGAAGTTTTAACATTTCAGGTATCTTAAAATGCAGCAGATGTCCTTTAGCTTTCTAAAAATGTGAAAGAAAGTACTCTTGCAATATTTTTTCTTTTGAAAAACAGACTGAAATTTCCTGCTTGCTATTTTTACCTTCCACATCTTACAGAACTATGTCAATGGCCACAAAAAGACACAAAAGAAAAAGACAACCACCAAATTAAAAAACCAAGCCGTTCAGTTAGGGTGTTTAGGCAGTTTGTTTGGTTTGGTTTAGTTTAATTTCCCTTCAGTGTCTAATTAACCTTTGGGAAAAGGACTTCTCTAGGAAAAAATTCAGTTTCTCTTTTCCTGCACTCAGGGTCAAAAATGCATGCTATAGAGCCCAGTGTTACAGACAGAATGCAAATAAAAAATATACATACCAAAGCTCCTCCCACTGATCGTGGCAAACGTGCACAGTGTTAACATGCAGAATTTACTCTGCAGCTGCTTAACCTGCAGAGTAACTAGTTTACTTGCAAACCACTTTCATCTTTACCTGCTTGCCACCATGCAGGCTGCTCTTCTCAACACTGATGTGTGAGCAAAAACCTCTCTGTGGCATATGTAGCAATTACCTACACAGGCAAGCAACATCAGGAATGTATCTGGAGTATTTCAGCTATCTCTTCCAGTGCAATTTAGCAGCTTGAGATGAGGATAGCCAGTCTGGACATTTCTTGGCAGTCCAGCTTCAAAGACTACTCTGGCCCTCAGTTTGGGAACAACTGACATTGATGATACTCGGATGCACTCTTTCTGTTTTATCCCCTGCAGTGCAAATGGAAAGTGCATTTTTAGCACTTCTAAATCAGAATCCCAATTTCAAGGGGTTCTGGTTGTGCTTGGTCAACCTAGTGATTTCTGTTTCCTAGGCAGACAGAACATATAATATGAAAAATAATAAACTAATATGAGAAAAGTCAGGGGAAAAAAACCCCAAGCTCTGCTCATAGGGAAAATGATCTGGATTTGTGAAATAGGTCTAGTCCCAGACACTAACAGCTCTGTCAAAAAAAGGAAAAAAACCCTTTTTGTCATTGTTATCTCAACAAAAGTTTTTGTTTTTCAAGAATATATACATCCAGATCCTGGTTTTATAAACATTTATTTATCAAGCATACTCCTTACTGCCATAGTTAGCCTCAATAGTCTCAAAGGGACTAAACATGGTTGCTTGCATTATGCATTGTGTTTGCATAATCAGGCCCTTGGGATTAACAATTCTGAAAATGGCTAGCCTTCCCTAACGTTTGATGTACATATATGCACTAAAGAGAACAGACACTTGTAAGGAATACCTAAAATAAAACATTATGTTATTAAATGATCAAGCAGAAATTATATTCCTCGGCATACCTATCAACTATGAGTATCATGATTCTCTGTATTTATCTATTCTGATTTATGCACCCTTTCAGTAAAAAGAAGCACCTGTTCTTTGCTTGAGGGCACATCTCAACGCATTTAAAAAGCACAGCAGCTTTTAGGAGGAATGCTTGGGAATAACTACAAATAGTAAGTTTCCCTAGTTCTTTTTGTTAGTTAAGACAGCAGAAACTACCATTTCAAATGTGATAGTCATATCTGTATTTCATTTATAAACTCAACTATGTTAGAGCTATATTCATATCTTTCCAGAGTAAATTATGGGAAATAACCATTTGTCTTCATTGTAGACACTTCTGCATGTATAGTAGAAAACAAACCTCTATTCAATAACTGCACAGAGGCACCATTAAAATCAAATTTACAGTAAACAGAACCTGCAGCTGGGGTAAAACACTAACTGTTAGTATTTTAATTGTCAGTGAAGCTTTCGGAGGTCTAACATCTGCTCATAGCCAAATGACAGCAGCTGCTTGTGTACACTTAAACCAACATGAATTTCTTCTATAAATATTAAAATGAATTGTATGTTGTGTATTCATTGCAGCTATGTTCCTATTAAGCTGTTTAAGTATATAGGGTATTTTGAACTTCTTTCTTGTGGCAAATTCATAAAGGGCTGACCTCCTCAAAAGAATGAGAGGCAAAGGCAGCAAAAATTCTTGAGTCTGTAAATTGAAAATGTTTAGAGACAGTACTGGAGGTCACCCTCTGCCAAGACACTGCTGGTAAATGCTAAGGTAAGTTCTGATCATTGTGCACTACAGTAACTTCAAGGACAAGACTGCTCAGCATGCAAAGTGTCAGGAGTCTATGGGATGGCTTATATTAAAAGCTAATGCTGAAGCAATTAATGCATTATCTTACCTGGAAAAAATATGCTGTCTCAATGTCTAAAACATTGGAGGAGATGATCATATGCTCTTTTGTGGACTTTCTCAAAAGCATGCTGGAACGACCCCTGATTCGCGCAATTAGAAGCAATAAACTGCCTCGAGGAAAGAACTATACTGGCCCAATATGAGATTTTGCTAAAAAGGACATGCTTTATAACTTAATTTTGCAGCTTTTCATCTAGGCACTGACATACAGTTGACTTTTTTTTTTAGTCTCTCACCTGCCTGGGAACATAGGAAAGAAAACTGGAGGAGTGACACACATTTAGTTAAGCTGTAGAGGCTGGCACAGTGAGAGGAAGAGAGCATTACAACCAGTTTCAGAAGAAAACAAGTGAAGAGGGGTTTATAGTTTTCACTTTACAGGTTTTCAGTGGAGAAAGATCTGTTTCTTTGCTTTTACAACATCAAGTGTAATGCCAGTGGCAAATAATATTTGTGTATTTTCGCAATAGATCTACAGCTGGAAAGGAGCACTACAATAATTTAGTCTGAAAGCTGTAGGTCACGCCAAGCTGTGTTTTGGAAAAAAACCCAACATGATTAGATGCTTCAGCCTTACATGCATAACCACAACACAGGATCAGCTATGAGTACAGCTGTCTCCACAGTGGTACCTGGCTTAAGATGAAGGTGAATTAATGTGAAGGCAGTTCCCAAATTTCTGACATCAGATTTCCCACCCCAAAAGTCAGTCTCAGTGCAAGGAAAATGACGACATATGAGGAGGAAGGAATAGGGCTGGTTAGAGGTTGGACATTTTCAATGCACACACCTTCCCCTTTGCTGCCCCTCACTTCTCCTGAGGCACTTGACAGCATCAAAGCTTACCATGCCCAAAATGAGTGTCAGAAATCATGCTGATTTTTCATCTCAGAGTGTCACAGGCCTAGCAGTAATGCTGGGATTACTTAGGAAGCATGAAGCAGGGGTACTTGCTGGTTCTGGGAGGTTGGATGGGAAATAGCAAGGTTGGAGTGATGGGTAACTCTCTTATATTGCTTTCAAGGGTTGAGGTAATGACAAAGTCTTCTTTTCATTCACCTCTGAGGAAGGATGAAAGCAGCACGTTTCCAGAATACCTTCAAAGGAAGAGCTGTTCATGTAATTGACCCTTCTGTTGATAGAAATATACTTTCGGTGCTACTTATAGAGTAGCACTTAAATGAACTGTCTTCCACTTCCAGTGTTAGAAAGCACAAGGCAGGACGTAGATAGAGCAAGACTGGTGCTTTCTGGGCTGTCTCTGAGCATTGTCAATGCAGGAACTGCAAGATGGTCTATGTTCCTGGGCTGCATGGGAAATGCAAAGTAAACTGTTGAACTGCAGCTCTCCCAAAGGGCTCAAAACCCCCTCACCAAGTTGCTTGCGCTTGGCTGCAAAGTTGTGTGTTCAAGACCTGAATAATTACCACACTTCTCTGTTGACACTACCTAAACTGTTGGTTAACTAGAGGTAGAAATCAACAGCTTTTAGATGGCACATGGAGCTAATACCAAACTGGAAGTGTTAACATCAATACAAAGAAAACCAGGATGTAACATAAGTAAATAAGAAAATAATAATGTAAGATTAAACTTGTGCTACTGCATACTAGCACTGGTGAAGAAAGTAAATATGCAAAAATGATATTCAATGAGAGTCCCTAGAGAACTGTAATGCTGAAGAAATTTAAAGAATGACATTGTTCATCAAATTACGTGTAAGTTTATGAAATGTAAAACAGGAAAAGAAAACAGGCCAAAGCAATTTTTAATTGCACATTTAAAGGCACGTCTGCTGCACATTGTTCTGGTACAGATACAACTAAATTATGTCTTGATCTTTCTAGGAGAGAGATCTTGACTAACGAATATTCAGAACAGTGAAACAAGAACTATCAGAAGTCTGACTTGAATGGAACTATTTAAGGTTTAAGTGCAGATATTCTGGCTACATAATCTGCAAATGCTGGAGAGGGAGGAAAAGTTTTGTCCCTATTAGAGAAGCATAATCTTATTTTGATGAAAGACTAGAACATTCATGTCATATTGCAGGAAGATGGTTAGACATGGTGAGAAATGGAAAGTCAATTCAGCTGCCTCATCCACTTCCAAGTGCAAGGGTGATGAAGCTCCCAGATGGAATAAATAGACTGTACAGTAGTTAAGAGTATGACTTAACCAAGCTCATCACCATTTATACTGCAAATCCATACTACTCCAGAATAATTCAGTGAAAAGCAGCATGGGAGTCTGCAGGAACTACTTGATAACTTCTGTAAACATCTCCATTCTGAACTAAAGTTCACTCAAGACTGTGGTGCCTTAAGTCTTAAAACCCAAATACCTTGCAACGACTGTCAATCATATGAAGCATGAATCCTAGTCAAATACAGACTAGTAAAGTGCCACTCTGTCAGGTCATCTCATTAGCTCTTTTAATTTTTTTTTCCATCAGGAGACCCAATTAAGACTAGGAAAAGAGGGAATATTTTAAAGTTAAATGATGATCATATTTATCTAAAAAAATTTAAAATGCCACTTGGTTCTTAATTCTAACAGCACTTGTTTGAAGATTTATTATCTATGTCTGTCTCCAACTGAAGCAAACTAATTCTTAAAACCATGCTAAGTAAAAGATGCCAAGTGGTTTGAAAACACAATGGTTCACTTTGTCTGCAGCACGATGCATGCTGTAATGAATGCCATCATTCTGCTGTGAATGTCATCATACCTAGGACCTGGTACAGCATCCTTAGCAGTAGCATAAATGAAGCCAAGGACTATTTTACTATTGCTGGAACTTAGTTCACATTTTTTCGTTACAGTAGACAAAATTTCAGAGGAATTCATGATCATTTCTATGAAAGCAGTAAAACTTGGGATAGGTGACAAAATGGAGACCAGGCAGCATCCCCACCAAACAACAACAACAACAAACAAACAAACAAACAAAAACCACAAAAAAAACCCCAAAAAACAAGCAAACAAACAAACAAACAAAACCCTACGCCAAAACAAAACTGAAAAACAACAACCAAAAAAAAACCTACAAAAAACAAAAAACCCCACATATATATATATGTCCCACCAAAAAAGGCCCAAACAAACCAAATAAAAAACTAACCCCAGAAGTCTGGAGCAAGATACCTGGAAGATCTGATTTTCAAAACAACTAAGAAACTAACAGTTCCTGCTGACACTTTTGTTGAAAGTTTCTTATTCCAGTTACTGTTTAAAAAAATATTTCTTATTCTTTTTCCAGTTACTGTAGTTAAGTGAGCTGAGAGTTTTCTAACTTCTGGCATGGAACAGACCAATCACCAGAGCTCATTGTGGTTTGTTATTTCAAATATGTGCAGATTACAGAGCTTTGGAGAAGACCATGGCATCACAGCTGCTCCAAAACCCACTGAGGTTCACCATTTCTTTCACTGTGTCTCCAAGTACCCTTAAAACATTATTCAAGTGCTTCTACTGAAATAAAAATACTCTAAAGATATTTGAATGATATTATTTCCTTTATAAAAAGAAAATGCACATATGAAAATGTACACAGAACAAAAATTATGTCAGTGCCTAACAGAACAAGCTAAAAGAAGTCCAAAATTAATGTTTTTCTTCATTCATATGTTATTTTTTCTAGGGTCTCTTTAACAATAGAGTGAATTTTATGAAAGATTTTTAGGCATCTTTGCATAAAGCTGATTTCCTCTATGCAGAATTAGGATGCAAAATAAAATTGTCCTGCTTTACACTGGTACTAGGCACAAAAACATGCAAATGCAAACTGAACAGAACAGACTTAGTCTAATGGCATCTATCTAAAACTGTATCTTGTGAATTGCTCAGAATTGGTAACATATTTATCACTAAATAACACTATAAAAGTGGAAAAAGCATTATACTAACTTTTCAGGCAGAGAAGTGAAAAACAACAAGAATTATGTTGCCAGGGTCACACAAGAATTCCCAGGTGTGCTGAGTCCCAGTTTTACATCTTAATCACTGCATTATCATTTCTTAGGAGAGCCTATTGTCAACTCCAAGAGTTGAGGTACTCCATTTACCCACAGTGAGGCTCTAGTCACATCATTGCAATTTTCCTGATAATGCCCTGTCAATGACTCAACCCCACGTTCATCAGCAGAGAGGAGTTCAGTGTCCATGTATCCTATAATGAGGAATGCCGGGCTGCAATCTCTGCTGAGATTGTCATAGGTGTCCACTGATACAATCTGCAATTACAGAATTTTATGAGATGGAAACTGGTTCATTATGAAAAAGACTCAAGTCTACCAGCTCATTTCACAGATGTCAGACTTCCTGCTCATCGCAATTCCTGCAAGTGCAGAAGAAGGGGCCTGTAGTTAGACTTTTGGGAATTAAGCACAGAGCTAATGCTAAGTACAGGCCTAAATGCTTTTCTGTGCTGGACCCTGTTAGCTCCAGTCCAAGCCATGCAAAACAGGGACATAGATTCTTGAACTTCAACTTCACAAGGGGCAAACCAGGACTGCTACTTCCCAGAGGAAGACAGATACAGACTTCGTCAAAAATCACTTTTGGCCTCAGCCAAACACATAGCTCTCAAACTGAATTCAGCTTGATTATAACTCAGCAAAATAATTACATGAATATTTTCAAATTTCATTCAGCTGAATTGCATTTTGAACTGTCACATATTCAAATAAATGAATGAACACGTGCCTTTAAAAAGGTTAATGTACATTACAGATAACTAAGCATTTTGGTATTTTTAACATGTATTATTACTTTCTTTGAATAGTTTTCTCCAAAACTTCATTGTTACATTTCAGAAGTGTGTGTAATGTGGAAAATGTTGTTGATAAACCTTTCTTCTTAAAGAGTAATCCCTCTCACACAAACATTCTTTTGCACTCTCAGACAATGATACATTCATCTTCAAACATGGTAACTATTAGCTTAAAAAAATATCCCAATTTCAGACATTTCAGCCTATTTAAGAACACAGAAATTAAACCAGTTCTCCAGTTTCTCTGAAAGACTTACTGATTTCTTTACAGCTTTCAAGGAATGAAGCACTGTTTGCTATAGTGCAGCCCCCTGCACTCCTTCCAAAAGGAGCCTGTTTCTTTTGGAGGTGAACCTTGTTGCATTTATTCATTCCCTTTTTAACAACAGACCACATGAAAATCCAAGGTAACAGAGTGCTTAGCAAGTTAAAATACTAAATGCAGGGTATAACACTGCTTCGAGCTCTGGGTGAACTCTGAAAGACTGAATGAAAGGTGCTGATGCCAATCTCTTATCATCCTAAATATTAGAGAACCTGCTTATTTGAGAGACTTGCCTTCTCCTTGTGCAATTACCTCAAGTGGCAGTGACAGACATGCTCAAACCGTGGTCTCTGGCCTTCCATATGTTCCCTTCACAGGTCGGTTTCCATAACAAAGATATACTCCCACTTGGTCAATTTATCACAACCTCCTCAAACACTTCCCCTCCCACACATGCACTTGGTATCCCCATTGCCTCACCACGAGAAAACAGAACAGAAGCCCACCAACCATACAAAAATTATATTGCAGATTTGTAGATTAATGGGCTGATTCTGGCATCTCAATTCAAATGGATTTACAACCACTGTGTTTAGCCCTGTGTGATTTCAAATAGAATTACTTCTGATGAATTTGAATGCAAATTCACAAAGCATTAAAACAAACCATGTTTAAACTCATTGGTTCATCAGATGCAAATATTGTGCATTAAGCAGGGAACACCCATTTATGAAAATAATGAAAACTGACACCAATATAATAAAATCATTACAGGTTTATGGATTCTGGGACTTAAACAAACCATACCCTTGCTTCTCCTAACTGATTAAATGCTTCTTTGCAGTTTATGTTTGATCTGCAATTCAAAAATAAATTAGTTTAGTCTTTGAGCCCAGAACCTTGGAAAATTGCTAGAAGGTTCTACCTCAGATTCGTCTGGGGGAAAGAGCTGGGTAAAGGGAGGAAATTGTGGGGGCAGGGAAGCTTGCAGTGCAACTGAGAACCGACAGCACAGGAGAGGAAGCAGTGAGATAAATCGAGGTCTGCAGACTCTACCGGCAGCATTCACAAGCCCGTGGCCTGAGCAGCGTCGTGTGGAACAAAAGGCAAGGATGATCATACTGTGGGCACTTGTGTTTCATAAAGCTGGCACAGATGGGCCTGCCACACCATGTGCTTCATTTCCATGAAACCTCAACCATCTTCACTTTGCCTCATGTTTGTAGAAAAGAATTTTGAGTGCAGAAGGATTGTCCATAATTTCTGAGATTGTCCCATGGAAAGGAAGCAAAACCAAATGCGATCATGTTCTAACTGATAAAGTAGATCTCTGAGGTTGTATGTAAACAGTATATATAGTGTGGGTTTTTCATTAATCCCCCTTGTCTAATTATCATGAACATGATTTCATTTTTAGTTAGATGACAACAGCCTAGCTCAATAGTTTCCAGTAAAATCTTTGTATCTGGATAATAAATTCTTCTCATAATGATGAGATTTAAAACAGCAAAACATTCCTCACTGAGGCATGTAATGCTGATAAAGCACTATTTTGCTGCACAGTCTATGCAGTATAAAAAGTTCTTTGCTGCATCATGATCTGCTCCAATTTGTGTATAAATAGCATTTGTAATAAAAGGAAATGTAACACCAAGTTTTACTTAAATAACTGCTCAAAAAGAGGTTGGGAGATAATGTAGCTAACACACAACAACAACAACAAAAAAGAAGGGCAACTGCAATAGCTCTTTCTCAACGTTCTTTTTTTTTTTTTTTTAATGAATCTGTTCACACTAACATTAAGTATTTGAACCCAAATATTTAAAGAATTATATGTTGGGATGGTTTGAGGGTAGTTTGGTTCCATCTAAATGTGCTGCAAACACCAGAAAATCCAACTTTGAAAACAACTCTCTCCATAACTTTAACCAGTCATCTGAAGAAAGGTCCTGTTTCTGAGGACAATCATACATGACTGAAAAGGTCTAACAAGATGTGAAGTCCTTAAGATCTACATTTTCAAATGTGAATGTCTTGAACTGGATACCCAAACCTGCATGTAAAAAACCATTAGCCATTTCTGAGGCATCATGCAACACCACACTGACAATGCCACTGACACTGGACCACAAGAGATTTGAGAAGTCTGTTCCAGCATTGCAGCTATCCTGTACCCACGTCTCCATTACTTTCTATAAACTCTTGACCAGCAGATCAAGAACTTCCATTACTATGACAAACCCATTATTTGCACCTATAGCTTTGTCACGTCCAGAGCACAGCACATGGAACAATACTGGTCAGAGATTAGGAATGTGTCCACATTCAGGACATGGACAAAATTCCCACCGAATCATAAAATAATTAATACCATTTTGGATTAAAGAAAAGAAAAAAAACCCTGGATTCTGCTCATTCTTTATCATTTAATGCCAGTGCTCTGAAATCCATATCCATTCTGGCTTCAAATGGGCATTAGGATGCTGGTTAAAAGTTACCTAATCCTGAGTCACTATGTTTAACTCTGTTGCTCTTTCCACAACCCTTTTTATGAGCATAGCCAAAAGTGGCATTTAGAATGTGCTCATTTTGTTACACAGAGAGAGAAAAACACGTCACATATTCTTACCATTTCTGAAGTTGGTCCCAAAACTAGACTGAAATAGTTTCTGATTACAGGTATTTTCTGTGAACTGTGAGGCAGGTGAGGACTTGTTTTTCCCTCATGTCCTACTGGCTAAATTCTTGAGGGCTGCCGAGAAGATGCTGTAGCATTAATTAATAATTGTACTAGTTGAAGTGATGTACCGTGAGACTTTGGTTTTAAGAGTTGAACACCAGATCAACCTCAACTTCTCAGTGTTACATGCATCTTCTGGTGGATTTTTTATTGTATGACTGTGGGAGAAGGACAATACTCAAGGATAAAGGACCACCTTCATCTGCATCAGAATGAGAGTGGCCTGGTTGAACAGTGACAGAGATATATGGATATGTAGGAAGTGCCAATCTGAGTACTCAGATGTGAAACTAGGTCTTCATGTATGGGTATTTATTTTAGAAAGTGGATCTTAGAAGATAGATAGGGTTGCCCACTTAACTCAGAAAACTCTGCTCCAGTTTTAAAAGCTACTTGTCACTGCAGAGCAAATGCTTAAATTTTGAAGCAAAGAGGTATGTTTGGTGGCCTCATTTGCGTGACAATGACCAGAATACTCTCCTAACTCACAGCTATTTCATGGAAGGGCTGATGCATTCCAGGTTTGAGAATAAACCCGGATCCTGTGAGTATACCAGTGCATATGATTTTAATACTTCTCCTCCAATTCATGCAAAAGATGAGACTGTTAAAGTGGATAGTGGTTATGGGTAACCAAACTAACCTGTCATCAGTATTTACAGAAACCAAAATTACAAATGGTAGTTCGGCAAGTCTCTAACTCCTTGATTAATTAGCTGATCATCTCATACCCATGTGTATATGCTTTAGGTGTTGACATAAGTCATGAAGGTTGCTGTGAAGAGCTGTCCCAATATATTAACAAGCAAACCCAGAAAAACTAAACAATGCACAAAACATAGCACAGATACAGAATAACAGTTCATCAAGACGGACTTTGTTTGTCTCCCGCACTTCTCTCCTCCTCTCTCACAGCTTGCTACATAAAATAAATGCACTACATCGACTTACACTGCAGTACAGAATATCACAGTCTGCTCTATTGTGTGGATTTCACTGCTGAGAAGCTGTAACACTAATTGTCAGTTTCCCACGATCAAAGTAATTTGGTTAAATAATTGGTTTACATTTACTATATTTTATTTGCCTCACAAAAACAAACGTTATAACAAAAGATCATCTGAAGAGGAGGGAATGCTATGGTGATAACACCAATATGGTGCCAACATATGGAGAAATATGTGTGTTTTGTGCACATAAACAATGACATGAAGCTTCAGCTGTTTAGAGAACAAAGCTTTACACCTGAGTTAACTTAATATTGTGATACGTGCATTCTGGTGTGTATGCATATGAGGGGTGAAGCTCTTCTGATATTGGATTTTGGCACTGAAACTAAAGTAATATTTTAAACGCTGATTAACTGGTGATCATTTATAACTCATTCTCGATAGGTGAAAAATGATGACATTTCTTTACCAGTTACATGAAGACTGTGCTCACATGTGAAACAATGGCTTCTCTGTACCCAAAATCAGGTTCATGACATCATGATAACCCTTCAAGACATTCTTGGCTTTTCAGATGTTTTTCCCTCTTTTATTTGATATAATATGTGGATTTGACCACAATTTTCACAGCTCCTCCCCCAATGCAGAAAAGGAACACGGTAACTAAGTGCCTGCAGCAGTGACAGAAACCGTTTCCCTTAACCTCCCTCCAGACTACCAGGCGTGAAGAACGGCTGAAACATTTTCCTTCAGCCACCAGAGTGGTTCATTTTCCAAATGTCGCTAGAACAGCTTCATTCTGAGGAGGCTGCCACTGGAGTTCCTTCAAAATTCTGCCAGAATGGCTTAAACTCAAATGTAATTAAAAGCCTCTGAAAAACTCATAAGTCAAGGGAGTGGCATAACACCCATTAATTACAGTGCTCCGTGATGTCACACCTGTGACTTATGAGAGGCTATCCTGAGATGGGTTCAGAGCTGCTGTTCGTAATTTATAATGGTGTTTTGAAGCCTGCCTAGCAAAAAAAGCACTTTCGCATTGGGATGGTACATATCTTCTAACAGCTGATTGCATGATATAAAAAATAATATTGTGGGCTTCATTCATTAGAAAACTATCGTGTCTGAACACAGGTGTAAACACCAAATACACCACCACCAAATGGTGCACGTGCAGTGGGACCATAGCCCTGTGATAACATCTGGTTTGACTATAGCACTGTTAATGTCAATCAATAGCCAATGCTAAGAACAGAGGAAAAAAGGACTTCAGAGGACAGAAGTGATTGCTGATTTTTCCAGTGGATCCTGATGGTGAATGTTTTTTAATGTTAAGACTGGAATCAGAAGATTTGCGTAATTATGCTTGGCTGTACTTGCAGAATTTAAACAGTTGTAAAGAAAATAAAATTCTGAACAGGTTACCTGAAATGAACAGAGGTAGCTTTATTTCCATCAGTCCTCAGATGCTATTTTTGCTAAAATATAGGGCATATTGTCTACAGAATGTTAAATTAAATTATACAGAATGATACTCAGTTTTATGAATTTGCAGTAAAAGTTGCCTGTATTTGACAGACATCTACAGAAAAAAATGGCAATGTTTCTGTAACAGATTAAAACCTGCATTTTGCTTTTTTCCTTTGTCTGTTTCGAGTTTAAATGGAAACAAACCTTACAGTATAGAATTGGCTTAAGGTCACCTGTCTACAAGGGATTACTGTGTAGTTCCTTTTATATTTTTCCCCCTACTAGTTTGAGGGACAAAAGGGCAGCAGTACCCTAAGGGCTTTTTCAAATAACCTCTTTAGCAAATAAAGTCATACCCTATGTATAGAGGCCATTTCATCCCAGTCCCATGGGCTGCCTGTAGGGTAAAATACTGAATTTTTCTGGCACATGTCACTGAATGTGAAAAAGAGGACCACTACTTACAGAAAGTTAAAGGCTGAATGTAAGAATGTGAATTTCCTTAATGCGCTAATTTAAAACATTGTATATTGAAGCTGAAAACATTGACTATAAGCATCTCAGAGAAACGCTGGAATATATTTAGGTGAGCCATACAGACTCACGTGTCAGCAACTGATTTACTATGGCTTGAAAACACAACAGATTCAGCTTATCTGAAATCTTAAACAAACAAATATATTTTCTCCAGAAAAATAAATAAAATGAAATTTGGCCTTTTATTTATGAATGCAATCTTATGATGGTATCAATTCAGCATTACCATAAACATCTCTGAAATCAACTGTCAAGAAGGAATCTGTTATGCTTATATAACTTACTATTATTATTGTTTTTGTTGCTGCACTTGCTGCACCCCACTTCTGTAATTGCTTAAAAGACAACACGTAAAGCCTCAAACTTTCAAGTATTCATAAGGTATAAAAATGGTTTTAAAACAAATGATTTGACAGCTGCAAATGCAGGATAACACCTAGTTACATTATAGAAACAGTGTGGATAATTACTTTTTTTCAGAAGGAAAGACTCCATGGACCACGGTCCTGTCTGAATTTTCCTGCAGTTCGGATAATGTGCAGTAATACAAATCCTGTTGTCACCTCAACCAAGTCTTTTTATCATCTATACATCAGCAAGAATGATGAGAGACGTCCCATGATTCTAACAGTCTTCCTTTGAAGGATCCACATATTAATTACTGCACTAATTATGGTTTTTGAATAACCAAATGAAGTAAGCAGTCTATGGGAGGTACGGGCATAAAACTAAGACTGAGAAAATACTAGTTACTGAAGTCATCAGTGTAAACTGACACATTGAACATGCTTAAAAAAAGTAGAAGTAGATTTTAAAAGACAAGCATCTTCAATAATTAGGGTTCCATACAGGAAAAAGAAATGTTATTTCTTAATGGCAAGTGCATTTAAACTGTTATCTAAAGATCTGAAGGTAAGCCTGCTTAATTCACTGTTCTTCTTTTGTTATTAGGAAAACATAATTGTTCCAAATAATTAGCACTAGAGTACATCACAAGCTGACAACAAAATTATAGAAATCTTCATATTCAGATCCGTCTAGCTGGCTATTAGGAACAGTTTCTGATCATAACCCATTAGTTGAAGTGCTGTGAGTTCTTGATTGCCACCAAATAACCTCAGATATCTGCCTAAGTTAACAGCCTCTATTTATTCAGAGTTTTCTTGACAGTAAAAATTGCTTACGATTTTTACAGCTGCCACACAAAAGAACAGTATCAGATGTGTGCACTTGCTAGAGTAGGTGATAAAATAATTGAAATGTGGATTTTTAGACACAATTTCAACGCCTAACTTTCTAACTGAAAAACAGCTATGGGATTTCAGTGTGCTGTAATGGTACTATTGGCTTTCCTGTTTATTAAAAATTAACATGAACACATTCCAAATCTTCCTAGTTGTGATGACCATGCTAATTAAAATAAGATTTGTTTGGGCCAAGGTTCTTTGGCATAACAGCCCTACTTTGTCCTTTTTTTTTTTCCACTGAACACTAACTAATCAACTCCTAAAGATATTTCTGTATTTTATGGCTCAATCCTTCTTAGTTTTTTTTGGTACTTTCTTATGAATCATACCAGGGCATAAACAGCTGTTAATCCATTTCTTAAACAGATAACTAGCATGGATAGCATCACAGCAAACACTACCAGAAAGTGTAGCATATTTTTAAAAGACACTGACAAAGTAATCCTCTGACAGCAATCACTGCTGTAACCCCAAAAAGAAAAAAATGAAACCAATCAAAAATTACATGCACATGGTAAGAAGAGAATTGCACTCTTTTAGTTACTTACCCAGCTTCAGTGAGTGGATTACTGATAATGTAATACAGATAAAATAAAAATTTACTTAAATTTCCCATCTAATACCTTAGTTATCTATAATGCTATTTGAAGCTCTTTTCAAAATGTGGGGTTTTTTTGGGTGGTGGTTCTTTTTTTGTTTCTTTTCTTTTTTTTTTTTTTTTTTTTTTTTTTTTAATAATAGCTCAGTTTATAAACCTACAAAGCTTTATGTCAAATCCTATGGGGAATAACTTTGATTACTAGAGTAATTAATGATGCTGGATAGTAATATGGATTTTCTGTTAAGATTTGAGTTTGAAGTTAATTAGTCTCCACATTATGATTTGCTGATTAATTACAGATATTTAGTTATAAAGAGAGATGTTAATTATTAATCTAAAAAATCATCTTGTGCAATTAACTAAAACTTTGATGTCAGTCACCACTCTCCTCGTATGTAACTTCCAAGGTGCTAATTCTACACAGGGAGGCACATGCCTTCCCCAAAAGGTAAAAAAATTCCTTCTGCTATCTTTTTTGTGTATATTGTATAGTGAACAAATTTTTCTCATAATTTTTCAGGACAAGCCACCCACTTTGAAGGTGGACTGTAACTTAATTCTCAGGAAAGTACTGATCTTTCATTGCTTATTCTAAGAATATGCCTCATCTTATCACCGAAAAAGAAAGTGCTGTAAAAGAAATTCCACTATGAGTCTTAACTGTGTGTACTCTTGAAATCTTGTCTTAACCTCAGAACTGTGATGTTCTGCTGACTGATGGGCTTTGTCAGATCCCATGTTAAAGTCTGGAATGAGCTTCAGCGTTGCTACAGAGATCAGTATTTTCCAGCAACAGCAACAGCAGCAGTCTTTACCACTGCCAAGAAAATATAAGCGCAAAACTACTAATTAGTGTAACAGCTCAGTTAGAATTGAAATTCAACTTTTGTTTAAAAAGAAACCCCACCTTATCTCTTTTTTTCCCCCTTCTCTTCTGATCTGCAAAGAAGAAATCTTACTGTTAATGTAAAGGGGATAAGAATGCGATTAAGAAATAGGGTTAAACCAAAAAGCATCAGCAGCACACCAATGTCCTGGAATTTACCCTAGTAACACAGACTCAGAACAGGGATCTGTTTACATTTTCTCTAGATCATCTTGACAATATTCATTCTCTATTTACCTAAATGAGGCAATATGATGATATTTATTGCTCAGAATGGCTAAATATAGACTTTTCCTGAGCACTCAATATCATAGTGGGAGGTTTTGCTCTAATCTACATCTTTAAACTGACAAGCTGGAGCATTCCTAATGAATGCCTCTTTTCATCTGGATGTCTGTGTGTATTTGACAGTATAAATATTTAGCAATATCGGAGTCAGCTTGTGATTTTACCCAGATGGACTGATTGATGCCTTGGCTTGACGTTGCCAAAGACAATCCATGTAGTTATATAAGCAATTTCCCTCTTACTTCCTAAGAAGCAATTAGGTGGCCAAAGGCAGCAACCCAAAAATAGTGAGAATACTTCTGGTATCAGCTGACAACTCTAAGGGATAAATAAAATATGGTACTTAAATTATTACCACTTTACTTTCATGAATCATGGGATTAAAGCTTTCACTTCTAAAGTACATATAAATTGCAGGGTTTCTTATGTCTGTAATTTGCAAGAATCTAAGTTAAAATACCAGCTAATCAGTCAACTCACATTCACCTTGGGAAAAGTACCACCCTTCCTTGTCATTTTTGTAAATTGCATGCCTAAGCACCAATGTTATTTTCAGGGGAAAAAAGCTTGTTGTCAATAACACATATTGCAGTCTAGTTAAAACAACATTTGTTAAGGTTTAATCGCAAATGTAATCTGCTTTTAAAGTTTAGACAGAATGCTCAGAGAAATTCAAGAGACAGATAATAAATCATTTTCTCCTATCCTGGGTGTGAACAAGGTAGGCTGGAGTCTTGCAGGTGTGCTGCCTTTTTCTCCTATATGTTACACACTCCTGCTGGTTTTCACCGACTGTTCAAAAATATAGGGACTTCATCAACTAAGAAATAAGAATTTTTTTACTATGTGACTTTCAAACGACAGTAGCTGCACTTTTCATATTGTAAAATATTCCAAATAATTTTATTCAGTTTGCATCTTTGCATACACTTTGTAATTCATAATGTCCATAACAAATTGCAGAAACGAGAATTTTTAGCTGCATTTCATGCACACACATATAAAAATATGTGAATACAAAAAAAAAAAAAAAAAAAATAAAAATCCTGGATACTGAATGTCAGCTTTAAATTAGCTATGCACTGTTTGTCTGTGTCAGTCTTACATGGTGTAAGATGCCTGGAATGATTATATCTTGTGCTCTTATGCATGCTAGTACTTTGTGGGGAAAGAACAGTCGCACAGTATTTTCGACAACAGTAAAATTCACATCCCAGCTATTTGATTTCATTCCCTTCCCCAAACACCTTTAGTTTCTTTGTTTTCTATTAACTCATTCCAGTCTTTGAATGCCCCGTGCAATAACCCAGGAAAAAGGGCAAGGAAGACATTATTCTTCTTGACACTAATACCTATAGATCCTGTTCTGCAGTGATACCTCTCCCTATCACAAAGTATCTTAGCAAACAGAATTCTCCAAACTCAAGAGCTGGAACCATTAATATATTGCACAGGCATGTGGGACACAATGTCTACTGGTAATCAGACAAATACAACAAGGCTTCTTGGGGCCTGACCATCTGCTTATGATATACAGGAGTTTTAAGTGCAGCATGCTTTGGCTACATTATTTTATTCCAAAAGGCAGTCTCTCTGATTACCTGCTTTATTATTATTCTGTGACCACCTGGGTGCCAAATAAAAATAAATGTATGCTGTTTCGTATTTATTGGATTTGATTAGTAATAAATTTGTTATTGACCAGATCCAGAGTGTGAAGGCCTGAGGCACAATCCAATGGTCTCTACTCACTTGATCATTACATCCTCCACTTTCAATCAAGCTGCATTGAATTGTGTTACTCTATGTTTTGCTTCTCAATTGTCTGGTTTGAGAATGGAGAGTCAGGGATGGAGGGAGAGGAAAGTTGATGTTTTCTAGTGAGAAAATTAGGAAAGAAAGGGAAGGCTGTCCCTTTAAGCTGGGAGATAACTACAATACAATGCCAAAAGAAATCTGGTGATAGAGTGTACTGTACATGGTACAATCCATTGAACAGGTTGACGTGAGAAATTACTAGGTCGGATAAGGCAAAGTTTAGAATAAACTGCATTGTTTTACAAAATATGTCATCGGGAAAAATGCATTAACTCTAATCAGCCAAAATGGTGTGATTCATTGCTTAATTTCAGGGTACCAGGCTATAAATTACATCAGGCCTGCCACAACTAATTTTTGCAGTGGCATACTAGATGAAAAATGAAATGTCCAAGTGGCTACAAGTGAAAAGCTTCCATCTTTCTTCCACAGCTGAATATTACTTACTCTAATGATGTATAATAGCCTGCAACTACACTTAACCTGTGCATTAAATAGCAGCACAAAATGTTTACCTAGAGTTATGAAGAAGAAAACAGCAAATCAAGCAAAGGAATCTAGAGTGTGTACATTAACCTCCCACATGCCAACATAATTGTCCCCTACAGATGATGTATAACACTTATTCCAAATCATACTTTTTTTTCATTACACATAATAGCTTACACTTCAAGTATCAAAAGTGTCAAAGCATTGTGTGATAAATTGATGCCAAAATGTACCTAATTAATAAGTCTGATGATGTTTAGATTAAAACAGATGTTGGTTATGTTGTTAACAGAAAAACAGCTAATAAAAATAATTGCAACCTATATGCCTAAAAACTGCAGGTATTATTAAATAGAACAACAAAACCTGAACAGTGAAAAATGGTTAGTAAGCTTTTTTGGGTGCAAATACTCTTTTATGTACAAATTCCAAACAACAGATCAAAGCTGTGCATTGGATCAGCAGTTACGAGCAACTTCCCCTTGTTTAAAATCCTCAGCCAGGCTTTACATGGAAATTATTTTTACCGGTGGTACTCCATGTGCAACAAAATCTACTGTAAGACATGGACGCTATTATTCACTTTCAATAAATAAGGTGAATTCTGTGTTGATTACATGGAAAAAAAGAGAAGATAATGAGCTCCAGAAAGTTTCTAAATGTGATCAAGTAATCCATGATAATACAAATATCTTGTAGATACCAATGAAAAATAAACTAGAAATAACATTTTTTTTAAAACTAGCTTTAAACTATAAATTAAATATCATAATATTTAAAATATTTGAGGTTTTTACCCTCATGGAAAATAACTGTTTATCAGTTTGCCTCCTTTATAAATATAGTTTCCAGGGAGAATCTATTGATGGAAAACCTGATGACAAAAAATTCTATCGGTCTGAAGCAACTTTTGGAGAATCTGATTAGGTCTCATGCTGCAATACTAGGTATTCCATTTTTGCCAAAGGGCCAGCTATTATTATTAACATCATTTGTCTGAATCATTACTCTGCACCTTGGTTCAGCAAACACTATGAAGATGGCATGGTAATAAATGACCGCAGGATTCTTTCCTGCTTCAGCCTGTTTTTATCTGCCACCTCTCTACCGTCAGCTCCATCTTTCTGAACCTCTCTGAATCCCCAAAAGGGACGGGGCGTCTATTTGTTTTCCACTAGGTTACCACTCTGTCTATTGTTGTTTGCACTAAAGGGTACGAATTCAATTCATTCTTGTGACATAAAAGCACTGATACAGTAAATTTTTTGCCCAAGAGAAAACACAAAGTTGCTGAATATGGGCTAAGATGTGAAGCTCTTGTATGTACGTGAAGGAGCTTTCTGAGATAGTCTTGCTCACTAAATATTGTTTTTTCTCCACCACAATCCAGACTATCATATTACAACGTTTTTAACTTACACTAACCTTGCCAAATTGGTACCTCTTGCAAAAAAGTGACTGTGTAGGAGGGGTTAAGTAATACATCCTCTCATACCTATAAGCAAGAGAGGAAACAAAGGGCTGGGAGGTACTATAGCCAATTGGTAGCTGTAAGATTAAGTAAGCCAGTGCTTCCACAATAATCAGGGTTAGTGGAAATGGCAGATGAGAACCGAGGAAAATAAATAACAAAGGAGAAAATACTTAAAAAGAGTTAAATAAGAAAACTGGAATGAGAAGGAACTACAGGGCATTGACTAATCTTATTTTTCTGCACGTTGAAATTCACACAAATTACTTTACCTTTATTCATACCTAAACATGCCAAAAAACAATCAATCTGCCATCTCAAAGAATTGATCAAAACTGAGCAGAGCAGGCATAATGTCTCATACTTCATTCTGCAAAATAAAACCAAAACCTTTCAGAGATGTAATGGGTCTCTTTCTTTTAAATAAGAAAATATGCTTATTTTCTTCTTCAGTGACAAGAAGTATTGAAGTGTTGGAAAATACTATATCAGACATCTCTTCAAGATTTCCCAATTACAAACATCTCATCTCAAATACCACCTTTTTGCAAAACCATAAGGCAGATTTTTTGAGATGATCCACTAACAAAAATAAATTTCAATGTCCTAATATATGTAAACATATCAGGCTTTGAGGGAATTTAAGACATGTAAATGCAGTTATAAAGCAAACTTAGCACGGCTTTTCACGGCCAAAGGCATCTTGTTTTTCCAAATACACTGTTAAGAAGTGCCAAACTTAGTAAACCCTACAGAAAATAGCCAAGTACTTTCTTGTCTGAGTCTTATAGAATGCTTAAAAATAGCACTCCTAAGTCTGAAATGTTATAACTGTTTACAAAACCTGAAAGGTTGCATTATGCACGACTTTCTTTGCCATCAAAATGCTCTATGTTCCTGCCAGAAGTTAAGAAGTTATCACTTGAAAATCACTGGCTAATCTAGCTTGTGCTAAGATGGATTTTTAATGAAAGTTTAATGAATGATAAATACTTGTTTCTTGATAAATGTTTAATTATGCCAATAATTACCAACTGCTGAAAACTACTGTTGTGTTAATAATGGCATTTTAGTACACAAGCAGTTTCATGAGTCATGATGCTGTTAAAGATCAGAATTCCATCTGTCTAATGCAAACTAGCAAAACAAAAGAAAAGTCTAATTAATATTTTGATACATTTTCCCTATACACTTAAAACGGATGTCCTTTTGTGAAAGAACAAATTTACTAGCTCCCTTTTTGAGAGAAGAATTAAATGTCTCAGAGCCATTATGTTATTAATCATTACTACTATTTGAACCTAGAAACAAAAAGAGGAAAAGAAATCAAGCCAGATGTAGCATATGTATGAATGCTTCTTGCTTATTTTATTTTGGAAGAGGAAAGAATGGGACATTAAGGTGATGATGAGACCAAGTTTTCATGTGAAATATTTCATAACATTGAGGTACCACACTACGTTCCTAACATTTATCTTCAGAGTTACCTAGTACTATTTTGCGGATGTCAAAAAGCCAGCAGACTACAACCCTCACCTCTTACAAACGAGGGGCCAGGAAACATAAAATTGTCATGGTGCCTTCCAATGGGCCCAGATAAAATGGAGATTCTCTTAGAAGTACAAAGAAGGTAACAATATAGACATGAAATAAATAAGGACAAAGTAAAATGAGAGAAGAATATTGCTATGAAAAATGAGAAATCAAGGCTTTCACTGACTTATTTGTTCCAGGATGCCTCTTAGTTTGAAAATATCTCCCAAATTTGTTGTGCTCTTGGTACGAATTTTGACTCCGTCTCTCACTTAATTGCCACAATACTTGTGGACAGCCTAGCCAGGATCTTGGCAAGGTGCTAAGCTATTGGGCTTTTAATGATTGAAATATGGTTTCTTCCCAGCATCAACTCCAGTGTTAAGACATTTTTTATGTATAGCCATATCAATATATTTTAAAAGGGGTTTGATCCTTGTAAGTGTTGAGTTTACATTCTTTTACAAATGTTGAGATTTTCTTTCTTCTTGAAGCTATTTAAAATTTCAATTTAAATGGGTCTTTGCTTTCCACAGCAAAGATGGGGACAACCAATGTAAAACTTGTTTTATTCAGCAATCTTGTATCTCATGTGGGTTCGACTATGGGACCCTATAAATTATTTCCATTTCCTACATCTACAACTCTATGACACAGATTTGTTTTCTACATAAAGGAAATGTATTTTTTGAGATGGTATTCTTATTTAACATTTATGTAATCTTTACTGTGCGTCAGGATATATTGGAAGAGTATGACCTCAACTTGAGCACCTTACAGAATACTTTGATTCTGAAACAATTCTTGTAGTTCTGAGAATTGCCTGACATCTTTGATTTATGTTTTTACTGAAAAATACTCTTTTTTGCAGATTGGCAGTAGTTCACAGCAAAACAGGTAGTTAAACACAAAACCAGACCATAAACTCTAATAATGAACCAAACCAAACACACTAATGAAATATCAGAAAGGAGTTTTTCTTGCTGGAGAGAAAGAGCGGAATGCTGCTACAGTTCAACACAGCAAGCCTGTTAGCATCCATATAGCATCTGCAATGCAACGGAGAAGTCAGTGCAGTGAAACTGAAAACAAAGCCCATCCTGACAAATGGCTGGTGGCTAATAACACTTCCTCCCTAAGATTAACTTAGGACAATAAAAGAACAAATGCAAAGGTATACTCAAATGTATATTGACAATTTTTCCTGCAGTTGAATCATAGCAGGCTACTGCTCTAATGTTATAAAATTACCTAGATTATACAGTAATGTATGATACAATCAGTGATAGATTTTTTGATGCTGTCATACTGTGTTCTGTAGCACTTGGAACCTAAAGGTGGTAATATATAGATATCAATCTCATTGGTATCCTGTATTTTAAATAGACGGAAAACCCATTCATCTCCTAATTTCCTACAGGAAACTTTGCACTCTCAGTAATCAATACCATAAGGAAACTGTCCTTTTCAACTGAGCCAAAACATTCCCGTGACCTATGTGGCAGGACAGACTCCTGTCCCTTATAATGGTGGGACTGGCAAGTCAGTCTCAAATCTCCTTGATTTCACAAAAATGGTCTGCTTTGCTCCTGACAAAAGACAGTAGTGTTGACCAGCTACCCTTGCCTAAAAACACTATCATAAATCACAAAAAAAATCAATTTTATTATTTAAGGGATATACCAATTTGGAAGTTTTTAAAATATCTCAGTTCTGAGCAACTTATCTATGAAAATTTCATTCTATCGAAATACTACAGTGAAGTTTATAATAAAAAGTGCTGCCTAAAAATATCAAAGAACTGTCTTAATCCCACTGCACCCAGCCTTCGTCCTATATTTCAAAATCTTGGCAAATATTACTCCCCTTGAAATCAACAAACAAAATGCTTCATCCTGACTATCTCAGAAACAGTTACATACATGCTGTGTTAATAATAATATTTTGGGGTTTTCTGTGCTTTTAAGACATGGTAATGTACTGGTAAAAACTGCCTGTGCCTACAGTTGCTCATTACAGCTGGACTGGGTGGAGCTACATTGTCTGGAGCTGAAAGGTTGAAGATTTCTCCTAAAAAAACGTGGTAGAGACAGCCATATATTAAAGTTTCACTCCACGTAAATGGAATGTCACTCTTTTATAACTACAGTCCACTATGATAATCCTCTTGGAATGCATTAATTATCATCCACCAGATAAGTGTCAAAAGCTACATTCCTAAAGGATTATCAATTCCCACCCAATTTCTACTGCAGCTGAATAAGGAAGAAAAGTTAGTGGAAAAAGAAGCAGCATCAAGAAGCTCTTAGTCTTCCCACAGCTATTCTCTACTCAGAATGAAAATACAGCCTTTTGGAACAGCTCAGCCATTCATATAGCTTTCATCACAACTGCACAAGTAGAAGACAGCCAGTGACATGGTCTCTGTGTTAAAACAGGAAAGATTTTGTCCTGTAGATTCTTTCATTATATAGCAACATTCTCATTACAAGTACTGGGGAAAAGAAAGAAAACCCTTCACTGCTAGAAGGCTTCAATAAAGACCCCAAACCCACAAAATAAGAGTCTTTCTTCAAGTTAAGGCACTTTTAACCATTACGTCAAACAATTTTCTACTGTTCTTTTTTTCTTTCTATGCTTTCACATTTCTACTTTTGAAGAAACCAGAATGCAAACAAAACTCTCAAAAAGACTTCAGTGAGCAACTTGACTGACTACATAGGCAGGAGAAAGCATAGAAAAAGTGAAATATTCCAATTATACAGAAGAAGACCAAAAACAAGCTGTAAACAAAATTTGACTCTTGTGAAAGAAGTTACACAACCACACCCCCCAAAATACACAATTTCTAAGATACTGTGTTGCTTTTTCTATAGGCTTCTGGATGTAGTTTACTACTTTTAATTTAGGTGCCTGTGTGCAACCCTGCCATTTGTGAAATATCAGTCCATCCAGCTACACAACAAGAGAAGAGTATGTAAACAATTGAGAAATAAACACATATCCAAACACATGGATGGGTAATGCCACCCAAATCAGCACCACAAATTGCTCTGCACATCTAACATTATAACCTCAGTACACTTGGAGACTGGTGGAGATAAAAGACTTCTTTGTTCGAAGTAGACTCTACTGCACAGAAAAGTCAGTGGCGAGCCTTTTCATGCCCCTTTTGTTTCTGAGTTATCAATGAAGTGATAGCCTTGGATGGAATTGAGCAGTATTAGTAGTGTTTTATATACAATTTATCTGTTGTAATTGTTCTTAGAGGAACTTATATGTTGTAATTATTCTTGTGCCAAGTCTTGTACAAACACAGGAGCTGAGGGAAGCAATCCACTGAAAGGCCTAACAGTCTAAAACCAAAATGAGAATAAACTAATAGTAGTGAAAGCATAATGCTGAACAGCTTACACATGGCCATACTACTATGGAAAAAAAGCCTTTTATTCATCTAATGTCCTAACAAGGACATTTCAAGCTATTAAGAATATTGACCTTTTACTGCATTTGTTGCTATGACTATGGGGCACCATGCAGGTGGAAATGCTGTGCAGTGAGGCACTTGTGGTAGATTCCTGTAGCACATTTTCTGTAAGAATGGCCTGGGAAAATTCCAGGATTTTTAAGTACATAATACTTACCTGTGTTTCCCCTGCAGTTCAAACTGAAATACAGTCATATAATTAGTCATATAATGTTGCTCTGTGTTGAAATCCTGCAACAGATTTCAACATCCTTTGAGACAGAAGATTTTATAGAAATATTAAATTATTACAGTAAATTCGGAATCGGTGCAGCAACTGAAATGCTGAATTGCAAGATACATTCCTTGTTTCTTCCTGTACAAAGTAGCAAGTATTTACCAGTATTTACGCACCACAGATCTAACACCAACCAGACTTCCACCCCACCTTCAACAGTAATAGCAGATCTTCCCACTGTCACTGAAATAGGATGAGATTCTGGGTTTTGTTTGTTTAACAGGGCTTTTTAAATGAAAACTTTGGGACATCTGTGGGTGCCTTGTATTATATTAACACATGCACCTCGCTGTCTCCTGTCTTAACAGTGTGTTGTCACATTTGCAGTTTGGGCAAGACAGAATTGCTCATCTTCCCCTCACAGCCCATCTGGTTTCTCCCAAGCTGCTCAGGCGACAACACTCTAAAGAAAAAGCGATGTTATCAGGGGCACGTACCAATATATATCACATATTGCAGCATGTTTTGTCATTTACAATGCATCATAAAAAGTTACATTGCATCTGACCTACAACATGATGTAATGTAAAATGACATGCTTACATTGAACAACATTACATTACTCAAAAATCTGTATTTAAAGAAATAACCATGGGGAGGGGTGTCTATTTATTTATTTGGAATGCTATAAATTTTGACAGACACTAAGTCAGCCAAGAGAAAGGGGGAGGTGGAGCAACTAAATATTTAACTGCGTGGCTGCTTAGTCACTTGCTAATGCCATTTTTTTACAAAGAAAAAGAATTAAATAATACACAATGAGATCTGTTGTACATCTTTAATATTAAACACAACAGATGATATAATCACAGAAATAATACTGGTAACTTTCAAGGTGTAAAAATGTAGTCAATTTTCTTCATGCTTTACCACTAAAAAGTGTAACTATCAAGCTGTAAAAATGAATTTTAAGGCTTTCTGTTGGATTTTTAAGAGCAAGAGCAGAAAGCAGAGTGCTCTGTACATTCCACAGATCTGCTTTTTAAGAATCAACATGGTACACACCATGTGAACTGTCACATTAATAACCCTATGCTGATATTCAAATTTTCTGTCTTAAGCTAAAGAAAGATTGAATACCCTGCTGTTGTGTGGCTAAGATTGAAGAGGTGTCTCACTGACATTGTTCAAAGTTTATGAAAATATATGAATGCTCAAATGTCATTGGCTTTGCGCCTCCAACAGACTGTGGTTTTATGAGAAATCAGTCTTTTAATCAAAATGACTGAATACCTTAAGGTCGAATCCAAAGATATCAGTTAATATCTAGAAACGTGCTATTTCTGCGTATTTTGCCAAATTTGTGGAGCATTTTAAAGTGTTAATTTGTGCATCCCATATTGAAAATTGATCTTGAGTTTTAGCTTTTTGTCAAGCAAAAACATATGGTTACAAGCTCTATGCATTTTATGTGACGGCTGTTGAAGCTGTCACATGTGCAAACTTGATAACCGATGTGACACATACGCAAATAATTTGCTTGTTTAGTAACAATTCAAAGATTCATTATTCATGCAAAAACACGTTGTTTTTTAAAAATGATCAGATGGAAGTAGTCTTCATTTTGCACAATCTAGTCTCATTGGTGTGCAAACACTGATAAAATAAAGCTGGGAACTAAGTGGTATTAAAACAAATCCAAGAATATGGGTATTCTCAGATAATTATTGAACCAGATGGTGTTTTTTGTTAATTCTGCCATCAGTCTGAGAACTTGATGTCTTACATCTGCACTTGGTAAAATAAATTTTGCCACTGACATTATTTCAGTTTTCTTAAAATATTTCAATCAATTTTACACCAAGATTTGCAAACATCTGCCATTCTACATGACTGTGAGATGAAATTATTTGAAAAAAAAATCTAAAGAAAACACTTATCCTAAATTTAACTTAGGCTTAGCATTTCTGCTGCTAAGCTGTCTGAAATACTATTTTATGAATATTATAAATAAAATGCTAATCATGTGCCAAAATACTGCTACCTTCAGTTTTGGAAGGAAGAATCTATATTAACCATTGAAGAGCTGCAGGTTCATTTGGGGCTGCCATCTTGGGATTTTACCGTCCCTTTACTTTGTTCTTAAGGTTAGAGGTTAGAACTTCAGTGGCACAGAACTAATTAAAACTTCTTCCCTGTCCTCTGTAAGAGTAAATAAACAAACAAACAAATCTGGAATATGTGACCAACCTATTTAGATCTACTTTAAATCAGCGGATATAAAAACAATCCAAACAGGCATTCAACCAGCAGCTATGTTATTCACCCTAATAGAACTCCTCATAAACATTATCACTCAAGTATTGTACCTCATAAACAGATGTGCTCAATCACTTATGCACGGCTGACACCATATATAGCACTTAGATACTTCCTTTCTGTGATCTATATCACAGCATTTCTTGAAAATTCAGCTGTAACAGGCAATAAAATTGTAGAGTTGGCTTAACTACTACACTGCTCTATTACAGCAAATCCCAAATAAGATCCCTTTCACACATGATAGAATAGATAATCTCCCCTTTTGCCAGTAAATGCATGCTCTGTGATACAAGCTGCACCCTAGCAATCATCAGACCATCAGAGGCACCTTGTGTAATGGCATTTCATTTATACCAAATATCATAATTGTGTGAACTTATTTATGAATTCTGCAACAGCTGTGGGAAAATCCCTATTGCTTTCTCTAGTCAGTGAGGCTTTATTACAGTGCTTTGCTATTCTAGCACCTTTGTGTGGGTAACACAGCAGAGCATGCCTGACCTGGCACACCAGTGCCAATCTTCTGCAGTGTGCACTCAAGCCACGTGTCTTTGATTCCCAGTCCTACCCTCCTGCTCTCTGGTCTGAGAGGAAGAGGCAGGAACACCTCTGAGTAGGATGGTATTTAAGAGAGAAAAGACTCTTTGCAGAAGAACTAGGAATCCCACACGAAAATGTGACGACTTTCTCTGGTAGGGATTCTTCATAAAAGCCTCCTTCAATGCCTTTTATTTGATGAGAAATGGGAGGGATTGCCAAGGGTTGTCTGCAAAAAGGAAAGTTCTGGGAGAACTGGTATGCCTGTCTGCATAAGCATAATGTTAGGATAGAGGCTATTTCTCTAGAGACAGATCCAAATCTCCTGAAGTGAAATGTCCTGTGGTGCAAATGTCCTGTGGTGCACTGATTTATCTTGCCATAAAATGGAAAGTACAGCATAGTACTCCTCTAAGATTTGTTTACTGCATTTAACTTGAGTGATTGGAGGGAACCATGAAACAAACCCTCACACCAGCGTTTTGTTCCTCAGAGCTCTGACCTGGGACCCACTTTGGAAAGAATCCAGAATTCCCCATCAGCTTATAAGCACGGGTTGTCTTTGAACAAGAAATCAGAATACTCTAGAAAGCAAAAGAAAAGAGGCACATGGGAACACATCTGTGACCAGATATTCCCTGACATGAGGTTGGGACACAATGAGGGTATGCAGATCCAGGTTTAAGAAGTGCCCCAGCATTCCCAGTTACATGTAGCACTTCTTATTTCCCAAGCTGAGAACAACCAAGTTGGGGGTGAATTATAAAAACTGAAGATACGCTCCTCAAAACAAGCAGTGAACAATCCATCTTCCCCAAAAGCAGAAAACACTACCAGTTAGGATATTTTAAATCAGTTTTAAAATCATTCATGTGGCCTTTTTTTAGAGTACAGAAGCCTATGATTGTTGACTGTTTTTTATGTTAGCCTTTTTTTTAATCTTTTGGTTCCCTCTCACAGCTTGAGGCATGCAAGCTGGACAGAAGCGATATGAATAAATGTATTAAAAATATACTCAATATATTTTGAGGTAAACAACATTTTATTACCACTAGGCAGGTAGTTCAAAAATATAGACATAAAAGTTAATTTGTAGATATTAATTGAATACTATTTTAACATTAT
Source organism: Zosterops lateralis (assembly GCF_965231275.1). Lineage (NCBI taxonomy): Eukaryota > Metazoa > Chordata > Aves > Passeriformes > Zosteropidae > Zosterops > Zosterops lateralis. Next base: position 94,232,310 of record NC_139762.1, read on the forward strand.
TCTCATCCCGGATTAGACAGTTGGTTTAAAAAAAGTAAAAAAGACTGATATAGAATGTCTTTTTTTCCCTTTTATAGACTTGGCAAAGACCATCAGTTTATGGCCTGTTTCATTTCTTGCCAGTAGACAGCACTGAAAGTTATAAAACTAAAACAATTGCTTTCATTTATATCTTTTCCTGATTACTGTGATAGCTAAAATGTCTGAAGAAGTTCAGAATCTGTAAAGCCTGTCACATTATAGAAACATGTCTCTTTAAACTAAATGTGAAATTCCAGTAATTGAAGTGATAAATCTACTGTTTTTGCTGGGGTACTTTTGATGAGAACTATAGTAGTAAATTAGAAATTATTCTCTGCTGTTATATCATGGTAAAAGCCTTTCCATTATCTGTTGTCAGTCACTAGGTATGGGCAAATAACTCAGTTGTCAATCTAACGGTGAAACCTTAAGTTCTGGGAATAATCAATAAGGAAAAAAAACAAAAACTCTCTATTATCTTCATGTAATTCTTTAGACAACTTGAAGTTGTTTTTTCCCTTTTTTATTTCTGCACATCTCATTTATTCACAGATATATTGGATATCTTAGAATATTTCATTTTTTATAGCAGACTCCATGTCAGCTCGTTTTCAAGCGGTATATGAGAGTTACATTTCAATACGGGTAAGCAGCTCTACCTATGTGTCTATATGCAATTTTACACATGATACAGACTTAATTAAATTAGCAGTAAAAGCTACCTACATTTTATTATTGATTTTTCAGCTATACTATTTATTGCCTAATATTTCTATTTTAAAAGTTCATGATGTTTTGCTCTTTCACAGATTCATGTAAACACCATTTGAAAGACCACAATGAATATGAATGCAAAAAACAACTATTATATGCCACACACTTACATTGCAATCTCGATTGAGTGGGGGAAAAAAAAAAAACGTAAAAAATGTAAAAGCAATCACTTCCATCAGTTATGATGCCAAACCTTTGAAGCCTTGCTTGGTGCAAGAAACAAAAGAAAGCAGCTCAAGTAGGTCTTAGCTTTGACACCTACTCACTCCATGGTCACTGCTTTATGTCATGTAACCTCACTCCTCATTCCATCAAAAGGTAAAATGGAAGAACAAAGTCCCAAAACAAATCAAAACTCAGTTCATGATTACCAGCTGGATTGAAATGAATTCTGGGAAAAATGTGTGGCTGGAACTACCAGCTAACCATTTTAAACATTTTTAAAACCTATTACTTATTTAAAAGATGGCTGGATTAAATGGCTGGAAGAGTATTGATGCAATATTCTCCTGTTCATGCTTGCATGTAAATTGTTCAAAACCTTTTGATCTAGGATTAGTTACAGACACAGAATAGGGACTGAAATACACACTCAGAGAATGTTTAAGAAGAGTATTTTTTCCTGCCTGATTTCACCATCTAATGGAAACAGGTGTCATTTGTGAAATTTGGGTATAGGTACGAATTCCAAGTCCTGGAAATTTAAGAGGTTCAGATTCAGGGTTCTGAGTCCATCTTAAGTTTATTTTATGTATTTTAGAGGGAAAGAATTATTTGCAAGTAAGAGGTGAAAATGACTGTTTCAGTTGTGAGTTTGACCTCCTAATATAAGAATAGGTGAACAAATAACCATTAAAGTATTTGAAACTTAAACTAAATAAATCAAGGAGAACCAAAGAAAACAAATACAAAACCATGCCTAGCAATTTTCTCAGTAACTACTGAGAATATTAACAAAATATATTTATAGACTTCAATTTGTGCACTTGGAAAATATGCTGCATAAGAAGAAAAAAAACCTGCTTGTAAAGGAAGAAATTCTTGGGTTGTTCCACTTTAAAACTAGATTCTACCGATTAAATATTGTACAGAACAATTTGCTTTGGTACCCGCAAAACAAAGTCACAGGCTAAGGCATAAAATATGAACTACTAGTCCAACTTCTTCTTTGGACTTGCTTTTAAAGAGAGAAGGAAAGGAAAAGGGGAGAAAATGAGGAAAAAAATATGAAGTAAAAATTTGAATCAGAAAACCAGTATTTTTCTTGAAAGAAAGAGGTATAAGGGACTGCAAGAAACGCAATATGAGAAAGAATGCTGAGGCTGAATTAAAACTTCTTTCTTAAATCCTCAAAGGATTAGTCTCTTGCTATGCTTTTGTGTTTATCAGAAAAACTATATCTCAATTCACCTAGTTACAGGGAACTGTACCTAGGTGCACTAGAGTTAATCCTAGAACACAGGTGCACTTCACTTGCTTTAAATTAAGTTTACACTAATTTAACTGCACACTGTACATTATATGATCACGAAGAGTAAGGAGAAAAAACAGACAGGGTGGAGAAAGGAGAGATTTAATAAACACAAGCAATCAAATTCACAGTACAGTGAAGAGATAATTGTGATCTTTCAGTAGAACGTGAAGTAAAGAAAAAGAGAAACATATCAGCTCTAGTCAGATGAATTGTAGAGAGGAATTTCAAAAAAGGAATGAAACAAACCAAAAATGGGATGGATGAAGTCCAGTGCATCTGAAGGATTCTCTAAAGTTCTTTCCATCTTTCCTCTTCTGTGATTATCTCCTATTTAGCTAGCAAGAATATCTGTAAATCCATGCTTTCTGGGACACCCTATCTGAGAGCACCACAGCTGATTAAAAAAAAGACCTTTGTGTGGCTTTACCTTTTTTCTTTTTTTTCTTTGTTTTTCTTTTTTTTAAATTGCTTAAAAAAATTAGTCACTTTGCAGGTCAGATAAAGCTCACACAAAGCTTAAGAGAGGACTGAAATCTGACTGTCCAAACCGCATTCTACAGGATAATTCTGTAATTGGCTTGGGAAGGTATGTCCCATCAAATAGCATAAAAAGGTTTGCTTGCCATCTGGTTCCTGAATAAACTGCTATTCTATAGCCTAGTGTCTATTTGTCAAGAAGTTTGATAGTCTGGTTTCAGTTATATCCTGTTTTCATTTTCTAATTTTTCTTCATGCTGTCTGTGATTTTCCATGACTGGGCCCTGTCTGGTGATGCTCTTTGGAAAGTCTGATAAAATCCATGCCAGCTATTTTTTTGTCATGTGAAATCAAAAGAGTAGAAAATCAACATTATTAAAAAACCCAAACTGAAATCAAAATGAAATTCAGATGAAGCAGGATGTTGGAAATTTGCATGTATATAGTATATACTGTTAAAAATACACCCACATTTGAGACTGTAAAGAAAGATTAGAAAACAGAGCTAAATTACTGAAATCCACCTCTCTGAAGATTCCACAGCCAAACTAATGAAGTTCTGAAGTCTTTTATGAAGCAAAATTTATTGTATAAAATTTTGTTCTGTTGAAATATCATTAATAACCATCATGACACTTAAAAAACAACACCTTTCCTGTAACACAATACCAGTAATCATGTTCATACATTATACTGTAAGACTGAAAGGAAATTTGGACCATTACAGATTATAAAATGCATAAAATGAACACCAATGCATGGGAAATGTATCAAAAAAGACATACAAAATTTTTTCCCACACATAGAAAACATTAGGATTATAAAATTACTTGTATCCTAATTGTGGCAATAAACATGGAGACTTTCAAAGCAAAAACATTAGCACCTATTTAAACATTGGAATTTTAAAAAACTGAACTAGAAAAAACCAATTAACAAGTTAATCCTTTTACAACACATAGTACCTCAACTAAATAAACAACACATGCGTTCCGAAAAGCGTAAAATAGAAGAAATCATGGCACAAAAAGGAAAATAAAATGTTCAAAACTATAATGTCTCTCCATAAGTGGGAACAGGAAAAAAAAAAAACAAAAAACAACACAATAAAATATTGTGCAGTGAAGCCTTCACATTTCATTCATCAATAACCAAATTTCACAATGGAAAATTATGATATTCACAGCCAGCGGTATTCTAACTTAGATTTAGTCCTTTTCAAGTCAAGAGAGAAACTTGGGATGACTAAGACTCAATTCAGCATTAGAATGCAGTTCAGAGTTTGGCCTGCTCAAAACTACCGTAAAGAAACATGGTTTTGAAGGTCTCTTACAGTCAGTGTTAACAGTTAAAAATCCTTTATTCTCCTCAGTTCTATTTGCCTCAGGACTTGATTTCTGATCCACTTTAGATCTCCTACATGCTGATTTCACTTAAGAGATGGACTAGATGATCCTTGTGGATCTCTTCCAACTCAGAATATTCTACAACTCCTGTCTGTAACTTCTGAATATTTTTTTCTTTATCTTCATACCTTCATTGGAAAAAACCCTTAAGGATATGAAGTTTGTATGCCAAAATTTACACGCATATGTCTAAACTATAGTCCCAAGCAACAGAACAAAACTTATGTTGTAAGCTGAATGACTTCAACTTTTGCAATTCCTATTTTTCAAAGTTTAACAATGGTAACATGCATCATATTTGAATAAACTCAGCTTCAGGGCAAAGAATGACTTTATGGATTTTTTTCTTCTCTTTTGTCTAATGTCTAGAGAAGGTACATGAAGTTTCTTGAGTCAACTTCGTGGTGGTTTTTTTTTTTTTTTTTTTTTTTTTTTTTTTTTTTTTTTTTGTGATGATTTTCTAGATTTTTACCTCAGACATGGTTTTAAGAAAGTCAAGTTTGGTCTTGTTGAGCTTGGCTGAAGGACAACAGAAAAATACAGAAGGCAACAAAACCCTTTGGAATCCACAAATTCAGGAGCGTATCTCTTCAGGCAAAGTTGGGCTGAAGAGTCCATGTTCTGATTTTGGGATGGTTAGGGGCAAGCTTCACACAATAATAAAACTGAAATCTTTTGAACTGTCACTCAGGCTTTAGGTTCTGGTTTATAACAAAATCACAGCTTTACAAAATTACTTTTTTTCCCTCTTAGTCATGAACAACTGAATATTTTGCATGACTTTTCTTACCTCTAAACTGCAGCTGGCAGAGCCAAATTTGATCTTGAATAAAAAGGGACTTCTAAACATCTATATCTCCATATGAATACCTAAAAAAACCCCACCAGATCTGAAAATGGGTTTTAAATCTTTCTTTAGTGAAGACCACTAAATAGTAACTAATTTAGGTTCTAGTTCTTCCAGTTAGATACTTCACTGTATGGAATCACTCACAGGCCACCTCCACTGGTAAATCTGTTCCGTTGATACTGGCAAAACCTACTCAAAATAAACCTCCAAGGCATAACTTTTGGCCTGAAGTGAAAATTTCAGTACACAGTATTTTACACTACTTAGAAGCAGATTTCCTAGGTACATCTGAAAAAATTGCTCCTAAGTTTTTACCTATGGAAGATATTAGCACCTCCAGTTCCACCCACAACCTGAAAATATTCTTGAACAAAGCAGGCCATATTCTCTCTACTTCTTTTGCTGCATTTAATACAGAAAAAAATTAAAGCATCAGTGATCTACTTATTTAATTTAAAATGCAGTATTTAGGGTGGCATCCTGATGAATGGGGAGGAAAGTGTCCTTTGCCTTGCTCCTAGAGTGATTGAAAGACAGTACAAGTTACAGTATGTGGGAACTCTCCAAAGTGAGGGCCCCTCTTACACACCAGCATTATTCAAGGACTGTTTAACCACATGGCACTGGAATAAACAAACAATCTAAATGGACTTTCCATTAGGAAATCTGGCAAACATACAGAAAAAGTAATAAAATATTAACAAGTTTTTAAATCAAATTCTTTTACATGTGATTGGACTTTATTCTATTAATAAGTAGCCTGCACTCCTGCCTCTTTTAAACAGATCTACTCTCTAAAATGAAATGGATATCTCTTGAGTACATACTAGTAAATAGTACATTCCCCTTTTTTTCATGTACTTTGGTCACAAGTGAAACAGCTACTCTGAACACATATTCCTTACATTACAGAAACTGTTATACTAATTGTTATACATTGGATATTGGTGGCTCACTGTGGTGATTGCATTATCAGTTCCTTCAAGATGTCTTTCAAAGTCTCTTGAAATTGAGCCAGATATCATGTTATCAGTTACACTAATAGTTTATTTTCAAAACTTTTTCTCTAAATATACAAACTAACTAGAAATCTCCTTAGGTTTAAGGAAATAATGCAGCCCCCATGCCTACAGAATGATCCCAGGCTTGAACCCTGATCATTTTTTATCTACAAAACTGTCCCCTATGAAGCCACCTACTGCCACCCAGCAAAGCAATAGTACATTCATGCACAGAATTTTGGCCATAAATGCCAAATTAAATGTCATGCATACACTTTCAAAGGTATTACTTTTAATTTGTGTCTAATAACACGAACAGGCACCACAGCAAACATTTTTGTCAGTTTTTGACAAGAATATTCATCTATTGTCCTCTAAAATCTTTTATTTTCTAACAGAAAATCACTTAAAATGATTCTTTGGAAGTAACCATCACTGCTATTCATCTCACATTTTGCAGGAAAAAAGAGAAAGAAACAAGCTTTTTATTCTTTTGTATATCCTCATAAGAGAAGGAGCACATTAAAACTGAAAGCTAGTCTGTAACGGTACACTGCTGAGAAACTCCTATCCTGCATCTCCACTCAATACATTAAGAAACACTAATTTTGCTGAATAAAAAAAAATGGGGTTTGTATATGCAGACAGGGGGCTTAAAAATCAGCAAGAGCACTTCCAGTTTCACCCATTGAAATCTGAGTACCAGGGGAGGACAGCCACACTGGTTTAGAAACAACCATCAGTTTATCCTTCAGACTTGTGAATTCTATTTCTTCCAGGGAGATTGCCACACTTCTACAGCAAGCCACCATATTTAACTGGTGTTCAACTTCCTGTGTTTAATGGTGGTATAAAAAAGAAATCAAGACTAGAGAAAAGTAAGAATTTTACTAAGCTGTTTTGTCCCCTCTGGTTTACTTCCAGGCCCCTCAAATTCAATCCATGTTGTTCTATTTTGAGGATATTTTCAGATGCATTGAAGTGCACTTCGACAGATCCTTGAAGCACAACATGGATTGAAATGAAGTAGCCTGAAGATATTAGTAATAGAAATCTCTGACACAGAACTGCACATTGAGAAATTGCTTGATACTTATTAGAAAGCATCATGTTAAATACAACACTGCTAATACAGAGCTCTATGAGAAAGACTAATAAGATTTTGTTAAAAGAATTTGCAAATGAAGCAGCAGGTTTTGGGAAGAAGGAAGAGACATTCAAAAAAGACATTCATAAATACTTAACAGGCAGCAGCCCATCCCTTAAACTCCCCAAAATAAAGCAAAAAAAGCAACCCTTAAGTGCACATTGACATAATCATTTACAGATTTACAGTTACCTGTCCCCCCAGTCTTCACCTCTTTCCATGACATTCAGAGAAATAAAAGCAGGTACAACTACGAAAATACTAGTTTTCCTATTTTAGCATCCAAATTCCAGAGAAACTGGTTGCAGAAAAAAAAACACTGAAGAGCATTCTATAAATATTTTTGCTTCTAGATGAGGATTTCATAAGCAACACTTAGGCCAAAAATACTTGTAATAGGTAGATCATTAATTCTTCCCTATTAAGGAAGTTTCTAATGGAAGTACAGACAGACCTTCAGTTTTCATGGACCAAACAGTGATATCTCAATAAACCTGGAAACTATTTAAAATACCCTTATGAGACGACTTCTTTAAAAAAAAGGAGATTCTACCACTTATGTTACCAACCTAAATGAAAGCAAATTTCCCTTCTTTTCAGTAGGATGTTCTTTCCAGTAGAAATGGCAGGAAAAAGAGGAACGTTTACTGCTCTAGCTCTCAGCTGTTGAGTGTGAAATGCTGTGACCTACTACGTGAGACCACGTGGCATAAGCACGAATCCATGAGTGCTAATTAATTCACAACTGTCTGGCTTCCACCTCTGGCAGATTTTTGCAGTGGCATAATTAGCTGTAGCAGACCAAGTCCTTCCTCCTGTTTACATTTGTTATCTAGAACAGCAATAGTAGCAATTCAGTTTTGCTGGGGAGATGCTGTCCATTAACAAACAGGATTTAGAAATAAATACTAAAAGTAGGCTTTTTGTGGACAATTTGCAGTGGAGGTGAAGAGTCAAAATTACAGGATGCCCCATATGGTATTGCATGTATGGGAGAATGGCAGACAGTCAGAGGATGTAACCGCTTGCAGACACCTGGAATTTAGTTGTTCTACAAAGCTTTATTAACACAACCCACGTGAGATTGCTGCTGACTACCTGCTCCCAACTTAAGCTAAAACCTAATATATTAGAAGAAATATGTAACATTATTTTGCATGCGAACAGAAATGAATCAGCTCAGCTGCCCATTGGTGGTATCTGAGGATGTTGAAGGCCATTTGAAAAGTCCACCTGGGTCAGACAGGCCAGAGGAGGCACTGGAGAGTCAGTGGCAATTTGGAAGGCAGTTCAAATCCAAGTATGTGAGCTGTGTGAGCAACCCAGCCAGGTCCCCATATGTATGAGGCTAGTGCAACTCTAATTGTGACCAATTTTTAGAATCCAGGTGCTGGTTGCAAGGATTAACATACTGTCTTATTTCCACGGACTGTTTGAGCAGACACATTTTTTACATTTGAATTGCTCTACACAAATCTCAGAATGTGTTTAAATTAAGAACAGGAATTCTAATTTGCCATATCTAAAAGCTATAGTAAATGGCATGAAGTCTTAAAATAAACATTC
>NC_139762.1:94243525-94331025 GCF_965231275.1 Zosterops lateralis
TTTGTGCTTGGGATACAGGCTGCTCACCTGTAACACACTCCTGCCTTGTCAATGAGGCATGCCTCACCATGGGGAACCACTTGCACACCACTGGGAGAAACACTAACTGGGCCTTCCTTGCAACAGTTTAAAGAGACTTTAATTTTTTTCTAGTTAAAACTCTCCACAGTGGTGACATTACAACACACCTAAAAACTTGACTCAACAAAAACAAACTGCTTGAACTCATAGCTACAACTACTTGACCAAACACACAGACAAAAAAAGGTCCTCTTTCTAGGCTGTGCAACAGACCCCATCTCGTGATGGATTTGCTCCACAGTTCATCTACTAAATGATTATGGGCATAAAGAAGAAAGAGAGATTCACAAGGCACATGGCAAGAGGTTCTCCTCTCAATGGAAAAGTTGCAGGTTCATCTCAGCCCAATAGCTGCTGGATGTGAAAGACTGAAATTTGGGAAGTCACTGAGCCTCTGAATCCTGTTAATTTTCAGCTGCCCATCCATGAATGATAGCATGCTCCAGGGATAAACTATCCAAATATGAGAGAAAGAATTTCTTCAATGAAAGCTCACAGTGGGAGATTTATTTAGCTATCCCCTCAGACTCAACCATCATAGTAGAGGAGATCACAGTGACACTGGAATTAGCTTTGAAGGAGCTGTCTTGGGTATTGGAAAGAGTGTGGTGGCAGAAGTATAGAAATATGTGGAAAATCCACCCTGCAAAAGCAGAGGTACAGTGCTGCCAGGATTACATTGTTTCCAGTAGTGAATGCAGGACAGCAAAACATGCTGACATGAAGAGATACTTTTGTATAGTCCAGTGTCTTCAGCAGCAAATATCCCAAATGTCCATCCAATGGAAGCATTGTCCCATCCACTGAATTTGGTTATAGAGAGCTGGCTGGGAGAGTGCCTAAGGCACTAGGCACACACATAAAAACTTACAAGATCACAGGTTCACTCTCATCAGTGACATATCTACTTAAAATCTTATTTTCCAAAAGGTATGGTACCTGCTGTGATTGGTACAGATGGAAAAAAAAAACATCCCAGATGAGTTCCTTTACTGTTTGATGGGCTGACAATTCCCACACACTCAGTTAACCTACTGCAGGGTCAGTTTATGGATCTTGAGAACCCATGTTGTAGCCTGGAAGAGGGGTCTGGCTAAGGTCCATAGGGTGGACTAACGCTTTTTACAGAACTGTACAATGCCTGCCCCAGGAAATCAGAGACTATTAAATTATACTATCTCACAATCACCAACTTCTCTAAGTGCTAGCATAAAACCTTGCTAAAATAATAATAAATAATAAGGAACAAGACAATGATTTGATTGTCAAATTAGAGGTAAACTTACAGAAAAGACTACAAGAAAAGGATTTCTCATAATTTTTAATTGTTCCACTAGAATAGGTTTGCATTTTTATGTTCAATTTTTGTGTGCCCAGAGAGAATTTAGAGAAGGCTGTTTACAGCCAAGTCAAGGAAAAAAAAAAAAAGGACTAGTAGCCCATGTGAGCATATCCAAGTTTGTCCAGAAGATGCATTTCCAGTACTTAAAAGCCCTCCATTTTCTTACAGCATGAGGGCAAGAGAGCTATTTAACAATTTTTGTTAGTGGTTTAAAACTGTCAGGAATCTGAGGTCTTTTTAGTGGTATACTTTCCACATGACGTAGGTGCAACTCATTTTGTCCCTAACAGAAGCCATCAAGCCTATTACTCTTTGAACACTGCACTGCAAATGTACCTTTTAGAAGAAGAACAATATAATCCTATTGATTTTCCTCAGCCCTAAATGTAATAATTTGAGATTATTTTCAGGCAACAATAAGGCTTTATGACCCAACAGCTGATCACTTTTTTATACTTCGCCACTGACGTGTATTTCTAAACCCAGAATCCCAGCTCCTGTTAAAGGATATTTATAAACACAATTACTTATTTAAGTTTAATGTTCCTGTGATACATCATATGCTGCTAATAAAGTGCTGTACTTACTGTACCACTTTTATCTTCCCAGACAGGGAAGATGGTGCCAAAACTGACTGAACAGGCAAGGAAGAGTAACCACTGTATTTTATACTTCAGAAGACAGCAGTAACTGACACACAGAAAATGTCCTTTTACTCTTAACCATTTTGCAGTATTACAAGAAGGAGACAAGTCAAAGACTAAAAGATGAACAGTCTGAGTCATCAATGACTTGCATCCTGAGTAGCTATTTAACACTTGTGCAAAATAAAACAGTAACATTCTGACTAGCAGCAATTTATATTCTCTTTCACAGGTTTTAATGACTGCACTAGAATGTGGAGGAAGAGGAACTACCTTGCTGCATTCCAGCAAAAAGGCAAGACGTTTTTAATAGCACTACAGGTATAAACTTTTAGAGTGTGTGATAGTTATAAGCATTAATTTTCACATCCTATCCTTTATTTTCTTCTTTAGAAGTACATGATTGAAATTAGATGGTTTGGCCTCTTCCCTGCACTGGTCATGCGTTTTTTTGCTAGTAAAAAGAAACACTCCATTTCAGTTACCTTTGGAACAATTTCTAGGAAGGAAAGACACAAGAACACAGTTCCTCTATGGTAGCTGCTCTTTTCCCTCACCAAAGATGTGTTTCATTCCTGCAATGTCCTTAAGCAAACATTTTCCTTCTCTTTCTGTCAAACTAGGGAACTTTGTTAGCAACACCGTAGGACAGGAGATAACTACAGAGCTCTCTAATTGTTAAGCTCTTGCAAGGGCTGAGCCTGATCATTCACTGAATTGTTGAGTTGATGGGATTCGTGTAGCTGGTTATAAATTGATAATCTAAATTAATTCATTCAAGCAGAAATCGATTTTGTAACTCCTTGAGAGCTTGTAATAATGCTTACCTCCTACCGTTAGCTGCATTCTCCGTTTCATAAAGCTGGTCGGAAACAGCTGGATTCAGGTGACCTGCTAGCTCATTAAATCTGTTACATGTTCCTTCTGGTAAATGATATTAAGCTGAAATGTCCTTGCGTTGATTTTTTTTCCTTTAATTTTATGACAGAAATAACCTAATTTGTAACACAAAATAACAATCTCCTTGGATTACTTTGCCTTGTTAAAATATTTTATGCATTTTTCATTTACACGAAGGTAATGGAAAAACACTTAAAGTATCTGTTATTTAAGCCACAAGAGATATGTTACTGAAAGTCTGATAGCTGCAAAAATGATTGCCTCTTCATAGTCTTTGCTTTATATCTGTAATAAAAGGCGGACAATTCAATTCATTGGTTAGTAAATAAAGTACGATAGTTTTTATTTTATTTGCTCTGCATTGCAAGAACTAAAATCAGATTGCTTTCTGAAATCACTTAAAAATGGACTCATTACTTTCCTTTTTTAGTTCTAATGCAAAATGTTTGGTGTCTATTTTGAATGTTGTATCTTTTTTAAGATATAAAGTAAATATTACCTAATTCTGAATGTCAGATTAAAAGCATAAATTTCTTTTATTGACTCCTCTATAATTACTTAAATATTGGTGTCAGCACTGTCAGTAAGAAGTCATAATTGAATCTGAGCACCTCAGTATGGATCTGATAGGAAGCATACTTATTTCTCAGAACCTGATGACTTCCAGCTATCAACTTTTATGACAAGAATAGAAGAAGTGTCAAAAATTACACTGCTGGAATGTGCTGCAAGACAAAAAATACATGCTTGCCACAAGATAAAACCCAAATTCAACCAAGTCCAGTGCAGAAACAGCACCTGTTAGGGAATGAGAAAATGTGATGCTCTTCTATGCTCTTCTATGCAGTCCATACTTCACACATGTAAAAGGATAAAGGCAACTCTGAACTGAAAAGCTTAAATATGCCCTTGAACATTCCAGTTTGCCGTTTCCAGCAGACGTCACTATAGAGCAAGGATTCACACAGGCTGAAAAAATGGCAACACTATCCAAAGGAATTACGATAAAAACATTTAAGAAGGCTTAGCTATTAAGATAATAGTAGCTAAAATCAGAATTATTAGCTTATTAAAATTAAAGATCCATATAAAGATAAACCATCCTTTTAATTATCAGAAAGAAAAAGCAGTATTGATTTCAACCTTCTGGCAATAACAAAGCACAGAAAAGCGAAATACATACAAAAGATGCCTGTCTTTTGGGATGCATGAAAATCACAACCATAACACTAAGAAACACACATGCATACACCCTCAAGTATCATGTTTTCTAATACAGACTTACATGTGAGGGATATTAATGCAATGAGCATACAGCCATATATACCACTACCCATAAAGAAGCAACTGCTTTTTCACTTAGGTATTTTTCGACATATCACCAAGCAGCCTTTACTCATTCCCCAAATACTAGTCTTTACCTGTACACAAAATCATCAAAACTCTGTCCAATAGCATTTATTCAGTAACAGAAAAATAAGCATACAGTAATAGTGAAAGGTGATGGTAGCTTTCAGAAACATAGAATACATTCAGAATGTATTCCAGGCTCTAACGTGCTGATGAAGTATCTAACATTCTTTTCCTGTTTAAAAGAAACAACAGAAAATAATTCTATCTACCCAGTATTTTTGTTTTAACATTTACTGCCTTAGAAATTAAAACTGTGAAGTCCATTCTGTGCCATGGCTTTCAATCCTGACTGGCTGGAGTTTGTCTGAAAGACAAATGCTACTCAAGGTAGTGCAAGGCTAAATGTTGTAGGCAAGTCTCTGGGAAGACTTGTCTCTGAGACATAAATTCTAATGACAAAAGGCACATAAAGGGAATTTTTTCACTATACCATACCTCAAACAATGTGTCCTGTTTCCTCTGTGAGCTTGGGTAATTTGTCTGGCCTATACAGAAACATCAGGGTGAAGTTTTTCCCAATTTTCTCTATTGCTTGTGATCCGATATTTGCATAACAGAGGGTGAAATACAGTCCATGCCTGATACAAACTGGAGAGTGTAAAGCAACATAGAATATTGCCTTCCAAGAATACTGGGGCAGAATGAGGGAATGAATAAACTTCTTGCCCATAGTTCCTCCTCATGAACATTGGCTCAATGGCCATTGGCTCTGAGGTCCTTTTCCTGTGAAAGGGAGCACTCGTGGATACAGCAACTACCTGGGAAACACTTTAACCACTTTTCTTGATGCAACAATGCAGAAATTGAGCAGGAAAAGCCATTCATCAGACTGCTCCTATAGATATTTCTACTGGCCAACCTAGGGCGTATTGAAGAAGTGTTCCAGTGACTGAGAGAGGAGACTGGAGGTTCTGGGGGCTGACAACTGATTCCTAACATGAGAACTCAGCATCTGAGCTTTGTGACTGAGTTATCTTCTGGAGCTTGAGAATTTTTTGTTGTGATTCTTTGTAAATTCTGTTTAGAAAGTTTCCTTAATGACTAATGAGTCATAAGTTTTGTGGTACCTCATACAGCTATGGCTCATCTTCACGGTGCATTCCCAAAGAGGTGCCTGTAAGTGCCAAAAGGGGCATTGAAATTAACCTGGGTAAAATATTTGTACACATTGTCATTCTGGAGAGAAAAAACAGCTCTGTACTATTCCTCTTGGCTTAGAGAGTAAACTAAGGCACACTGCTTGGACCTGGACTTTTGTATGTGTTGGACACAAAATACTCTTAGGTGAACAACACATCCCACGACTTTTGAGATAAAACAAGAGTGAAAGAAAAGCTTACCAAATGAGTGAGCTATTTAGCTCTGCAAGAGAAGGACTCCTAGCAGAAAAGGTAGAACTCTAACTGAAAGAGAGGAGCACCTCTGACATGGATTCCCACTGATGCTGTTTCACCAGCAGTGCCAACATTACCAGTAGGTTAGTGTAAACATAAGCCATGCACAAACACAAATTATACCAAACAGCAAAGGCGTGAGGATGGAGAACATTACACTGCACCAGACAGAACAGTTGTAGAAATTCTCCTACAGCTATTTCCTACCTTCAAAGTAATTGTAGTTCTTGTTCACACTCTTCCAGTTATATTGTGCTGTCATGTATCAGTCATAGCCAAGAAAAATCACACATTATTACCCAAGTAAAGTCAATAATTTATGAGTTCAACAGATCATAGCAGTTGAACGTCTCTTATTTTCAAGGGGATAAGCAATGGCTGAATTGTTTCTGGCAATACAAACCATCTCAGTACAAACTCCAGCAATTTAAGAAAAATACCCAAAATATCATCCAACAAAGGCCTGGGTCCAATACTAATACTTATGTTTGGGAAAATGTGTATAGGCACGTATATGCATCTTAAAAAGCTTGATTAGAAATTGTTTATCCATTATACTTTCCCTTAATGAAATGTTACCAGCAGAATAGCACACCTGGGAATGTAGGGCTTTCTTTCTCTCAGTGTAACATTGCTGCAGAGAATTGCAAAAATAAAATACTAGACCAGAACAGAGAATCCTGTCACTGCCAAAAGTGACAATATCTTTTAAAAATCAATGATCATCAACTCCCTACTTTGCTTCTTAGCACAACCCTTCTTCACAATACTTGCAAATGGAGCACCACACGGACATCAGTTGCTGCCACACCCTTCCTGTTGCTAATCTGTCTTTTTAAATTTAATTTCTTTTATGGTGGCTTTTCCACTCTTTAATTAGGCCACAGGGAGTAAAGAGAGGCAGTCTCACTGTCCTTTCAGAGTTTATTTCACAGACTGTTTCCTTCAAGGATTTTATTTCTGTCACTGAAAGCAGACATCCTCATATTGCTTAAACACAGAAAATGATTAATACAATGAGATTGTTATGCTTCTAGCTAAAATGGCCTTCTTTGTAATGTGAGCTACAACAGCTTGAAAAGATGGGCACTGGCACTACACTACAGCTGACAGTTTTTCTTTTTTTAGGTGTACTATTATTGGGATCTGTAATTCTGTGTGACCCATAATAATAATCCCACCATTCTCCTCATATTAATATCATAAATTCTGCAGACATAGATGATATTATCATATATCAAATATGACCATAAAACCAATGTGATCTTAACACCTTTGGATTTATCTTGAAAAGAAAAGTACTAGATAAAATCATTTATGCTGATATCACTAAGTCTTTACTGGGTTACAGTAACATGGTAAGAAAATAATATTTATAATATTTAGGAGCATAGGCAGTTTTGACAGCTTTATTAATCTGTTCCTTGAGTTAAACTTCTGGATAGTTAATTTGTATGTTATTTAACAGTCAATGTTTTCCATTCCATGTCCCTGGCCACCAGGTTGAAATTCTGCAAAAGCTGTATTTGGTATAATATTCAGCACACACAATAAATAGCCTAGTTTAAAGGAGCACCAGTCAAATAATAATATTTTACAATATTTAAGTGAGGTCTGCTAGTGTCACTGCAATTAAAGGTCTCTGAGCTAATTTGAGCATACTGTGGGTTAAACTGGCATGCTCAGCTTTGGAGTGATTTACAATGAAACCCACGATACACAAATATCAGATCGACTTAATACTGGTTTCGAGTTTTGTATCTCTGAGACCACTTATACGTCCCAGTAACGTGATCGCAGTGGAGGATTCTGGAACACTGAGAAGACTGAAGCAAAAGCTGAATTTAAAATAATGAAACCTTCAATTTGCCACCTCCTTCTTCCCACCTCTGCTCTCATCAGAATTCGAATTTCCAGACAGATTATACCACGTGATTGTATGTTTGGACAACTGCTATAATAACAATAAAAAAAAGAGGGAGCATAAAAAATGGCTGAGGTGCTGAGGCTGCCAAAGAAACTGTGCCACATGCAAACATGATTATCCTTGTTTTAAGTAAAAATCTTAAGTCAAATTTGTTTCAGCACAAAGGAACTATCCAGGGGCCTATACACCACTTATGCCTTCAGTCAAGAGCACCATGCAGCAAAAGTGCTGCACTCCTGCTAAGTAATGACGGAACAGTATTTGTGAGGAATTTTTACAAGGCACATAAACCTATGTGCTACGAAATCCCTCTCTACAGAGATGCTCTGCAAAGCACCAAACAGGCAGGCTAAAGCAAACAGGCTTGTCGGGGAAAAAGGAGGCAGAAGCAGAACAAAAGAAAGCAACAATGAACAGCACAGCTTCAGAAATACAGATCAAAAGGTGCTTTATTGCCACTGGGGAGAGGATTTTTTCATGATTTCTTTGCAGTAAATGTATTCAGGCCCTGGCTTCAGCTACTTGTTTTGTATGTTGTTGGCATGAATCTCTGCCCTCAAAGATCACTGTCCTCAGAATTTCTCTGTGAGAAATTACTTCTTTTTTTTTTTTTTTTTTTTTTTTTTTTTTTCAAATGCCTACATCTCATAAAAAGCAACATATGATGGAATTTCAGCAATATAGATGCCATTAGGAACCAAATTTCTTTATAAGGTCCATGGGTCTTTCAAGAGGATAAAGAAGTTTTTCCTCACTGAGTAGTCATTAAAAGATCAGAGCCTCAGTTTAACTACTAAAAAAGCAAAAAAGGAGACAGGGAGTAAGCACAGCCCCAGCTCTAGTTTTACAATTGCTGTTAGCAATGGGCAGAAAAAGGGGCACTGGGGTTGTCCCAGTCAGGAAGAGTCACTCTTCTTAAATGCAACTCTACATTGCTACCAGTCATTGCAATCTTTTTATAAATCCTGTTAGCTCAGATATTTGAGGGTTTAATGTCCCAAGTTTCTAGACTCAAATACTTAAGTAAGAACAGTTACTTGTTTTCATTTTTGAGGGAAGCTAGAAATTCAGTAACCTTAAATGCAAGTAACAGAGATCAGAAATTACCACCCGGACCAGCTGTGCAGTAACATGTAAGCTGGCAATACAAACACTCTTGTTGCTTTCACTGCAACCACAGGGCTGTAGAACAACTCTGTTTTGGGCAGACAATCTCCCCATACAACCCAGACTTGCAGCTGTGGCTATATGCCACAATCTACTCCTCAATGTACAAATTTCCTTTGACACAGATGACTTTAATGGCTTTTTCTTTGTAGCTTTATAGTATATTGTATAATTAATTCAGGAATTAAAGCTGCGTAAATGCATTCAGACACAATGAGCCACTCTTCGGAGCTGTTGCAGTCTATTTTGTCAATAAACCTAGTTCATGAGGTTCTTGTTGCCACACATCAATACAATAAGAATTGTGTACTCTGGATATTTACATATCTATGCCATGGAGAGATTCAAATTTTTAAAGACTCCTTAACAATAGATTTTTTCATGCTTTACTTAAAAAAATCATTTTAATACAAATTTAGAAATACAAAGTTTCCAAATGAAATAAGTAAACACATTTCATGTAATTTATCTGGCAAATATGCTCCCAACAATTGAAGTTAATTCCCTTTTTTTTAAAGTGTAATCAACTTCGTGAGTTTTTCCTTGAAAAAATTTACTTTACTCTTGAGAGTGTCCCAAGAGCTTTAAAAACCCAAAGGAAAACATACATGACAAACTGAAAGATCAGAAAGGATATTATAACTGATTTATTTTCCTTAAGGAGGATAAAAAAGTTGCGTGGAGAGAGAAGTGGAAGAGAAAGAGGTGGCCTCCAGAAAAAGGGTGAGAGAAAAGAAAGCTAAATTTGCCTGCTCTGTTTCTGAATTCCCACTTACTAATTCAACCATGGAAATATAAAGGATGGCTTCAACTGGCTTTGCTCAGTGCCTGTGCTAAGTATCTTAGAAGCCATTAATCTGGAAGCCATCTCCTCTTAACTCAAAGCCAAGAAGCACTATTTCTTTAAGAAGAACAACCAACTGAGGTGACAAAGTAAGAGACATGTTCATTTTCTGATCTTGGAGTTTCTGGTTACACCAGTCACACTGAGATGTGCTCTGACCAGGGATGATGGCACCACATGAGTTACACTCATGGCTTCCTTAAAAGACAGGTGATATTTTTCTGTTCCTCAATACTGGCTGTCCAAAGTATGTGTGTGGTGCAATTCTGTACACAAATACGTAATTCTCTCTTTTCAGTATCTTGTATGTGTTCTTACTCCAAAAATATATAGCCCTTTTTTGAGAGCAGTATGTTCACAACATGAGAAACAAAATCTGGAAAGCAGAAAAAGAGCAGCACTCTAACTTACTGATAAGAATATGGTGTGACAGGAGGGATGAATAATCAAAGATACAGTTGATAGTTTACTGTTAAAATAAATTAACCAATCCACTGACAAAAAGTCTTGCCTACAGTATTTTATAGATACAGCTCTGACATATTTTGATCACAAACAGTTTCAAAAGAGGATCACTCTGCCAGCTGGGCTGCTCTTAAACAAAACCTCTATGTTTTGATCCAGGAAACATCAATCATCATGTCTCCAAAACCATTACCATTTATTGAGCACCCATTAATATGCTCAGTGCTAAATAAAGCAGAGGAACATGCTGTCCTTATCCACATTTCTGATCATCTGTCCTATATTTTTGAAGTCAGTTTGTCTCTGCATAAACTCAAACATCTAAAATAAACAAACACAGAAATATTTTAGTACAATGTACTACACTGCTATACTTTTTGCATGCTTGTTTTATCTTTCAGTTCTGTAAATATAAAATAGCTTCATTTCAACTGCAGGGAAAAGAACTGAAAACAAGACTCTGCTGGACAAACAAGACTGAAAAAGGAGTAAGGCTGCAGAGAGGCCACGAATTCCGGGTGTGTTTTAGCAAAGTGAGACAGAGATCTGAGCAGCTGCAGAGTTGCTGCAGAGAGCTAAGAATGAGAGGAGTATCTCTGTTAATGGCATAGGTCAAAAATACAAGGAATTTCAAAGGAAAACAAGAGGATATGAACATCAGCTGAACTGATTATAAGATGTGTTTCCTGCACATAGGAGAACATTTAGCTAAACCATGTTCAGTATATCTGATGTAAGTTAACTACCAATTTGTAGAATCAAGCTCTTGGGTAATATATCATAGGTAATGGCTATCCAACGGAATTCTAATAGCAAGTGTGTTGCTTCTGAAGAGAAGAAATTACACATTTTAACACAGAAAAAAACTACAACATCTCCTCAAAGAAAATCAAACCTATTAGAAGTAACAGCAAATAGAGATATTGCGAAAATTGAGATCTACTTCTGGTTCAACTTCTAAAAAAAGCCACACAAAAACTTGTACTTGAAAAGCCTTGAAGATCATACTGTTGTCAAAGTATTGGTTAAATTTTGATTATATAAAACATTAAAAAACTGGTGTAATTCGCCATTTTTAAAAAAGGGATGAATATGTAGGAATACATATTCTAAGTGATGAATATCAATTAGAGGTTCTTACAGTTCTCTCTATCTACTGTGTTAGACAAGAAATAAAGGTGATATTCATAAAGACAATGATAAAATTTCCTTCACTTAATAGTCAACTGTCTGATTACTGGCTACTGGATTATTAGGTTGAATTGCACCACTGATGAGCAGCCAAGGGCCTCAGTTAACAAAAATCAGTGCTTTTAAAATCTTTAATGATCAGAAAAAAAAGAATGAAAGCATTTGTCAAGATTATGATTGTCATTAGAAAATGCTAATTACATATTAGTTTAATAATCACCACATGATCATTTATGAAAATTATTAGATTTCTTTTTACTTACTTGGAAGAATTAACTTTTTTTTTGTACAAAGTGTTCACAAAAGTACTCTTAGAAGCTAAGAATTTTAAGATTACAATCTTCTGAAGCTGTGCTGCTACTGTTGGAAAGCTCCAATCTGAGTTTAATGCCAACCCATCTTATTTCACTCACTTAATGATATATATTACCCTCTTAAAGAAAGTTACAGCAGTGTACAATTCATAAAGCAGAGGTAATTTTCCCACAAAAAATGCTCTACAATTAAAAGTTAAACTCCAGCAAAAAGCCATTTGTTAATTCATATTTATGTGCTAAATAAAATATGTCACTCCTCAATATTGAGTGGAGATCTCACCAAAACCACAAAGATATTAGGCAAATATCAAACATATCTATGTGAGAACAAAGGAATATACCACTAGTATTACAATAAGACTGCTTACTTTTGATAACAAAAATATACTTATATTTTTCTGCATAGTAGTGTTCTAGTGACCAGTTCTATAGGTCAAGTTGCATCAGCAGCCACTAACTTGACTACAGCAATAACAACAAAAGCATCATATGCTAAAGTTAACTCAAATGAAATTTCTCTCAACCAGTGAGAATTTTCACCTTTCCAATCAAATCTATCAATAATTAAGTGTTTAAGTTATTTTGTCCACATACAACTACAAAAAACTCCCAAAAGAACAGTTTTCCTATTCTCAGTTTAAGGTTCACATTTTAAACAACTAGTAGCAGCTCAAACAATCACTTCCTTTTAAGGGGACAGCATAATTGAACTATGTCTAACAGCCCAGCTTTAAAACATACAAGCAGAATAAAACCTGAAAACTATAGAAAATATTTCATACATTATTTCTTATCTAGGATTGATGTTCTGACTTGGAACAGACCCTTGTGGCAAAAGGGCACAACTCTCCAGTACTTAAGAACATCTTAATAACATCTGTGCACTTTGGCCACAACAATCCCCTGCAGCATTACAGGCTGGGGACAAAGGGCCTGGACAGCAGCCAGGTGGAAAGGGACCTGGGGGTGCTGTTTGACAGTGGCTGAACATGAGCCAGCAGAGTGCCCAGGTGGCAAGGAGGCCAGTGGCATCCTGGCCTGGATCAGCAATAGTGTGGCCAGCAGGAGCAGGGCAGTAATTGGCCCCTGTACTCTACACTGGTGAGGTCACATCTAAGAGTGCTGCATCCAGTTCTGGGCCCCTCGGTTTAGGAAGGACATTGAGATGCTGGAGTGTGTCTAGAGAAGGGCAACAAGGTTGCTGAAGGATCTGAAAAACAAGATTGACGAGGAGTAACTGAAGGAGCTGGGAATGTTTAGCCTGAGAAGAGGAGACTCAGGGAAGACCTTATCACTCTCTACAAGTACCTGAAAGGAAGTACTGGCCAGGTGGGAGTCAGCCTCTTCTCCCAGGGAACCAGTGAAAGCATGACAGGACACAGCTTTAAGCTGCATCAGGAGAAGTTTAGACATAAGGAGGGATTTCTTCACAGAAAGAGTGTTTAGACACTGGAATGGGCTGCCCAGGGAGGTGGTGGAGTGACCGTCCCTGGAGGTGTTTAAGAAAAGATGGAATGTGGCATTTGGTGCCATGGTCTGGTTGACATGCTGGTGTTAGGTCATATGCTGGATTTGATGATCTCAAAGGTCTTTTCCAGCCTAGTTGATTCTGAGATCTTAATTCAATTTAGCAATGAAATAGTATTACATCACTATTCTTGGTATGCTTAATAGTCCCTATTCAATATGGGACTATTGTAACAGGACAATAATTTTACTTGACCTCTGCAAAGAAATAAGTAAAGTTAACTAATTTAAATGTGCACAAGTTGAAATCACCATTTAAAAGCACTAACAACTGCCTCTGACTGATTTCCATAGCTGCTATGGCAGAGGGACAAGGTAAGCTTCAAGAGAAACCAGACATGCTACTGCCAAAGTCTGATGCACACAAGTCTATACAATTTGTTTAATCTCTTCCACCAAGGGCGGTATAACTCCTGATCAGAGTCACTGGTAGAGAAAGTTATGGGTAAGAAGCAGCAAATTTCAAGATCCTCTTTGTGGGAAGAATCTTCAAACCTGGTGTTGAGGGACAATTATTTTGATTTCTCTGAATTAAAAAAAAAAAAAAAAATTAACAAATGATTGATCCCCTGAACAGCTGTTCCAATTGCAACCAAAATGCAAATATATGTGGACAGAATGCAAAATCCCTTAACACCGGCTAGATTTAATCAGGGAGCAAAGAGGAATATCATATCCAGATAACAAACCGACTTTGGGACTACAGTGTCAGAATGCGGACACCTTTGCAAACATCCTTCTGCTTTGAACCTTGGCCAGATAAGTGGTCACTCAAGAGTGCAAATTGTCCCTGCAATATCAGTCTGCAGTTCTGTGAGACCAGCTTCCCTCTACAATATCACATCTGCCACTCTTGTTGGCAATTTTAGTTTAAGGAGAGAATGGTAATGCAAATTGAACAACTCATGTCTAAAGGTGGTAGCTACAGATCAAGGTTAAGACATCAGCAGGGCCACATGAGGATCCTGCACTACTTTCTTCTATACTTACTCTGTGGAACAGAGTTAAGTCTCTGTGGCTGTCAGTCTGGCTCTTTTCATGAGTTCTAAATTCATTTAAATAAATAAATAAATAAAATTATTTGTTTCAACTTGTCATTTGGGTAAGATCTGTTTTATTGCTGCAATTTTTGCTGTAGTATGTACAAATCAATCACAAAAATCTCTATGATGCAAACCTTTTATAAAAGTGTTACCTATGTAATTTCTTCCAGAGAAGTCTCAGATGCTGTGACAGTGATACTAAACCTACATCAAAAAAAAAAATCTTTAAAAAAACATAACTTCAATGTTTTGCTTTCAAAGAATTTTTATAAAACTCACATTCTAGAGCCAGGCACACACACCGAGCAATTAACTAAACTCTATGTTAAAATAAACTCAAACTTAAAAAGTTAGTTAAATGTATCTTCCACTTGAAAACCAATATCAAACCTAATTTTCTGTTACTCATCATGACTTTTGACATTTTTCCTTTTACAAACTCCTTTGATAAAACGTTCAGGAAACCTTCCCCCTGTCCCCTTCATTTCTTAACTGCTATGTTAATTTGACCTGTATATTTTTAAATAAACATTTATTTTCATAAGGACACAATCAGTGCAGTCAATGGTTATAGCAAAAAAATACATCTTGGATTTGCATTATGATGATATATAAGGACAATATATTTTACAGCTATCTGTTTATATAAAACCATTGACAGACTATGTTTGTTTTTAAAGGAAGAAAACACTAAATGTGGTGCAACCTGCTTTAGAAAAAGGAATATAAGCCAGAAAGACTTATCCTGGAAGAACAGTTAAAGTCAGGATACATGCTAGCATCCAAATAACAGTAAGACCAATTTGGAGAAGAAATGCTACACTTATCAGGAACACATTTTCAAACAAACCAATGTTGTGCCTTCATCTTATACCAATGCTTTTAATAGGCATGGAGCTGATGGAGATTCAGAGAATTTACATAGATTTCTGGCTTTCTTTATGTCAGCTTAGAAGGGATTCCTTTGCCTTCAGCATGCAGATGGGTATGAAATGCTGAAGAAAACTGGAGAGAAGACATCAACAGATTCATTAATTTTTTCCTACTCCTAGAAGGCCTCACATGCACCAACAGTCAAGGCTACTCAACAGTTGAGACAAGGGCAGAGAGGGACAGGACTACAGGAACAACTTAAACTAAACAGAGATATGTAACTTAGCTACTTGGAAGAAATTCTTTATTCAGTAAGTCGTGAAGCACGGAACAGGTTGCCCAGAGAAGCTGTAGATGTCCCATTAATGGACGTGTTCAAGGCTGGGTTGGATGGGGCTTTGAGCAACCTGGTCTGTCCATGGCTGGGAGAGGTGGAACTATATGATCTTCAATGTCCTTCTAACATAACCCATTCAAAGATTGTATGTAAAAAGGATCTCAAAAAGAAAGAGTCAACAAAACAAGCTCTGTAGAAATACATTCTCTCTCCTTCCTCCTACAGGGAAAATTCATCCCCCACTCATTAGGAAACAGGCAATGCTCTGTGGATCACACATGCCCACTCTTCAACCCTTCCCTTTGTTGCTCTTCTCTTTGTTTCCATTTCTGCTCTTTCTTGGCCCTGGGACTAATCTCTCTTCCTCTTTTCTTCTACCACAACAGACTTTTCTACTGCCTCCAGCCATCATAATGTCAAGCTCCAGCCAACATGACTCCTTCCACCCAGGACCATATCAGCATGGGGAAAAGCAAAGGGCCAAAGCCCTCCCTGTACAAAAAGAACCAGGATTATTCCTTTGGGCTTGGTACTGTTCTTTGTGTACAAGGTACTCAAACCTCACTACTCAGACACCACTCAGTAACCACTGAGAAACTGGGAAATGAAGCTAGAGAAGTTTTTGCCCATGCTATTAAGTCCCAAGGTCACATCAAGTATATTTCTATTTTAATGAAGACTGAATGTTTTCATTTAAAACAAAGCAAAGAAAACCCAAACAAACAAAAACAAAACAACAAAAAAAGGAGGAAAAATTAACAGAAGATTCTCATACAATCACTCGGATTCTGATGTTGGAGCTCAATGTAAATATTAATTACCATGCATTTTACAGTGAAACGTGAGAGATGGTGAGACTTGAACACAACCTGCAGAGCAGTGGCTCTACAACTGAATGCTCTGGGCAAGTAGCAGCCCAGTGTTCAAAAAAATACAAACTCAGAAGAGTTGAGAGTTCCAAGACATTTTCCCATTTGTGAAATTTCTAAAACAAAACAAAACCCCAAAGCATACAACTTCCTTTTCCTCTCATAAAAATGACCCTAAAGTTTCCAGAACATAAGTAAAGGTAGCTGCAGTGATAGTTCTTCTGTAATATTCTGATAAAATTCCAACTGAATTCCTTGATCATAAAATCTGTCAGAGATACAATGGGTCTTGTATGAATATGTTTTTGCCTCCCAAGAATTCTTAATGTCATTGATATAATTAAGAAAAGAATTTACAGAGAATATGTAGGAGGAAAAAAAAAAAAAAGAAAAGAATGGGAGACCTGGGTGAGAGAGACCCTATGGATGGCAAAGGAAACTTACAAATACATCTTATAAAATATTGCTTCTTGATCTCCCAGAATTAATTTACACAGCAGTGTACCTTGTGTGAAGGCTGCCTTCTCCTACATCTTTCTCTTTAAGCTTTACTTGCTTGACTGTCAGAAGTGTCATCTTTAATTCAGGTGTGTATAGTGATTTTCAGTAAAACCCCAGTTAAGGACACTACAGGTAAAACTAGTGCATTTGTCAAAGATTCTCTGAAGTTGTGCAGCATTTCTACTGTGTTACTGATATTGCTTTATGCTTATTAACAACAACACTTTAGAGTAGGAATTTCTTAATTATTGTGTGTTTCAATTATGAAAACCCTGTTTCATTTGGCATAGATATATCTTTTTGGTGTTTGTTACTAACCTAAGTTAACCTGCTTAGGCATTCATGATGACAAATTGAATTAAAACCAAACAAACAAATGAACGAACACCTGCTGACAGAAAATGAGGTGTAAGGAAGAATTCCTTTGACAGTCCTAATACTCTTCTGGATTTAAAAAATACATCAAGTTGATTTGTGAGAATTCTGTTTTGAACTAGGGCCTGATCCTATTCAACTGATATATTGTTGAGAGACAAAACCTCATGCTTAATATGTTATTTAAAAATTAAGAGTCAGGAATGATTAGAACACAGTTAAAATATCTTCAGTCTCTTTTCCCCTCTGATACGGGTAGATGAATTTGAGAATCAAAAGTTAAACAAAGAAGTGTAAAATACAATTATACTGTAACATAAATACATTACACTCCAGAGATATCAGAATATCAACAGTAGTATTAAATCTGCCCTGAAGTAAAGAGGTATGAAGCAATTCATTAAAATAGAAGACTAAAACTAGATCATTCTCCAGCTAACAACAGCTAACCATTTTTTTTTCCAGGAAAAATCTAACAGTTTTATCCTGATTTACTTTATATGCAGATGCAGAACATGTGGGATTTGCCTTCAGATGCTTTCCCTCTGTTTGGGGAATGGGAAACCATCAGCAGAGCTGAAGATTCAGCAGCATTTTCTCTCCATTTCCTGATCACTCTTGACTGTTAGATTACTGTGCATGATCAGAAAAATAAGGTGTACTGGAGAAGTAGTCTACAATGAAAACTGGAAGCAAACCTAACAACAAACCACAGCCTTCCACAGAAAGATTTAGTTTTGAAAGCAACAATATGTAAATATTATCTTATCTGGGTGTGCTTAATGTAGATTACTGAGATAAGTGAGATAGCTAGGGCTTTCCATTCAGTCAAAAGATAGATAAATAAAGGAGTAGCTGCAATTCCAGATGCAAAATCCAGGTTTTGTATCGGGTTTTTTTAAACCAAGTAGTAACTGGTTTTTTTCATTGTTTAAATTGGACATAGTTGCTGCTGAAATTTATCAAGTGTTGCCCATCGGGAGAGTTCTGTGGCAGAATAAGACACAAAACACAATAAAATAAAAAAATTTAAAGGGACAAATTACTAGTAAAATCAAAGTAGTAAAATGGAAGTATTTCAAATGTGTGGGATAGAGTTTGGGAGCTGAAAAATAACTATGAAGAGCCCTACCTATGCTAGAATTTCATCAACTCAGAACTTGAGTGGAAGGTGAGATCCTGAAGCAGAAGCACATGCAAAGTTTGTTGCACACATCTACCTACTCAAATGCTCTTAGACACAATTTCTTCACAATCATGTTTAAATTTTGTTCATAATCTTGTTTAAAATGAAGCTGAGTCCTAACATTAGCCCTCCACTTATTGTGACCTGTGTGCTGCTTTTGCCATCAAACCCACTAATAAGCATAAATTAGCAATCTAGGACGGTTCTCATCTTAAAGAAGCAGTCTGGCCTTTGTCTCTAAATCTAGCTCCCATCCACACACAGAAAAACCCATCATTCAATACAGAAAGGCAAGAGGGACTAAAACTTAAAGCAGAAGGATTTATCAGTTGCTAATGGAATCACTGGGCAGTGTGGTACTGCAATTCAAAAGTTACCAGTCTTCTGATACTTTTCTGCAATTTTCCTTGGGGTTTGTTCTCTTATCTTGCAAAACAAGCAACTGTGCAGCAATGATTTTAGGGGTGCTTCTGAGAAATGTCTTAAGAGTCTGTGACAAACCTTATGAAAAAAGTCCACTTGGCTACAGGTGTGTTTGGGTACTTCAGCAGATCTTATTTCTCAGAGAATCAGATCTTACTTCTCACTTATTTTACTTTCAGGTAAGGCTGATTTCAGGGCATAACAGAAACATAGCTACCCTTGCAGATCAAGTATTTGACTGGGAGTTAAAATCATCCTAGTTCTTGCCAAGTATAGATTATTTTGTAATGGAAAAGAAATAATTAAAGAAAAATTACAGGTGATCTCTACTGACAGTATTACACTGATTATCTTAGATGAGCCTAAAACCTGGTACAGATACATAATCATCAGGCTGCAGTGAGTGCACTATGTTTAAATGAGCTACAAGTGAGCAGATAACAACTCAGAAACACTTTGCTGTGGCATTTCCCTACTTTGCCATTGCTGAAACAGTTAAATCCAACCCATCCTGACCATATAATGGCTCAGCTAGTGTGAAACATGCCATAAATACTGAGTTGTCACTCTTCGCTCCATAAGTTTCCACGAGTAGCCCACGCAGGACATGGCTGCTTCCCACAGGTTACCATGCTATGCCCAATTGCCTGTTTCACTTACAATCACATTAGCACTTTCTACACTGGAATTCTTAATTGTGGCTGTGCCCAGATATTGCAAATGAGTTAAATTTTTACAATACTTTGTTCTTAGTAAGATCATTGCCTTCACAGCATTGTTACTGACCCCATTAATGCACAGTGAAAACCGTGGTGCTGTTATCCACTTCCCTGCTCCCCTGAGATGACAGAAAGACCAACAAATATTTAGGGATCCTCAAACGATTTTGGAATTTCTCACCTAAATTACTTATGCTTTTTGTAAACTGCTTCTGGTTTGCCATTGTTCTAGCCTCTGTTTTTGCAGAGAACAATATAATTAAAAAAAAAATACCACCAGAAAACAATTCAAATCATGTCCACATATAATTTAAATCTGTATGTTCGTTGCAAAGTCAGACATAATTAGAACTAAAGTAATACCAAATACATGCATTTGGTGTTCAGTCATGGATGCATATCTATCTACAGCTGCACAAGCATGTTGCCTGAGACAGAACTAGAGGGCAGATAGTGAATCGAGCATCGGGGAGTGTCTCTTGCACAACACCTTCAGCTCTCTCTTATTACACACAACACAACAAGGCACTCAGAAATTCATCAGCGAAAGACTAAAAGAGTTTCTGTTTAAAGCATAATTGAATAATATATCTTCACAATTCTTTCAAATAATTTCAGTTCTTATATTTGTTATGAAAAAATGCATTCTTTATAAAAGCTTGAAAGATGTCTACTCTACAGATTTATATATCAGTAATAATGAAACAGACATGATTCTATGAGCCAAGTATGTTGTAGGTACACAAGAAAATGCTTATTTGTCAGATAGTTTGGGTAGTTTATATGGACAATAAACATTTAACTTACAAGTATTATACTTGCTTTTTATGGGTTTGGGGCTTTTTAATAGATGCACTTTTAAACTTATGTAGATAACAATTTTATCTGCTTGCAAAGAGATTTGAATGCTGAAGTAAAATATGTGAAATTTTCTTACACAGACTAAGATGACTCTCTGTCTCTGTTTTCTTCTCCTCATGGATATTTTTTGTCTGCTTCAATATGTCAGAGATATTTAAAATAGCTGTTCTAATCATTATCCGAATCAACAGGAAAGGTACCAAATACACCAGAAATAAAACAAATTAAATTAAAAATACATAAAACCAAAGCTTTAGACAATAATCTGTACTTAAAGGTCATCTAGACAATAGAAGATAACTCTGTTCCTTGTTTGCAATAAAAACACAGTCGGATTTATGCAGAATTGACCAAGCAGTTTCTTTCCTCATATTTAAACACTTCTAAGAAGAGATCAAAAAGACTGCACGGGCTAGGGTGCTGGCCAGAAGAGGAATGGCAGAGGGGACAAGGGAGGGACTTTAAATTTGCTTAACCCTGCAAACGTAAACAATTGTCTCTATCCCTTCAGAAGAGCGTAGGTGACAGAGCGCAGGTGTGGGCGCCCGTCATAATAAAGGCGGTTTGGCTGAGCGCAGCGGAGCGGCGGCGAGCCTCGGTGAGAGATTACACACCGACCTATTGGCAGAACATGGCAAGGGAGAATGTCAGATTTCATATTCGCCAGACATCTACAGCAACTGATGCCTTGTAGTCAAAGGCTGTTAAATTACCTGTGAAGGTTACTGGCAGCCCTGAATGTTTTTCTCATTGTTTATTTAGTTCCAAAAGCACTTGGTCTTTGTGCTGATTGCCCTAACTGACAGCCCAGGAAATCTGGACTTTGTAAACAGGGCACTGCTGTATTGAATTACAGGTAACAAGTGTGTAATCAACCTGCTGGGGCTGGACCTTTGCAAAGAAATCTTCGGTATACAGACAAAAAGAATAGGTTTCAATACTGGGGAATCAATTACATGAGCAGATGAGTATAAAAGAGATCAATTTAAATCCTTTGTGATTATTTCCTATAGCATATTTAGAAAAAGAAAAGACCCTGACATACTGGAAAGGTAATTAAGCACTTTATTCATTGTTGCAATAATATTATAGAAATTAAAGGTGAATATGATTTGAAGCTCCCTCATTATAACCCATAAAACTATATTAGTTGAACAGTCCTTAGCTGCAATATGCTTGTTTTAAAAAAAAATAAAGCCTTGCAGATTCCTGTTCTTAAAGAAGAGTTTCTGTAGTGAAATTACATAAACTGGAACAAAGACCAACCCAAAATTAACTAGTTATTTTTGGTCTCCTAAAAGGTAAAGAGAACCACTACAAAGCAGGGATCTAGTGAAATCTAATACTGTGATATTTCTGCATACTAAAACAACATAATAAAGTTCAACAACCACCCCCTCCAGACCATAGATTTATATGAGATATTTAAACTGTAATTGTTAATTAAAAAACATAAATAAAATCCAGTGGCAATCAGTCAACAGAATAACCCTATGCCAGAAAACATTGAGTCACTGAGTAGAACATGAGAGGAATTTTTTTTTTCCTGGTGTTTTTTTTTTTGGGCTGTTTTTTAAATCATCAAGACAGGCCTGTTCCGCCTGTGACTGTGGCCACCATGGGCAATAACATTCACCAAATAAAGAAAAACTTAACAATGAAGATTTCAGAATATAAACATCCAATGGTATTTCCTATCTGAACATCACTTATTAAAACAGATACCGTATGCTATCATCTTATTATGCCCCAAAGACTTGTTTTTGCAGTTTGAAATTACAAGAAAAAACAAGGTTTCATTAATGTACTCACTGATGATGATAATTTTAGACTGCTTGCAGTATTGGAATGTATGCTTTGTTAAAGCAACTGGACTTACATTGCTAAATTTTATTCACTCTAGGGAAGCAGTTCTCTACTTTGGCATCCCCAATTTCTTTTAAGTGCCTGAAAAACATGTTATAAAACTGACTTTTATTTCTGTTTGCTCATGCGTCAGTATTTATGTACCAATATGTCCCTAAAAATTGAAATCCCTGACTTACTTGGGAGTGGAAGGCTATTTTTTGCAAATAACAACAACATATGAAATGCAACCTTGTCTAGTTATAAAACTTTCAACTAAACTTATTGCATGGAAGAAGAGATGATGATAACTGACCAGGAACAATGGAAACACTAGAGCATTTCTTATCAATACTCTCCACCTGACTCAAGATCTAGACTACAAGAGATATTTGACAGTTTCAGCATTATTTATTTTCAGCAATATTTATTTTCAAGACTATTGAAAAATTTTTGGTCAAAAGAGAAAGTCTACTAACTTCTAATGACTGTCTATTACCAGATATTCCAATTGCCTACCATACCCTTCCTTCCTTTCTAATATTCCTGTAAATACCTGCATTTTCAGAAAAATAACATACTTTCTCAAGCCAATGGAAACAGCTTGTGAAAAATTTTTAAATCTGACTCACAACAACAATAGTCTGTGACAGTGAGAAACACTGCTCCAGTATTGCACTGAGTAAAATACACACATTTCTGTCCACTCCCAATGTACCACCTTTCAATGATATTGGAGATCTGTCTGTTCTTGTGTCTTGAAAAGCAGTTGACACGAATATGATTTCACATTTTCCCAAAGTTCTTTTATATACTCTCTTTGAGATGTTCACTTCCCGTTTGCTTTTCAACACACTTTACATAGTCATGATGACTAAAAACTTACTAGCATTGAAACGAAGGTTCCTATCAAGTAAATATTAGCACATATATTGAAGGTCACAATTGATGTTCCCAAAATCAATGTTAATAATTTAGTTGTGCACTAAGTACATGAACACTGACATTCATGGGTAAGAACTGAACTGAATCAGCTTAGCACTTTATGGCACATGAAAATGGTAAATGTAAGGATTCTATTTCCTCACATTTTGGCTTTTTTCTGAGTCACTCTGCAGCAAGAGTGAAATGTACCCCACGGAGTCACAGTGCCTGGCCTTTGCACTGTAGACAGAGAAAGGTATAAAAACTCCAGCTTCTCTTCAGTGTTTTTTACTCACCTGAAGCTTATTTTTTAAGCTACTGTTTTTTTAAGTCCCTTTCTTTCCTTTTTCTAGAAAGCAAAATTAAAGGACTTCTTCAGAAATATTTGCTATACCAAGGCACTATTAAGTTAGACATGGGCATGAACTCCCCCTTTTTGGAGTGTTAACTGTATATCTAAAATATCTATCTAAAATACAAACATCATACAGCTCTAGCCTTTTTTCTCATGGACAAACACTGTGTGTCGTGTCAACTGTAAGTGCACATCTTCCAGAATAAAATCTTTATATGATCACTTCTTGCACTGAGCACCTCTCATAGACACATGACAACATTTACACTCAACCCCACAAAACAGAGCCCATTGTACAACAATGAAGCACTCCAGTCAATGCTGTACTCTTAACTAGATTCACATTGGTAATATATTACTACAATTCTGCTTCAATTAAAAGCATATTTCAGCAGAAGCCCAGGATATGATAGCTGCTCTATGCATTTTAATAATACAGATCAATGGTGTCAGAATTCTACTTTACATAAATAAAGACTGATCATATTAAGACAAAATCCCGCATAACCTAAATGTATATTGATGGCAGCAACCCAGAAACTGATCACAATCTTTACACTCTGGATAAAAATCAGTAAGCCTATTTTAACTGACTTCAATGTTTTAAAAGCAAAAAGTATTTTATTCTCTCCAGGATTAAAAAAAATCAAAAAAACCCTCAAAAACAGGGGAAAAATAATTAATCTACAATAGCAAACTCCAATGAAAATACTTATCTGGTTCTAAATATTAGCATAGGAGGAACATGTTATTACATGATTTTTGCAGCTACTAAAGTCAAGCTAATTTATACTGCACTTATAAAGTTAATTCAGGAAATGCAAAATTTTTATTGCATTAGCAAAAAAATTCTGAAAGACTAAAATATTTATCCTTGGTTTTCATGTCATGTAATTTTGTTTTAAATTTAGAACTCTAATGAACTGCTGGACTGTACACTTAACACAGGTCTCCTAGGGATTCTGTCACTGAAAACTTTCATGCGTGTTCCTGCAAATTTCAACGTCTGGAGACTACAAGAGTTAATATTTAGTGGTAGTAACAAAATTAGGAAAATTGCCATTACCTGTGACCCAGATCTTGGGATAATACTGGAAAGGACCAAAATAGGTAGCAAATGTACCTCATGATAGTGTGCATTTTCTGAAGAACATATCTGTTTTTATTTATGTGAGTTCCAGCACTTCTAGAAAGTTACAGAAAATATTGCTCCTTTGTATTGAAAATATCTGTATAATATGTTAAATTCTGAATTTTAATTGATTAATTCTGAAAAGCTAATGTAGCATTAGATCAAAAGTACTCCTTTCTTGCATGCAATTAACCACAGGGAAGAGGTGACCAGATTTACCTGGAAGATGATTAATAAAAGGTAAATCAACATTTGTAGGAGAAGTATAGGCATAGGTTTATGAAACTATCTAGCTCTACTGTAAGGGCACTGGCTTGTTCTTGGCATGTTAATAAAGATCAAAGTTATACAACAGAAGAAGCAACATGTATGTGCATTGTCCTCACTAGAAATCTTTTAACACGTGGTGTTCTGCTCTGGCTCTTGTTCAGGGCCAGAGAGTACATCATCCTTTGCAGTTTGATCTTGCCATCTAATACCCCTGCTTAAAATCTGTTTATACTCTGCAAAATATTAAATCAGGAATATAATATCCTGGAAATATTTCTCCTCCAGTGGAAAATACTGAAGTCATGGGCTTAGGCTTTCCTGACTACTGTGAACTGGGCCAAGAAGTACATCATAAATATTACTGGATTTATTAAACATATTACTGGTAATACTCTATTTTGCTGCATTAAACAACACAATCAATTAATTAATGAATGCAAACTAGACGGTATTTTAAATGCCCTTCCAAAAAGGCATAAACCTGGGTTGCACAGGTACAAAAGTAGGTACTTTTAGATAAGCAGTTGGTAAGAAAAATATGGAAAATTATATTTCACTATTTAACTGGTATAAGATCTTATCTTTCAAGAGAAAATTGCATTACTTATCCTTTTCAGGAAAAGAAATCAAGAAATACAAATTAAAAAAAAAAAAGGAAAAGAGAAGGCTGAGAAAAGACTTGTGCAAACAGCCTGTAACTTAGATTTTCTCTACCACTGCAAGAGTAAGTCTTATCTTGTAATAATCTACTAAGAATTCAGCTAGACCAATAACAAAGAAAAGGAAAAAACCCAACCAAACAATCAAGCCAAACAAAACAAAAATAAACTCCAAAACCACTGCAATGTCCAACTACCAGACCAGATCTAGAGCTTGAATGGTGATAAAATCCTTGTGATAGTGAGCTGCTTTGGTCTTAAAAATGTCCAGCACACATGGCTGACAAAGAACCCACCTAAACAAAAACAGCCTTTACACCACTGTAAATAAATCCACATCAAGGAACGTTTCCATAATACAACTGCAGTAAAAAACATCTTCAGTTTAGAAGTGAAACGAGCATAGAACCTGTGCAGACTCAGAATGAAACCCACAAAAAGTTGTAAGACTGAATTAATGTAGTAGAGCATGCTATTCCAGCACACCACTGCCGTGTGATACGTTCTGCTTTGCTCAAAAATAATCAACCACTTTAAATATCAGCATCCCTACACTTAAAAAAGTGAAAATTGTACTTATGAAAAGTACAATTATTTCATATATATGTTTGTTGCACTCAGTATAATGTATATTGCAAGAAAATGTTGCAACTCAAACTAACACATGATGAATACTGCGAAAAAGTAATGATTTACAACAATTCATTAATCATCAAGGCATTAAAGTATCCACAAAGCTCTAAAAGAATTTTATGGACCATGTTATACTTATGTTCCAACCAAAGAGCATAAGCAAATTTAATATTGATTATTAACAAAACTGATCTGTCAGCATCTTCAAAAACTTAGTTAATAATTCTTATAAGCAGCTCCCCTGTTTTCAGCAGTGATGAAACTACAGGACAGTGCAACATGGTAAGGAATAGTATCTCAAAGTAAAAAAACAAATTGCTTTGTTGCACTTGGAGCTAGTACATTGTTGAAGAGAGTTCACAATCGAGTTACTTGCTTATAATGTCTTACTAAGGGTTCTCCAAACACAGGAAGTATTGTATTCCTGTGGAGTCTTGTCTGCTGCTCCCCTGGAAGAGCAAATGGATGCAAGCACAGCTCCCATATCCAGGAGCAATACGGACCTCCATTTCAGAACAGCGTGAATGAAGTAAGTCATGAAAAGATGTAACTGTTATCTAATTCTAGTTAGAAAGTTTCTCACTCGATTTGCAGAGCTGAAAAAGTGTATTTCTAGAAATATAATGGGATTTAAAGCAAAAAAGAGTCATCTTCATAGTATGTCAAATGTAAGAAAAATACAGAACATGAATTTCTACTTAGTCTTTATTAAAAGTGATAAATGCAATTGAAGCAGTCTCAGCAGATTTGGACTATGGAAAACACTATCAGTTGCCTGGAAAATACATCAGAACTGTTGGTCAACTCCATAAAAGTATATTCAGCTGAAAGTCTGTCACTGGTGCTTTTTGCTGACCAATTCAGCATCACTGGTTAGATCAAACAACATTGTGTTTGTATGCCAAACCTACAACGTCTGTCTTTGCTGCAGTGTCCGTAACACAATATATCAGAAATAGCCACACACAGCAGTTTTCTGCATCTCCTATACCTTTAACTTAATCAGACACAGTGTGACTCACAAACGTCTGAGATCATTTCTTTCTGCTTGTATGAGCTCAGGGAGGCCTCTTTAATTTATCACCAAATAAAGGCACAAATTGCTGGTGCTGGTGATTCTGGTATCAGCTTGCAGTTGCAAGAGTGAAAGACCTATCAGTTCATATGACATTGTCTACTTTACAGCCTTGCTCTTTTTGACTAATTAATCTTTGATTGTTTCTCAAAACTCTTAACTTCAGCACCAGATCAAGCCAAACACTAAACAGTGTTTATGTTTCCACTTGGCTTCATCTGACTTTTAGAAACCTGGATATAATGCTTCCTGCCGTGACTAAATACTTACAAGGTACCCACCTTGGGGTTTAGATTCATTGCATATATAAAAGTGAAATATAAAATTCAATGCCAGCACCTATTTAAAAATAATTTTTGCCATATCATACTAATGAAAACATAGTGTCGCTTTAGAGGACGTACCGTTGGCGTGAATGACAATACAAAACCTATGTGCATCCTGTGCAGTCAGAAAAGGCTTGGCAAGGATTTATGACCCAGACAAAGGAATTCTTTCAAGGACATGTAGCAAAATAACCTGAAGTTATGAGACAAAAATACAGGACTAAGCAAGACCAGTCTGGAACAGCCTTCCTCAAGCTGGAATGGGCAAAAATGAAATGCACTCAAGGTTGTAATCCTTCACTTCTTTTTTATCTCTGAACTTGATACTCATAATCTAGGAAAAGAATGTGCCACTGCTAGATGAAATCCTTACAGCTATAGAGGTATAGTCAGTGTAAGACCAATTGTACCAACTTGCAAGAAACTTGAGTTACATTTTGGTGTATTTTTTTTGTTTGCTTGTTGTTTTGTTTTGTTTCTCTGTAGTGCTACATTTTTGCCGAAGAAGTGGTTTACCGATCACTCCAAAGTGTTTAGTTATGCTCTGTTTTGGAAAGTAAGACAGGACAAAGAAGAAAGACTATGGATCACGAGACAAGAGATTTAAAACCAACTCCAATTGGTTCACTGTGAAAAATGACAAAAAGTAACACTTTCTGGCTGATATAAGGTTTACTTCAGATGCTCACTATCATTATAGAAAAGGGAAAAAAATCACATGCAAAGGTCAGATTCTGTCACTATTACTCACATTAGGCACTACCTTAACTTAACATGCCTCATGAAAAATTGAAGTCAAAATAATCTGACACATTATGGCAAAATGCCCTTTATCTAGCTCATACATCTATGAACAGACACTCCAATAACCACATTCAGGCGTTTAACATTATTTTTAAAGACAATGTAGTGGACACAATTCTTTCATTCTTTTCCAGCAATTTTAAACTGATCTTTATTGATATCAGACAAACTATTCCTGACTTTTAATGGTGAAGGACTATATAGATTCAAGTGTCTATAGCTGAGATTTAGGAAAATACTTCTTACCACTCAGAGTACTTATCTGAGAAACGCTTTAATTGAATAGATTGTAATTCTAGACCTAATAAAGTAAGCTTTCTCAGATGAAGTAGAATGATGGTTATAAATGTTTAAATTATAACTCAGACACTCCTCCTACATTCTTCTGATGTGAAATGTTCAGCATAAAAGCAGTAAATACTGTCTGGTTGTTATTTTAGTCACTCTTAAAGTATTGATTTTATACTAAACATAAGGAAATTAAAACCTTAAGGTGAAACCAATGTTTTTTCACAAGTTTACAGCCAAGTCAGTAGAAGGTTTGTTTAAAATATCATTCATAGCATATATTGACATTATAATATATCTGCTAATGATCAAACACAAAGGAAGATATAAGTGCACTTTACTACATATGCACATAAAAGAATATTATACATGACTGTTTTAAAATTATATGTTTTAAGTGCTGTGATATTAAACATTTAATAATTTGGCAATTTCTTTCAAAGACAACTATTAAAATTAAGAAAGAAGAGGCCAAATGTCAGCTCTGCTGAACTCCTGGCTGGTCTTGAAGAGAAAGTATGTATGGGGAATGAGGACGAACCAATTTCTTAATTTTCTTGGACTAGATGAAGGTCAAATGTCTCCCACCATAAGATGGTGAAGTTCAGAGCTATTTAAGCTGAGGCCAGCTGCAGCTAATGATTCTTGATGATAAAAATCTGCTGGAATACTCTATGTCCTTCCTTCTACCCAACCCCTGGCAACAAATGACCCAGTTTTAGGAGGTATTCAGATTTTACATTTGCCCTATCTACATCTGAGCAATTTTAGACAACGAGGAAAAGCCTATCCAGGCTCTCTTCTTCGTGTAGTCTGCTGTTTTATGATACGAAGGCTGAAACAGCACCAGTTATGCAAAGCTTCACTCTGTGCCTGCTTAAGGTGAAGGGCGTGGTTGCACATAGGTCTACAAAGCACAAGGAAACAGAGGTACTGTGAATCACACCTTTTGTGTGTGAATCTTTGCATCATTTGTAAATTCTGAGTTTTAACCAGGAGCCAGATCAGACAGCTTATATATTCTCATTCAAATGACGGCTGCAGTATTTACCAACTATCTTTATGACAAAACATACTGCTTGAAAATAATGTCCCTGGACCAGCAAATCTAGGCATGAGATGACACAGTTAGGCAGAATGGAATTTTAGATTTGGCACTGTTGCTGACCAGGTCTGATAAAGGAGTTACAGAAGAGACTTTCTTAGAGAATACTGCTTTCAGCAGCCAAGTTGTGCCAGCAGTAAGGGGAACACTGTTTCTTCTCTTTGGAACACAAGTGCACATTCCTGTGCTTGTTCCCCCACTCTATTCCTAACACACACCAGTAACTACTTTTTTGAGATGAAGCCCTATCCACAATTTCCATTTCCTTTTGCCACATTACTAAAGGCAGTGCGCATCATTATTAATATACATCTTCATCACACTAGAATAGGTTCAATTTTGATTTTGAAAAGATGCCTTGTATTAGGGGAAGATTAGTCCCTTGGGAGGCCCTTCCATCGGCTCCCTACCTAAGTGTGAAAGAGGCCTCATCCATACATGCGTGCCTGAACTGAGGATTTGATACAATTTCATCAGGAGCCTGGACATTTACAAGGTAATTAAGTATGTAACATGCTTACAGAATTGGACTTTAATTCCTCTTTAATTACCCCATTTCCTCTCTCTCTCTCTTGCTACAGATCTGAAATTATCTGGATTGCTTCTAAATTGTATAATATTGCTTCTCTACTCCTGAAATACACTAAAAATTTTTAAAAGGGGAGACTAAGAAATTAAAGAAACTCATGACAATTTCATAGGTTCCACCGTCAAAGTCTCCTACTTTTTTACATCGAAAGTCCAACCATTTATCTTGAGAGCCTTACTATCAGAATAATCTTCCTTCCTAATGTTTTTCAAGTTCATCACTGACCAGGGTTTTGTTAACAAATGTGGGAATGTACAGACACACAACACAAAGAAAGCAAACTCATTTTGCAAAGAGAAGAAGTAAATTTTTACTGTATGCTTACGATAGGGAGTTGCTGTCTCAGTTTGATATGAAAGATACAGAGCATTTTCCTCAAAATTACAGCTATTCCTTTTTTCCCCCACATCACAATGAAGTTTCAATGAGTTAGTTTATCTGTGTAGATTGGTTTATGAATTGCATTAATTAATAACTGCATTCTTTGAAAAATGTAACCAGCTCTTTAGCATGTGTCCCAATCTTTTCTCTGTCTCAAATGACAGTAGAAAAGGAATAAAGCACACTTTTATCAGCAATGCTACTTCACTACAGGAATGTAAATGACAATTTGAAGCCTCTGAAGACTGATTGCATTTGCTCCTCAGGAGCAAAGAAAAAAAAAAAAAAAAAAAAAA
Source organism: Zosterops lateralis (assembly GCF_965231275.1). Lineage (NCBI taxonomy): Eukaryota > Metazoa > Chordata > Aves > Passeriformes > Zosteropidae > Zosterops > Zosterops lateralis. The sequence goes on from NC_139762.1 coordinate 94,274,607, forward strand.
AAAAAAAAAAAAAAAAAAAAAAAAAAAGGTTGTTTGGGTCAAAATCCCCAAATTGACAGTGATGTTTAAATACTTCATTTCTAAATATCAGCTGGACTAATCAAAAATTTAAAAGTTACCCATAACATTTGTGCCTTGACTGCACTGCACTACAGAGAAAAGTAAAGATGATGACATAAGGGGAAACAGAACACATCACCTGACTCCTCCACACTTCATCTTAAACTTGGTGACCCCCTAGTTAACAATACTTTAGATATAAATTGAAGGCTTAAGTACCACATAGTGAATTGCAGTAATGTGCAAAAGCTGCTGCTGAAAAAAACACAATGCTTGAGTAAAGTGTCCACAGAAAACTGACCTATCTTTCTTTGGGCTTAGATATCCATAGGAAACTTTGGAATTTCAAGCAATTAAACCTTCCCAGGTAAAGCATCTAGAAAAAAAAGTTATATTTGAGCATATTACATATTAGTTACATGAATTACAGCTTTAAATAGTTGTGATTTTGTATTTACTCCAAAATCAACAAATAATTTTAAAGTTGCAATTACAAGAAATCTAAACTTACTACATAAGTAATACACAGTTTATTCACCAAAAATATTTGCCTATATATAACTACATACATCCACACAGAACTGGAACCTTTCCCCTTCTGCCTGCCATATCTTGACCCAAGAACAAGGAAAGAGGGATAAGGCAGAGTCTTGGCACAATAATTTCAGATAGGTGCTGCTGCTCTTTCCGTCCTTAAGCAAAAGGGGTGGGATGGAAATTGCAACTCTTATGAGCACTTCCTGAGAAAAAGATACTGCAAAAGAAATTATGCTTACATTCCTGGCTCTACCAAAAATCAAAATCTGACTTTTAAGATGAATTACAGGTTAAATAATCAGCATTTTAAAATGTGTACTTAGCACTGTGGATAAATCTTGTCTTGAAGATGATACATTTCAAAATTCTAATAAAAGATGATATCTGAGATATAAAAATGAACAATAAAATCACATATTTTACCCTACAAAAACAATAAAAACTAACTGCTCTGTAACGTTTCAGTCAATATAGCAATGCAATCAAATTTATCACTTTGGTAAGGAGGCTCAAGAAAACCTAAATAAATTATTTCATGTATTATAGCAAGAAACACTTGAAGAAAATGGTAGATAAATATAAATGCAATTGATTAACTAAAGAAAAATAATGACAAAGAATTGCGAAGGATTAAATGCCAGATCTACAGATCTGTGAGGGCAGTCACATTATTTACCAAACATGAAGTTATCCCCATATCCTGTATGAAGGGCTCTGTGTTTCTCTGCTTACAAGACAGAGTGTTCAGGCTTGTAAGTGGTGAGCTGGATTGTGTGGGGTTGGTAAGACTTTTGTCCATTTCCTCCTCCACACCAGCTCAAATACCTCTTACCATGGCAGCATTCCAGAGATGCACCAGTGCAACTCCATGCCCACAGCAGAGCTACACCACTGGTTCTTGAGGAAACACTCTGCTGCTTTATGGGTTTTGTAAACAGAGATTTCAATAACATTGTTTTGGTTTTATACCCTTAGATCTGAAATACAATGCAATAATTTCTGGCTCATGTCAACCTTTTTGGTGAAATATAAGCAAATACTACCTTTTGGTGAAGACACTTGGTGGTTCTGTAGCACTACAGGGAGCACACACACAGTGCACATAAAGCGGTGTTAGAGCAGCACTACCACAGACAAATCCGAATCAAATCCTAACCCTAACCCTAACCTGATGGACCATTGCTTATCCTGTATTTGAAGATCAATCACAAAGCCTCTTGAGTACAAGTAAAATTTGAATTATAAGGAATTTCAGGGCTTCTTATTTTGCTTACCATTTCACATAGACTCAATGACGGCACATAAGCCTATGTAATCATTCAGTGAGTTGTGGTCTCAAAATACCTCTTTTCTCCTTTATCCTTTTGTTTTGCATCGAATTTGTGTGGAGAAATCTATAATAAATTAATTTTATTTACCCAGTGAATGACATTTTGGGCAATGCAGTTTTCTTATGCTTAAGCAATGTAAAATAAATATATGGCTCCAATTCTGTATTGCTGAGCACTAAAAATTAATTACATTATGAATTAAGTAATAATTCCACAAAATCATTTGTTAAAATCAGCTAACAATATATCAGTCATTATGTATGGTAATAACCAATTTTGAGGTGAAGGTGTAAGAAAGTATAACAAATAGTTCATAGCAGTGATATTTAATTTAAAAAGGCAAAAAAAAAAAGAAATCAAGTGTTTGAAAAACCTTCTGTCACTAAGCTGCTATCCAGAGCTGTAGCCTGGAAGTCACTTACTGACACCACAAAGCCACAAGGTTGTTGGCATTTGGCTCTACTGAAAATTAAAAACATGAGACTAAAGGGGTAGAAGGGATGTAAAAATGCAGCCATTGCATGCCACTGCTGAGTGCATGCCATTTCATAGCCGTAATTTAAAGAGATCAGAAGGGGAAAAAATGAAGCCCAATAAAAATGGAAAATGTAAGATTAATGACACAGTCATTAAAATAAAAAAGGTGGAGTTATATGAGGAATGGATCTTATTTGAATTATTGAAATTAAAAAAGTTATTGTAACAATCATTCTAAAAATCACATTTTACTAAGTTCAAGGAAGGAAGAAAAAAATAGAAATCTTCATGGGAATATTTCAAATTGTCAGTGGCTTTAAAAAAGTGATTTAAGATTTTCTCTTGTATCTTCTCTTTCAATTTTAGAATTTTAGTTGCCATATATTATAATGGTATTTTAGCTATAAAAGTAGTTTTCTACTCACTGTTCTCTTGCCTTTCAAGGAGACAAACAGTTTTTCTTTCCTCTAAATGAGCACAATAAAATGGGTAAGCTGTCTGGGGAAAAAGAACCCAGACAAACTGGCGGTATAAAGCTCAACAGAAAAATGTGGTACAGAGAAGAGGCGATCTAAAGCATGTTTACTGTATGCCATGTAATTTATTCTACTAGTCATGTTAGAGTAAGAGTTTCTCACTGCTGAATTATCATTAGGTTTTGTTCAAAAACAAACCCATTGTTACTGCTGTCCCTGACACTGTCCCTTAAAGAAAGGGGGGGAGAAAATCTGCATGCAAAACTGTACCGCGAAAATAATATTTCTGTAATAAATAGTTAAACAGGGATTCTAAAAATCTGGGGCCAAATCTTGCTAATATTCCCTACAAACCTGCTTCTACAAGCTCTGTGCATGTCTATATGCATTTTAGTAGACTAATTTTCAGCACTTCAGTAAGTATTCTTCTATCTTCTTGCAAACCTTCCTGATGTATCAATAGAACTATCAGTTATGAAAAGATTGATATCAAGAGTCATCTAAATGAAAAATAGAATAAAAATGCAAACTATGGATGCATTTAGAAGAACCAAAGCTTCACAAGATTTTCCTCTCCCTAGTTGATGTAGGCAAACCAACAGATTGTCTTTCTGTCAGGCAAACCCTGATAGAGATAAATGTAAAGGCTGGAGTGCATGCCTAATTTTTACACACAAGCTGCAACCAGACCATGGATTTATGCTTCAAGGCAACCAGATTTCTCCTTGTGTACTCTTACAAACTGCTGCTGCACTCAGTCCATCTTGTTTAAATGCCTTTAAAACTGCACACAGGCTCTGCCCCCTCCTCCACTCCTACTAATTATATACTTTTTGTTTGAAGAAGCAAGCCCTTTATTGCTCATAATTTTAGCTATCATTTGCTTAGGCACCTTCTACAGATCAATAGCACATAGTTAAGTGGATGAAAAGGCTAAATGTGATTGTCATTTGCAATTCAAGGTTGTGTGTTCTCCCCCCCATGCACCCCCAACACCTTAAACTTTTAAACGCTGTGCTTGGATTTAATTTTAGAATACTAAATTCCTGTTGCAGGTATACAGCAGCTGTACATTCAAAACCTTTTGTCTTAAATTAAATATCTACCATTTTTTAAGGCCAGAATACTGGCATAGGTTATAATAAAAACTAGCATCCAACCTGCAATTTTACAGATTCCATTGCTGGTGGCCATACATCTTTGATGGCAAAACTACATTGGTTGTAGCGCCATAAAATCAATAAATATTAACCTTTTCTGACACTTTCTGCACGGATGCTTTATCAGTCGCTGTCAGGTGATAGAACAGTCAGTGATGTACTGTATTTTTCGGCTCAGAACCCATACCAAACTAAGAAATCAATGCAGATTAACAAGCCTATAAATACAAAAATTGGCAATGAAATTTTGATTCTACATGATAAAAATTAAACCAAATCACAATACTGCAGAACCATAAATCTATTCAAATATTGCTGAAAAAGTGTGAAATGTAAATGCAGTATTTCTATGGAAAATTAATCACAACAATGAAATGAAATCTGTCTTATATTCCATTACTGACTTATTTATTACAGCTTATAAAATTAAAAATGCACCCAATAACACAAATCTTGTATCTCAGTATCGTTTAGAAACCCAGAGCTCTTGCCTTGCTGAGAGATGCTCATAACAGTTGGTTACACTTAAAACTCAATTTCTAAACAAGGCAAGCAAAAAAATAAAAGTTTACTGGAAAGTGAAAAGACACCATTTAAGTTATCTCCCACCTCGTATAACTGTAACAATAACCATGTTTAGACCCAAGCATCTTAGAAGCCTAAGGCCTTTAATTATTGGAAAACATCTTGCTGTGTACAATCCATACTGTAGCAGGGTACAGACTGAAAACTTGGATTGGTTCTATTTCTCTCTGTCCAAAACACTGCAATTTCTTCTATATAACACTGTACTTGTTTACCAGAGCATTAGAAATTATGTTTACTCATATGTAATTCATGTTAAATTTTTTATTAAAATATGAGCTAGTCAGATAGCATGGCCTTTCCAAAAGACTTCAGGCTTCTTAAAAACTACCACAAATCTTGAAAGTTTATGACATGTTTTCTTATTTCTTCAAATATGGAATCTGGTAGTAAATTCTTGAACAATAGGTATTGTATGGGTCTATTTATAGTCAGAAAATCCTGAAAAATAAGGACTATCATTTGGCCCTATTTATCCTATTATGGCTATCCTGTAGCCAAAGGCTACCCTATAGCATGGCTATACTATAGCCAAAGCCCATCAGAACTTATCTATAGTTTTTAAATCTATTATCAAGTTTCTTTCTAAGAATGCAAGTGGAGCATTCCTGTATGGGCAACAATTACCTTCTTTTCAAAGTAAGAGAGAGTACCTGAAACACAAAAGTAAATTAGTAAAACCTATTGAAAATACAGACATTTATGTTCCACCAAATTTTAGACATATATAGGCCCAGTGAAGTCAGTAGCAGGTACACAATAGTATTTGGAGAAACAGGGAACTACTTTAGGAAATGCAATATAATGCTATGGTATGCAAATGAAACATAAATTCAAATGCACTAAAAGCTTTATCAACATAAAACTTTATATTTTAAACTGAAGTACAACTTTAAATTTGCCATTTCTTTCTATAACATCTGCAATTCTAGATTAGCCAAGAAAGAGACCTACTTCTGCCAATCAGCATCAGCAGCAATCAAATTGCAAATTCTACAATGATTTCTTTTAAAAAAAAAACATTGACAAAAATAACTTTAATCAGCTCAGTTTATCTGTTAATGCTAATATTGAAAGGATCTGCATTTATTTTGAAAATCATCCATAAGAAAAGAAAAAAAGAAAAAGAAAAGCTGTGAATTTAAGAAAAGACAAAGTCTAGCAGTTGATAAAATTTAAAAAGAATTTTAAAAAATCATTATGCCTAAACTTCTCTCATGGCACAATGTGGAGATCACATTAAAGCTTACTTCTGCACAGCAGAATCCCCTCAGAAATATGGCAGTGGCATTGTAAAATGAATGATCTTTAAACTGGGAGCCACTTGCGCACCTGCACAGACACCTTTTGTAACCCACTTCATACCAGAGTCTGAGTTGCCTTACAGAAAAACATTCCCCCCAAATCAATCCCTTTTTCCCCACTTTTGGTGACAAGGTGGAAGCAAAATTGAAGTACTTCCAGAATCAGGAGTTCTAGTGTCTCCATCAAAGTGTCATTTGCTTTCTCTGCTTTTCCAAGATCCTCAGGAGCCTTAAACTGGTTATGCCAAGTTATAACCATTTACTCTGTGTCCCTGAGTATTTGGCCATACCTTTCTGCAATTGGTGTTGACTGTTACATACCAGATATCAGATATGACAATAGCTTTATTTATCCAAAATGCTCTATTTTTGTTAATTTTAGCATGATTGCCTTTTATAATTTAAAAACTGGTATCTCGAGACATTATAAGAAGTATATGCAAACAGCTGGTCACTTACACAGCTCAAAGTTTTGCAGGAAACAGCATATGCAAGAAAATCCTCCCCGCAACTACAACAAAGAACAGAGGATTGTGTTTCCCTGACTTAGCCCTCTTGATCTGTACTACAAGTAGGGCTGTGCTGAATTACAGATAACTGAGATTTCATTATTTTCATATACTATAAACCTCTGACTTCACATTTCAGGATTTTTGTTTGTGGATAGAAGCAAACACAAGCGGCTCAGCAAATTTTACTGACAATTTTGATAGTAGCCGAATTTGCTCAGAGGAGGGTGGATTACAAAAGAAAGAGTCACCAACAATTAATAGAACACTGAATATTATTGTAACAGCAAGGATTTGTAGATAAATCCTTACTAGACAAGGCTAACTTGAGTTGACTAGAAGCAGCTTTATCCCACAGGCACTTTGTGTTGGTGATATGCACTAATACGTGAGGACTCCAAATGTTTCACCACGGCTTTTCCTTTTTAATTTTACATTACTCAAACATTCCAGAAAACACTAAAACTATTTTACTGAATGTACAATTGGTTGTTTAATAATTCTTAACTTCAAATTCTTCAAATAGAGTTCTGAATTTTGGATACATATGCCAAATCCAAATCAATGTTACATTAAAAATGTTTGCCTAAAACTTTTTGATGTTTCTTGAGACAACTTGATAATCAGTTTTGACTTTCTTGCTATCAATAGATGCTTTCATTTTATGTTTCCTCTAGATACTACTACATCAATGTAGGTAAGTTCTTTTAAATCTCCTAAAATCTGTTTTCTGAGAACTGTTATCTGTTATTAGTTCCCAGACTGAATAAGAAGTACCATTTTGGCAAGGTATAAAAGAAGTAGGAGCATAGTTTAGCATGTAGTACGGTAGTTATCTTAATGCCTTCTTTGTAAGTACATCATACACTTTGTAAGTACATTATACTGTAATCCCAAACAGTTACAGAGCAACCCACTCTTTTAACTACAGGACAACTACTAATAAAAGCCTCTTCCATCAACAATAATCTAAGTTTCTGAAATGTTATTTAAGCAAGGATTGTGACAATCAGTAACTGATCTTCTTTAAATGCCAGAGAAGTACTCAACTACAGTGCAGAAACATGTTCAATTCTGCTTTTGGATGTCAGGCACCTACTCTACTTCCCAAAGATACGGAACTGGAATTGCACCCTCTTAAACCAGCAGTACCTTTCATCCAGACATGCGGAATCTGAACCAGTGATCTGAATTGTCTGAAGCCCAGAGCTTTTAATAATGCTCAGGTTCCTATGCAATTTATATGAAAATTGCACACACTTTAAAGTCCCTTTTTACTATCAGAGAAAATTATATGAAAATCATATTGTAATGACTCAGAGAATGAAAACATCTGTATTAAATCTGCAGTGGTTACTTAAGTACAAACCATTTCTTTGATGTTAGATATTGATGAGCACATACTCATTCCAATAAATGCAAGACATGCATAAAATATCTTATATTCAGAAGATGTACTAAGAAAAAGGGGTTCCCCACTAACTGGCCAGCTGGGAGTTAAGAGACATGATATCTGTCTCCATGGCTTTTTGACATGATACAAGAATTATGGACAGCCGACCTGCAATGTATTTATATGAGATATAGTTTCATATTATGCTCTTATATGTTCACCAAGGAAGTGAAGCAATCTTTCTTCTGTGATACTTCTACCTATCTTCATTTCCTTTAGTGCAAACAGTTATAGACAAGCTCCTCTCTGAACTGATAATTTTTTAGAGGTCATTCAGCCCATAATTTCAGGTCCTAGTCACTATCCTGATGGTCCTTCTTAGGAAATTGGACCCAGTGGGAACGTTTTTTCCTTCTGCTTAGTCTATGGGTCAGCATTTTCCTTCCCTTGTACTTCTTAATTCCCTTAAGTGGCAATTATTTAAGGTAGAGTTAGAGAAGGTGCAATCTACATTCATCCAATAAAACCTAAATATTAAAAAGGACAGAAAAATTCAGCATGGTTACTAAGGATATATGGGAGCGCATTTAGCATTTGAAAGGTACCAAAGACCTGGTAAATGAAAAGATGGAAAAAATTATTAAGAACTATTGGAAGTAAAATAGAAATTAGAAGTACAAAAGAACATGAGTATCAGACAGACAAGGCATCCTACTTACAAAGGTCAAAACTCAAGATGCCATGTCAAGAAATTAATGGAAAGTCAGTGCAGCACAGATTGGATTAATGAAAGCAAACAAAAAGAAAGTCCAGAAGAAATTTTTAAAATCAGCATGGAATTGCAATGATTTGTGATTCATTGGAGCAATTATTGCTGAGGGCTCTTCTCTTCACTCATGACCCAAAGTAGTAAAGCACTGAGCACACAACACTATGATTCAATCTCCCATACCTATGTTCTGGCTTTGGCTCAGATATTTAACTTACTTCACAGTAGCTGGTATATGTTGGATTTGAGCTGGAAACAGTGTCATAGGGATGATTTCGCTAGTCCTGAGCAGCATTTACACTAAGTCAAGGTCTATTCTGCTCCCCAACCCACCAGCGAGGAGGCTGGAGAGGCACAAAGAGCTGGGAGGAGACACAGCCAGGACAGTTGACCCAAATGCCCAAAGGGAAATTCCAGACCACATGGCATCATTCTCAGCATGTAAAGTGGAGGGGAAAAGAAGCAAGTGTGGGGATGTTTGGAGTACTGGCATCTCTCTTCCCAAGCCACCATTACATGTCTCAGAGCCCAGGTTTCCTGTAGGTAACACCTGCCAGCCCATGAGATGTGATGAATTAATTCCTTGTGTTACTCTACCTAATAAACTGCCTTTATCTCAGTCTAGGAGCTTTCTAACTTTTACCCTTGTGATTCCCATCATGCCTCCACTGGTGGGAATGAGTGATTGGGGCATGGCACTTAGTTGGTAGCTGTAAACCGCAACAATGTTGGCACTTTTCTGATTCTGAAATTATTTGCTATTATTTATGCAGTAAGGAAACTATGTCTAACAAGCAAGTAATTTTGTGTAACTTATAAAAATATCTACAACTCAGACAAAGACTTACAAGTAGATTTACAAATATTAATCATTTAGGCTATTTATCAAGAATAATTTCAGTGCAGATTGTTGGGATGCTAGAAACATCTCACAGAAAGAAAAAAAGCATAAAGTCTCCCCTAAATAATGCACAGCCACAGAGAAAGTCAGCAAGAGGTGTTGGCATTATGTAGGCAAAATAGACCCTGGTATGGTAATTTGAAATATAGTGCCCATGGGTCTTCAAAGTACTGTTAGTTCAACTCTGCAAGAGATGAAATAATTAGTTCATAAAGGAGATAGCATGGTTGAGAAATTTATAATTTACGTTTATTTATAGATATTTATTATTTATATTTTCATCAGAATTATTTTTTTAAAAATTATTTATGGCACAGACTAGGAATATATAATTGTTTTAACTACAGTTTAAATATATGTTATTAAATAAGTTTTATCTACTATATATACTAAAAAATTACCACACATTTTAAACCAAAATTTTCATTTCATTCTTCAAGATGTATCTTACATTTATTTTATATTTACTTTAATGAAAATAAAATATAAGATCTTTATGTTTCTTAGAACTCCAGCATAACTTCCCTGGATGATAGACTAAGAGATCTACTCGTAAAAATATATAATAGGAAAGCAATTTAAGTGTCCAGAGTATAAGACAAGCTCCACCTAAAAATATCCTGAATTATTCCTAGGCATTACAAACCTTTAGTTTTTATTCCTCTTGTAAGATTATTATCTTTCTTTTTGTTTGTTTGAAAAGTTTCCTTGATGACCTTGTTATCCCATTTTTGGGGCTTTTCTCCGAATTTTAATATGCTGATATTCCAATACTAGTATTTACTTTTATTATTTACATTTGCCACATATTATTATGCGTATATATATTCTAGCACAATTAAATATTTTTGCCTTTCTAGATGGCTGTCATGTCTTGAGGGCTTTCTTCTACTTCTGCACTTAAATATTTCAGCCTTGCTTTAAAAGTTTTATGTTAGGATAGCCTATTTTTAGCTCCAAATAGGCAATAATGTGGCTCGTTCTTCATGAAGGATATTTTATCTATTAATATAATGAAATAGTATCTGGGAGTAAGATTACCTTCTTTTCATCGGTGAACCTGACATCCTTGCAGAGGCACCACTCTTTATGGACACCAGTAGGGATCCAGCACGGGCAATGCAAGGAATTTGCAAAGCAGATGCAAATTCCCCACATTATTTTTGTGGGCAAAGTACCCTTGGACGTCAAAGGGCATTTTTTGTGTGTTTTGAGGGCAGACACAAGGTGAGCATTAAGGGTTCAACAAAAATTGAGACCTGAAGAGGGTTTCTCTTTTGTCCACTGTGTCACAGCCCCCTTGCAGGCCACCCAAATGGTTCCCAATTTTGGAAACTAGAATGCCACGACAGGAAAGGAGGCACACACCAACACCCAGACTAAATATTTAGACATGGGCAAAGAGATTCATCTGCCCATAGCTCACATCACAAAAATTAGTTGCCTTGTTATGAACTGGGATAGTTTTCAGGAAAGGCATGATGACTGCTAGGAGGGCTGTGGACAGAAATGCACTGAAAAGAAAGCAGGATTGTGACTGCATGGTGTTGGTGCTATACACAATATGGAAACCCCTGTGCAATGGCCCTGCAGCTCCTGGCACACAACAGGACACCTGTTATACCACCACTGAGCAGAGAGTATTAAGACTCCTTGGTCTAGGCAGTATTTTCCTTTTCCTTTAAAACTATACCCTGAACATTTTATCTTTAGTGAGACTGATTGGTTTTCATTCGTATCTGAGAATACCATTCACTTAAAGGATGTAACTAATATTAATAGTGCTGGGTTTTGAATATTAGATGATGTAATATTTGCATCAAAATATTTCAACACCTCATTTCATGTCACTCAGCAGGAATTTATGCTGATTGTTCAGGAAAAGCAACTAAGGAACTATGAAAGGAGTCCCTATGCTCTTCAACAGCAGCAGAAAAAGCAATATCCTAGGGAAAAAAAAAAAAAAAAGATAAAGTACTTTCATGAACTCAATTTTTTTTTTCTATTTCACTTGCTACCTGGAAACAACCAACCCTGATGTCATGACCACCCAGATAAATATACTGGCTATGGAAGCTCTGCTAGGTATAAAATGCCTTCTAATAAATGACAGTTCTAAAAAAAAAAAATTACTTAGTATTTTTTTTTTAAACACAGATTAATCTTTCCTGAAACACAATAATACATAATCTACATATGTTAAAAAGAACCTGGCTTTCTCCTTTACAAACAGAAAATCATTTATACTAGGTTTTTATTTCAAGCACACACTAAAATTATTATTCTTCACAAAAGAGGAAAGGGAGTGTCTGCCAATCAACATGACATGCTATTGAAAGACTGGTACTAATAGCTATGACAAGAGCAAACCTGTTTGAAGCAGAGCTGCTGCTGCCTTTTTCTTTTTTTAAAGTATACCAGCCATCAAAAATAATGTTTTATCTGACTAGAAACCCAAGCAATATTCTGCTGCTGTAAAAGCTTGCACTTGATTTCCCTATATCTAGCAATGACAATTTTAATATTGTTTCAAATGACAGCATTTAAAGTGTTTTATTTAAACAGTGATAAAGATTAAGAACATTAAACATTCAAAAAAAAAGTTAAATATGCTTGCAAACAAAACTGTGTATCTATTCTTTGGAGGTTTTACATCAGGTATGAATTAAAGTTTGTGTAAGTACTCAATTGACTTGTATTTCCATTGCTTCATTGATAAATAGCATTTACTGATTTTATATTTTTGTAGTTAGATAAATTCAGAGAGTATAAGAGCAAACAGACTTTATTGTTTCATTTTTCCTATTTTTTTAACTCTATATTTTCTACTAAAGAATCAAAAAACACACAAAAAAAAAGGAGCAGCAAAAATATTTAGAAGTAGAAAAGCACTAGGATGCTAGTATAATTGCTATATTATCAGGTTCTGTGTGTCCAATTCACATTCTGAATAAGTCTGCCGTTTCCATTTGGTAATACAGTTATACCTTGATAAAATCACATAATAGATCACACCATAACTTTTAGCAATCAATTTTTTTTTCTTAATAATTTGATAAATGTAGCTGTCAAGTGGGATAAAGATCACAATTTTATTTGGGATTAACTATTTGAACTTTCAGAATTCCATTCATGAATATTGCAACTGTTACAACTGATAGGATCACAATTTTGTCCCTTGTTGATGATGCAATCAATGCTGCAGGTTGCTGGTACAGCCCTGTTTCTCAAAAGCTAAAGAAACTGAAAGAAAAATGTATGGAAAGCATGGCCTTTTGAAAAGTGCACTAAAGTTTGCAAGAATACTTTTCAAACATATTTAAAAGAGGAGACAATAACACAGTATGGGAACTGCCAGGGAAAAGAGCAGAATTTCATACAGATTCTTCAAATACATTAAAAAAATAAATAAATGTATGTTACAAGATATTTTATCAAGGATTTAATGACATACCAGAAACAAACAGTTTAAGTTGGCGTATTTCCACTTCAGGCTCAAAGAGAGTAAGAATTTAGCACTGATGATGGGAATGTTGCCTCTTTGAGAAAGAACACTTTGGGGGACTTAGCTGTCTCCTCAGCTACTCCACTGCTATCACAACACCCAAACAGTTTAGACTCACAAACACAGCCCTTACCAGGAGGCTGCAGATTAACACTGTTTGAAGATTTAAGAGCAGAAAGGACCATTAGATAATAGTCTGACTTCTGGTATATCAAAGCCCCTTTACGTTTTGCAGTGAACCCAGAAACCTTGGGCCCTCCTAAAACCTATTTTCCAGAAAGACATCCAGTCTTCTCAAGGCTCAAAGGGACAGAACAAGAATAATTCCTTTTCCTAGTTGCTGCCAGAGCTCAATTGACCTCATATTTAAGTGTTTGCACCTTGTTTCTCATTTCAATTTGTCTGACTATGCTTTCAGTAACTGATTTTTCTTAGGCTTTTCTCAGCTAGACTAAGAGTAGCTCATGTCTGATATTTTCTCCCTGTGAAGCAACTCATACACTATAATCAAGTACCTATCTATCATTTGGTCATGAATTATGTAACTCTTCATGAACACTAAGCGTTCAATCACCACGTAGGCAGCTAACTGCCAAAACACAATCGTCACGATCTTTGTTCTGTGAATGCCCAGCCCCAGAGGCACCTATAATTTTCACAGAGGCACAGGCACACAAAGCTGTACTTCCAAGCATTGCCCAAAACATGTCTGTGCAGAGCGGGGAAGCAGCTTACACTTTTAGTTCTGTCAGGATCCATAGGAGTAAGTGATCCTCCACTCCTACTCATGGGGCTATGGGTGGTAGACTCTCTCACCACATGCTGGAAAATTTGAGTGCTTTGCAAGCATAGTATCATTGTCACAAAAAAAACCCCTCAAACCTTACCAAAGAGCACAATGAATTGAGCTGGCTTCACTGATTTCTTCTTTTTTTTTAACAACTTCCAAGAAGTATTTGGCATGAATGCTAATTCTAAATTAAACATCATCAAATTTTCTGTTGAGTGCCTTAAGCAGTTCCCCAATCACATAGTTGACTGTCGTGAAGCCATTTTCCAGCAAGAGCTTTGTGGCTCAAACTATGTAAGCATTGCATCTATTTTGCACGTGAGGAAGCTCGTATAAAAAGCAGGACCATTATATCTTTTTCTCAGTGAAAGACCAGGTTGTTCTGACTTCTAGGATTGTACTCATTCTTGGAAATCATCTGCACTTTGTACAGTGCAGCGTGGAAATAATGATAGGGAAAAAACCTCTCAGTATCACCGCATAACTTTCAACATTATCACAAAAACAATAATGAGCAAACTGCTTCCCTTCTCTCTGAAGAGCTTTTTGCTTATGACCAGTTTAGTATCCACAGAAGGCTGCTATGGCACACTGTGAGATGCCACGAACTCTGTAGCTATTGGAATAATGGAGATGTTCAGGCATAGATATTACACTGTTTGGACATAAATAATGCATCATAATAGTATCACAATGTTTGTAAGACAAGAGGTCCTAAATGATGAACATTTAGCTCAAACTGAAATTATCACTACCAAGTGATGCTGCTCCAAAGCAGACAAAGCACCAAGAAAGAAAACTGGAATACTGATCCCTTGCAAGATCATCCACAGGTATGGGCCCTTCTCCTGTGCAACTCGACAAAGAATTCAGGTTCAATTCAGCTCAGTATTACAATGTAGCATCAGTTAGAAGAAAACACATTCATGAATTTTGGAAATGCAATGCACACAAGAATCAAAAGATTTCTTCAGCTTGATTTGAGACTCACAATTCAGACAAGCCCACAGTAAGAAACTTTTTTTTTTTTTTAATCAAATAATGTCATTTTTAGACAACTAAAGTTGTCAGCAACATGATAGGACAATTTGCTCATCTATTGCATTAATTTTCCATTTGTAATGATGTACATTCAGATTTGCACATGGATAACAAGAATGTACATAAACAGCTCCCACTAGAACCAAATTTCTATCACTTAAACATTACCTGCAGGATTCCTGAGCTTGCTAGTAAGCCCAGTTCTGTTTTTAGAACAGCTATAAGAGCTATCAGTATCTTAAATATGGTTTGAAAAAGAAAATAAATTCATATTGTGGATAATGGAAAAGTGTCTGGATTCCTGGCTTTTTTTCCAAGAAAATTTCAATTTTAACACAGACCTTGAGAAAATGGGCCGGAAAATATCAAGAAATAGGCACCAAGCTCCTACAGAACAACACACAGACATTTAAAAAAATAGATCTGATCATCTGTATAAAAATTAAGGTTAAATGCATAAACTGGTATTTGAAGTATGGCCTAGCAAATTCAGTTCACAATTTTATGTGAACTGCATATATCTTTGTTGGCTTGTCTAAATGAAAGACTTGCTGTTAAAAGGTAGGAATTTTTAAAAGTTAAAGACAAAAGTATAATCCAGACTGTTACTGTTTTAAAATATGTAAGAATTATAAGGAATACAGCTGTATTGTTAAATAACTCCCTCTATGACAGAGGAAACCTATAGGAAAAAGAGGAAAGAAAGTCTGAAGGCTTAGTTTTCTGGCATTTCTATATACCAATTTAGAACAGAAGTGCTATCACTTTGCAATTACAGTACCATTCTCACAAATGTAAAAGCTTATTTTGCCTTCCATCTTCCCAGCCTCTCCCTTAGAAATGCAGCTTCCTCAAGCTCCTTACTACCATTGACCCCATCAGGCAGTACAGTAGCTGCCAAAGAAAGCTACATGGAAACTAATATTAGAGCATTATATTATTGTAGCAGGGCATCTCACCACCCACAAGAGCTTATCTGTTTGTTAACCAGCCAGATAACTCAAATAGGACAAGCTGTCTTATGGTGAGTTATTTTGGCACCATGGGGTTAAGCTCTCCCAGCTGCCAACAAACATCTTACTGATGGAAGTAAGATCTGGAAAGATAAACCGCATTTTTGACAGACATTCACTTTACAACCACAAGAGCCACACCAAACTTTCACAAAAGCAATCTTCTATACATTTCCCTGGAAACGCATAGAGTTTCTCCCATGAGCAGGGATGCCTGCTTTGTGGGTACTCCCCAGGGATTTAGTGAAGGAATGTGCACATTATCATTGTTTCAGTGTTAAGTTAGATTTGACTCCTAATCAATACTATTTCTTTTCCTGGCTCTAATATAGGTACCTTGATATTATACATTTTTATTTTATGCTGTAATCTACTAGTAGTTCTTTTTAGTTTTATACTGTGTAGTAAGTGACTCTGATTAAGATCTTTCATCTGCTCTCTCTTCTCTGTTTAATAAATAATTCATTTTATAAATAGATCTGACTTGCCATCATAAGAACTTGCAGGCCAGGGTGATTCCTTGAACTTAAACAAGGCTAAGGCTTGTCTGAAGCTTCTACTCTTCTCGCAACAATTATAAAGAGCATTAAATTTAAATCAGAAATCCAACTGTCAGTCTTAATTTCACAGACAAGAAACAGACTTGACTTTTACTCCCAGTCACATCCTAAAGGTACCCCACAGCTCCTCTTTTGGTTGGCTGTGGTGAAGGAGTTTCTGCCTGTCCTGCAAATTGGCTGGAGTTGGTGTCTGTCCTTCTGCCAGTGAAGAGACTAATTCTGTTTCTATCTGCTCAAAGAAGCAAAAGGGCTGGCTTTCCTGTTACAAAGCAATATTAGAACATAAAAGACAGACAAATATGTTTAAGTTAAAAAAAAGGAAAAAATCAATCTTGTATGACACTTTCATACTCCTATCATCCTAAGGGGTTCTATGTCGTGTTGTAGATTCTCTGTGGGTGCAGCCAATGACCAATAAGTCATCAGTAACGGTGAACCAGACACAGAACAAATCTTATTTTTATAAGGGATGTTAGCCAGGGCACAGGAGTTGTCCTTCATTCCTCTAAAAATCTTCTCTAAAACCTTTAACTCTCAGATGTCCAGCAGTTAGAAATGAATCAAAAAGAAGAAAAGAAACCTCCTCTAATTTAACTATGGTATGAATACACAATTATCACCCAGGTTCCTCTTTAACAGTGTTTCTTTTTGGAAGGAAAATACAGTGTCATCCTTTTAGCAACGGGATTATGCAAACAATGTTTCAAGACTTTTGCTGTATACCAGTTCCAGATGAGACTGGCAACCATTAGGTGACAATCTGTTCTTGCTAGTCCTAATATATTTGCACCTGTTTAGTGCAAGGGAATTTCTACAGTTTGAGAGTGAATGTATAGAATAGAAATATCATTAGGATACAACACACTGATGACTGTTTTCCTGTGTTACCAAGACAAGCAAGCTGAACAGTTTTAACCACAGCATGCTGCAAGAAACAATTAATTTATCCAGATAGAGTCTTAGACTAATAATAGGAAAATGTACATAAAATGTTTGTAATTTTGGAATATTAGTGATTCTATCACTGCTACAGCTCTCTGTTACATCTGTCTATCTGTCTATTGAAAGCATTTGATTTTTTCATATTAAGTGGGATTACTGTAGTAAAAATCCAACAGTGTCTGGATTTAAGCTCTGAGTCGAATATTCATTTGCTTTAGTGAGAACTATGGTGAAATGTGATCAGTTTTCTGACCTATTTTGAAATTGGGATTCTGCCAACTGGCATTTTGTTTGCACATCCAGATATTATCCACCATATGCTGACATGACATGATGATTGGTTCCAAAATGAAGTGGAATACTTGGCAAATAGAAATATATGGTACAAATAATACACTGCCTCTAGTCAAGAAAGCAAGCAGTCATTTTGAGAAGACGGAGAGGTTTTAAAATAACTACAGTGTACATACGGCACAAAACTGCTTGAAAACTCTCCAGGTTATGCTTTTTTACAGGTATGAGAGTATAAAAAACTATGAAATTAATTCCTTACACAAGATTCAAATCTGACACAGGAGTACTAATAGTAGTACTTCAATGGAAGATTAATTTGCATCTCAGGGAGACTTTGGCCCACATAGCTTCTTCTTCCTCTGGATTCCCCAACTCTTTCTTCTCACCATCTGTTCTTTTTTCCCACTGCTCTGACTTGTCTTTCCACCCAGTGATGTCTAAGTTATCTGTCTCTCCTGCATTAAGAATACATTTCATTCACGCTCCAGACTAATTTTGTATTATTTCTCCTAATCTTCTACCATTGAACTCTTTATTTTTCTCCTAACTTGATGCTTCCAATCATCTTCTGCCTTCCACTCTGAAATGTAGAATCTATTAAAAAAACCCAAACCAAAACCAAATAAAACCAAAAACCCCTTGCTCCTAAACAGAAAACATCCCATCTCTTTTCTTTTAATTCCTGTTTCCAAAGCAATGTTTTTGTTTTGCCCTCCTCCAGTGACTTCCATGTGTGTGCTCTCTAACAGAAAGCCTGAAAACATACATCTAAGTTGTTGGTTGAGCTCTGCTGTTCTGCCTTTTAATGAGGAACATTCTACTTTTTTGTAATGAAATCTAAGAATTTTTAAAGCAGTGCATTAATTTGCCACTGTATTTCCTATGGAATTTGTGTTTCTGTTTTTGGGGGAATAGCATAGGCAGAGGGACATAATAAAAATGTAAAAAAAATAATTCTCCCTAAAAGTTCAGTTAGATTTCAAAATGAGGAATCTAAATAGCATGCACTTCTGATGTTTATTTATTGAACTGCAAGATTTGCTTGTGTAACATGAACAGATTTCAGTGCTTAATGCATAATCTTCAACCCTGGAAAACTTGAAGAGGATTAAGCCCATTTAAAAACGATGTTCTTCTTCAGAATAAATAACTTCTTGTTTGTTATTATAATCATTTAAGCACGTGCACTTAGAAAAGAATTTGTAAGCAAAGGGAGGAATGACCTTACCAGCATGCAAGTATGCCAGATCAGGATTTTCAATGTCTGGGTGTAGCTCTTTCAAGTGGTTACGAAACTCCACAGGGATATTTGTTCCATAGTCACACCTAGGACAGTTGTACATTTTTACTCCTTCATGCTTTCCCGTATGCAAGATGTGTTTACGGATATTTTCTGCACAGTTAGATCTAAACAGCAATGAGAAAAAGAAAAAAAAAATTATATATTTATTTACTTTCTACCAGTCGTTCAAATAAAACCTAGTGTAGTCATCACTCATTTTTCATTATCTGTAGATTTTTTGCATCCTCTTAAGTTTTACATAAATGTTGTTCTTTGCATGAAGGCTCCCAAAGCTGTTTCAGGTTAACTGAACATTACATCTGAACCAGAATGATTGATTTGTAACAGAATTTCTGTTTTTCTCATGGTAGTCAGTGATGGACAGAAATTAAGCAAAAGTCTTTATTTAGCAAAACTGAAATTCACAAATGCCTGTAATATTCCCAACGGAGCTCATATGAACCTTTCCTACACAGTTCCTAAATTCAACAGGAGTTGCTGTGAATTTTTTTGGCAAGTATGTTCCACCAACTTTCATCTCACTGCGTGAACTGTTCCTAGGAAGGGGGATTGAGTTGTTCAAGTTTACATCTTTTTGAAAATACACACGGATTCTGGTTTACACCTTAAACACAGCTTTTGTGAAAGTAGTGGAATTTCCATGCATAAAAGTCAGATTACATATACAATTAGTTCAACACATTTTAAAGCAATATTTATAATCATATTTCTGAAAAAAAGTTATAAGAAAAGATTTCATGATTCCCTTGTTCACAGAGAGATACATACAGCAGTAATTTTTAATTTCTAGTCTTTAAAAATTTCCTATCCCATTACAAAATTATTGTGCATTAGAAATCCCTACTTATTTAAACTTTGTTATGAATCCTACATAAAATACATTGCTGCTCCATTTATTTCAATCAGAAATAGTCAGTATATTTATTCTTGACTCAAAAGAACAGAACCAACCATGTGTACCATGGCTTTGGGGTTTTGCTTAGACTTTCTTACAAGCATATACTATTATTATTGCTAAACTAAGAACAGTAGTTCAGCCTAACTGGAAAAAAGTGCAAACACTGATATAAACCACACAAATGCATAATACTTCACAAATACTCAAACAAGACAACTGTAGCATTTTGGGCAAGTGGTTATATACCCCTCACTGATAAAAATTCCACAGTAATAGGCGCCTAAAAAAAGGACCCCTTAAATTAAACTGGAAGTAGCAGCTTGAAGTTCTGCTGGAATGCTTGCCTCTCCCTCGGAAATGTTCATAGTAAAGTTGATATCTGCCTTACGGTGCTGCCAAAGCTCACCCTCTGTCATGTCCATCTGCTATATACTGGTATAATGGTCAAATGCCTGAGAATGTCAGAGAAGACAGTTATCACTGAAAAATATAGAAAATATTGGTCCTCAGCATCTTTCAGAATTCAGCCCTAAAAATGTTACAATGCTCATAAATGTTGTTAAAATGAAATACGTATTTTACAAAAAAAGAAAAAAAAGGTAGTGTATACTGCAATGAAAGCAGGAGACAACCTGGTAACCTTCTATCATGGGTTATACTTTAAAGGGCAGTAGATTAAAGCAGAGCATATGAATCTGAAATAAAATATCTGTGTTCTTTCAGCTTAGCTCTCATACTATGTTAAGGAAAAATATAAAACTTTTTACTTTGAAATATTTCTGTGAAATATATAAAGGATCTGTGGAGACCTATATAAGAGTTGTGAAGAAAACCCAGCCTGTTCAAGCTATAAAAGGCCAGTTTTATCTCCTTTGATTTGGAATTTGCTTCAGCCACTTTAAACAGAGCAATCCCGAAGCCTCATTTATTCAGTCATCAGTAAAAATCTGTCGCTAAACACATCAACATACAGATATAAAAAATTTAAACTCATATTTTTCCATGTGACAAGGCCAGGAAAGCTTAATCAGAAATAAGGAATATGAGATCACAAGGCATTACAAATGGTCTCTCATATTAGGCTGCAAAGCAGCAATTGCCATCATCATAAGATAAACCATGATAGTAACTGGCAAATCCAAGCATTTTTTGAACCCAAGGGATACCTTTAAATATGACAGGACAAAAGTATACTGCATATAAAATGTTTCTTAATTATTCAGTGTGCTTTGAATGTGTGTTTTATTAGGAGTCTTCTCCCAGGTCCTGTACAAGTATGTTATTATATGTCTGACACAAAACACCCCCACTAACACACTGTGTGTGTAGCTACATCACTTCATATCATATGAGTAAACACAAGGTCTGTGATTTTAAGCAGCACTGTATTTTTATTAAAGCTATCTCATGACAAGAATATATAACTAAAACATTATAATCTTGCAATAGTGAAGATAGTTAAGCTTTTGACAGGCCTTGTATTATAAGATTCACTTCCAGGTGTTTATAAACTTTGAATATGAATTGAAATATGGATTTCCTTTGTTCTGAAATTTGGAAAATAGAGCCCAGCCCAATAAAAATCGTTTGAGGAAAGTCTTTCTGGTTTTTGAGTTCCAGTCTGAATTACAGCCACAAACAAATAAATGCAGGTTTTAGGAGACTAGCCTGTAGTTCAGTAAAGATATAGTAGAGGTTTCTAAGTTAAATTACTATTACCATTGCTTCATGTAAGCATGCTTTCATCCTCATGATCCATTTTTAAAATCAAACTTATATATTTCTGTCAATTTGTCCATGCTCTGAAGTAACAGGAAGTGAACTCATTAGAGAGACTTTATTAGTCTAAAGCGACAGTCAATGAGTTTATATTCAATTCTGATGTAGAGAAACACAATAAAAATTTTCTTTTTATTTCAAGTCTTGCAGTATGTCTTATTAGATGTGAAGAGAAGTTTGAGACTTGATTCAAAGCCCACAAAAAACCCTATTAAAGAGAAGAGGGAGGCCTGTATGGATTTTTCAGTTGTCTTGTCAGTACTATACACAGTGAGAGAGGAGATGGAAAATGTTGCTAAGGTACTTTGCAGATGAACAGAAAATATGAGGAGCTGAAAAGCTCAGCCCATACTTCCCATGCAACAAACCTGTATGACCCCCTCCATGAAAGACTGATATATTGGGAAGGGCACAGGCCTACTTTCCATGAAGAGGAGAGCTCCCACATCTCTGTAAAGGATAACACTTTAAAATAAGGGAGACAGATGGTAAGATTCTCCTGAGAAAGGCAGCTACTGCTTAAGATGAACAGAAAACCTCTTCTGGAAAAAAGACAAAAAAGGGCATTTGTCTCTAATGTTCATCAAATAGCAATGCATTCCCACTGCTGTTCTAGTTGCACATTCCATGTTGCCATTACAAGTCCATTCCTACCAACCAGGTGTCTTTTTCTGCTCTTAATAAATTAATGGTTCCTGTGTATTCAAGTAGGATAAACTGGAAATGACTTTTCAATTGTAAAATGGTACTTTAGTCACAGAATCAGCATGCTTAAGGCTCAAAGGGACCTCTTGAGATTCTCTGGTTCATCCCTGCTGCTCAGGAATGATGACCCATGGCCAGATGCCCAGGACCAGTTTTAGGCAGCTTCAGAATATCTCCAAAGATATCTTCCACCTTCCCTGAGCTGCCTGTGCCAGTGCTCAGTCACCCTAGCAATGGAATTGTGTTCCCTGATGTTCGGAGGAAACCTCCTATCTTCCTGTTTGTACCAATTGCCTCTTGTTCTGTCTCTGAGCACCAATGAGAAAGAGCTTCCCTTCAGATATGTGTGCACAGAGATGACATCCCCTGAGTCTTTTCTTGACACTGACCAGTCCCAACTCTCTCTCTCTCTCTCTCTATTTGGGATGCTCCAATTACAAACAATTTATTCAGCTTTTCAGTGGCCATCAAGCTTGCACAGAAATCATCCTGTGACAAGGAAGTCTGATGCCCCATTCCATAGCCATCTGCACTCTTGCCTCTTAGCACCATTGATCCAATTTGTTGGGAGACTGAAATAAAGTGGAAGGTTAGGAGCTGTATAAATGGCCAGACATCTTCTCAACATGAGAAGCTGTTGCCTCTGTTTACTTTTCCTTCCTTCTCCTATCCTTAAATATATATGTTTCAATTCTTTACAAAAAGAAACCAAAACTATGGCATTGTGCTAAGAACAAGAAACAAGAGTGCATGGTCTACAGAAGAGTGGGAAAATCAGGCTTCTGGTGGATGGGACAAAAGTCCTCATAACTGCATTCCTCCTTAACCCAAAAAGTGCCTTTAGCCCCTGAAAGGTAGTGTAAGTGCCTCTATGAAGACATTTTCTCCACTGCATTGGCAAGCTATAATGTGCAAAAGACTGGATTCCTCAGCAAAACTAGGCCTATACCAGCATAAACAGCAGCACTGTTCAGGGGTCTGGGATGGCAGAGCAGAGACATGCATTTCGCAGAGATTGGAGTCCAAAGTCAGCAGCAGAGAAACATGGGTGGAACAATGAGTCTTGGAGCAAATCTGTGCTGGGGGGAAAACAGTCTGCCTGAAGGTCCCCTCAGTAAGTGCAGTCTGCAGTTATATTCTCCATCATCTCTTCCTTCTTTCCTGCCTTGCAGAGCTCAGCCAGCCAGTCTCACCAGCAAGCAGTACAAGGGCAGGGATTTGGGCATCCCTTCTCTGTGCAGAGGGACTCATCCCCAGCCTCCTGGCTGGATTGTGCTCTGCACTCTCCAGCCAGCAGCCCTGATTCAAGCAGCCTCTGTAAACAGCCAAGTTCAGTAGTTAACTGCAGACCTGTGGCTGCCCAGTACCAAGCTATTTGCTGTCCTTGTTTTTTACGTAGTGTTTTGGATAAAAATCATGAAGTAAGAGAAATTAACAAAATATCTGTCAATTCTAAATTTGCCCATGCAGAATAGGAATGCTTCTATATTTTAAAGGGTTTTTTTATATAAGAAGACATTAGCATTGTATTAAACAGCTAAATGAAATATTGCAGGAAGTAATCAATTTTTATTATTTTTTTCCTATTTACTAATAAGAAACTGAAATTAGAGCACTCTTCCATTATGCAGTGCCTGACATTTTCAGAAAGATACTTACTGCAAGACATGGAAATGGAAGGTTTTAGAGGTGCAAATGAGGCAAAATGTTAATTATCTAGTCCACTAAGTTTTAAAAAATTTAGCACCTTGTAGGACTCTTATTTGCACAAAATAAACCTTTTTCAAAAGGTCTTCTCCAGCACATTAGGTATAAACACCCTCTTTCTGCAGAGAAATGCATATACCATAAAAGACTTACGGCAGCTCCATTGACATCACTATTTACAACATGAAAACAAATACAGTGATACAACCAAGTGATTGAAAAGATTTCTATTTTTCCCCTGTTTGTCAGTATGAATCAACTTCAGTCTCATATAGACAGGTCTTCTGCCCCCTTTATACCCTGCTATGCAACCTGCAAGTACAGAGAAACTGCAGCATTTTGACCGAAAAATAGCAAAGTCTCCAGATATTTTCTTCCAGAAATAAAAGCATTTATGATGAAAGTAAACTTCTGAATGAAGCAATATGTACAATTGTAGATTCCTAACCTCAGTTAATCACCAAATATTTGCAGGTATTTCTTTCAGAGAAAATGCCATTTAACTAGGAAAACTGTCTTTGAATCAAAATTGCAATAATGTTATTACACTAGAAAAGGAGAGCCATAGATTTTTAGAAATGCAAAGTCATATGGAACATTTACCTTGAACTCATTGATAGCACAGTTCATAAACATTCTCCCAGTGATTCTTTTCTCAAATCATAACTCTCTTCTTACTAAAACATGGTTTCTGATGGAGAGCAATAGGGAGTCCTTTGAAATCACAGGCAAATTACTCTTCAGTTGATCACTCTCCCTTTTACAAAGTGTTGTATTTCTTATCCCCCTGCATCTAGCTAACAGTGCTACATGTCCAACACAGCTTGCCTGGCTGTAGAATCTCCTGATACACAGACCTCCAGCAGGAGAGCTACAGAGACCAAGTTCCTTTCAACTCACTCAGAGGAATCATCAGGTTCTCCTTACATTCTTTCCAGTTGCTTTAAGCTTTGAATACATTCACATTTCACACCAGTGCTGCATAAATGGATGTGATGACTTTCCCCAGACTCAGCATTCTCCAGTTGCAGTCAGTTCTGGAAACTGCTAGATACTTCTTGCAGCACCAAGAGCTCCTGCACACTCAGTCAAATGCAGGTACCTTTCAAGTTGTTTTCAGCACTACTGCTTTCCAAAACACACAACCCCTCTAGCCTGACTTTGTTTCTTGCTGTCATTAAACTGTATGAAAACTAGCATTCAGCAGGGTGGTGGTAAACAACCTAAAGGGCAATGTTTTCTTGACAGGAAAGAAAAAAATATCTCAATCTGTGGTAATTACATTATACAAGCAGGCTTATTCAATCAAAACCTCCACAATGACAGTCATTTTGCCCAACTTCTACTTAGCAAAAACCCAAACCAACCAACCAACCAACCAGAAATTCTTCTCTGCATATTCAAGATTTAGCTACATTTCTGTTTTTTTTTAAAAATAAACTCATTGCCTGTTAGTGCAAACTAGCTATATAATAATGCATAATCTGCACATACCACTGGCAATTCAGACTGCAAGTTCAAACATTAAGCTTACCTTTCAGTGCTACAAGTCAATACAGTATTGCACAAGAAATAATAAAAAAAACAACTATCATAGCCAAAAATGTGATAATGTGTTGAAAATAACATTATAAAACTGCAATAATTATTAGATGTTAACAAACACACATAATATATACATTAAGAAATGTAATGTATTTTCTCAGCCTTCTCACTACTAACATGCATCTGGGTTACTTTTTTCCTTGCTCTGCCTTTAAAAGCAAAAGTTCTACCTTTTATTTAGGTTTTAAGTGAGTGGGGAAACAATCACACAGATACAAGTGCCAATGCTCTGCAACCAACTTCAATTCTCAAGTGACTTATGATACTATTGCCGGAATTAGCAGCACATGGCTCCTTGGAAACTCAGAAGGGCAACTCCAATGTACCCAGTGCCAGCTCAGCTCTGCTTGTCACTGCTGCCAAACACCTCCCTGTGCTGTTCCAGAAGACCTCTGGTGGACAGAGGCAATGAGCTGCTGGGAACAAGCAACACCTTTGCCATCATAGCTGCTTCTGAAGCGAGTATTTGCTCACAGCTTTTCAACTCTACCAAGAAAAGGTGACTAAAATACACATTGACAGTGCTATAAAAATGCATGCCCAAAAACCTGGTGGCCACTTGTATTGCCATGTTTTCATGTACTGCCATGTAGTGCATGTGTTGCCACTCAGAAAATATGAAGTAGCCCATAAAACAGAGTACACTACATTTACATGCTTTAATGAGATTTTATAATACAGTCAGTTTCACAAAGGAAATAATAAAATGTATTTGGGATTTATTCTGATAGTATTATACCAACACTCAGGGATAATAATCGTAATGTTTTCTGCTTTTCTACATTTTTAGCTTTGCATTTTTTTCTGTAATGATCTATTTGTTATGACATACAGTATGTGTGACAGATGTCCAATGCTGGCTGCTAAAAAGTAGCAGAGCCCTGTAGGGAAGCAGCAAAAACTTGTGCGTCAGCAGAGAAAATGATGGAAGATTGATAATTACTGCTTGTGTCTGAGCTCCATTCAGCAGACTAGCATGTCCAAATTGTAATTTGGCCATGGATCCACCATTCTATTTACAATGTATTGGAATGAAAATTCCCAGTTTCAAGTAATTGATCATTACGATAGCCGAAGTAAACGCTTTTAAAGGCAAATTCAGGGTAATTGGAAATTCTGAAGGGAAATAAGAAGTGATGTACTCTAGTCTTGTTTACCTCTGAGGAATCTGTAAATCCAGTTACAACCCTGCACAGTGAACAAAAACCGAAGTATAGACCCAGTGCTGGCATCTAGATCTACTCATGAATTTCAGAGTATTTTTGTAAAAAAACAGCAAACAACAGACTCCACAATTAAAAAAAACCCCATGACTTTCTCCAGGAAAAAACCCATCTGTGATTCCAAGGAACTATGGCATCCTGCCTTAAATACTTCCATTCTATTTTCTACAAGAAAAGAGAGAAAGAAACAAAGAAGAGGCTTTTAGACAGAAACCTGCTAATTATATCCAAACTGCTAGACTTGGAAGGAATGGATGGAAAGAGTAAAGAAAGTCATGGAAATGTGCCTCAGTTCTCCACCTGTGCTGTGGTCCTCATTGTCCCTCACAGGTGCTGTGCAGAACAAAGGAAGGAAAAAACCAAACCAACCAAAACCAAAACAACAATAACCAAACTATTTTTCATAGGACTGATCTGCTTCTCAAAACTCTCTGTAACATTTGCTCGAACTCCTGGCTTCCACTTTGCTGCAGGCAGAGTGGTCTCTGTGATGGCCCAGCTCAAGGGCCTGTGTGCCTGCAGCTTGAGGGATGCAGGGGTCTGCTGTGCACAGTGCACTGCTGCACTGTGTCAGCCAAGGTTTAAGTGGCAGAAATAGCAGGTGGAGTTCATCTATTTCACAGTAACTGAGAATAATCACTCCATTGTTCATGGGCTTCCTCCCTCCCCCTTTCCTTTCCTCTTAGAGCAGATGGCATAAAAGAGAAGTTGGTCTGAGAAACAGCACCTCTGCAGTGGTGTGAGGATGGAGACCGGGCTTTAGATATCACAGGCCCTGATTTAACAAGGTACTTACGCATTTGTGCGGCTTAAGTACAAGCAGCCCCCGTTGACTTCAAAAGAATGACTCACAAGGTTAAATTTATGTACATGATCAAATACCTTGCTGAAATGAGGCCATGGAAAACATCAATTTTTTAAAAAAGCTGGGATGAATTTAATTGAAGACACGCATTTCCTTTCAACATCAATTTTTTCCCTATTGTACTTCTTTTAATGACCACATAAAGTAACTGAACAATTCTGTGGAGTCTGTTTGTATATCCTCAGGAACACATAAAGTATTTTCACAGATATAGAAGTGCAGATGGAGCCTAGCAAAGGGTGTGGACTCTAGCGGCTGCACAAGATGAAACTGGACTCCTAATGTTGCTGGAGTCAGAAATGATAGCAACAGACCCTAAAGGCTGCCTGTCAATCTCAGATGCAGATGGTACTTCGTCCAACTGGCCTTCGTGTCAGTTCCTTCAGCCATTTTAGTGACAACACGGTTCCCTAGAGGGCAGATCCTGTTGCTTTGCAGCCTGGATTCATACCCAGGGCACTGTAGTCTGTACAATCTCTGCTCAAAGTAGGTTTTTTTAATGCTAATACAGTGCCTCTTCTTGCCCTATCCCAGCCTCAACCCCCCCATGCAAAAAGAGATGGTCATTTTCTTCCTCATTTCAAATGCTCCAATTTATCAAAGGAATCAGCAATAATTGTCTGAAAGATTCACTTTTGTTATGCATGCCAAAACTATATATAAAATCCCTGCTAATAAAATTTGCAGACAACACTGTAATTGGCAGCATGATTAATAGCAATGACACTACCATCTTACAGAGCAGTCGCAGAAGCCAGGCGTGTTCAATCACAACATGTACACACACAATTACATGTTAGCTTTCTCACCTTTGCACAATGCATGCAAGTAACTTAGACAATGCTGTGAAAAGCTGTGACACTGAAAATGATTTAGAGATTAGTGGACCATCAGTTTAATGTGAACTTCTAGTGTGATGCTATAAGCAGAAAGGCCCCATGCTATATTTAGCTGTATAAGCAAGGGAGTAGCAAGCAAATGTAAGGATGTAATGCTCCCTTTGCAATACCAGAGAAACTAATTCTAGAATATTTCCTGTATTACTGCCTA
Source organism: Zosterops lateralis (assembly GCF_965231275.1). Classification (NCBI taxonomy): domain Eukaryota; kingdom Metazoa; phylum Chordata; class Aves; order Passeriformes; family Zosteropidae; genus Zosterops; species Zosterops lateralis. The sequence continues at coordinate 94,303,389 of NC_139762.1, forward strand.
CACTTAAAAAGGGAACAAACAGCCACAAAGTGATTATAAATAGAAATAGAAGTTAAGTGGGGTAAAAATCTCTAAACACTTAATAAGAACCCTTTCTATTTTGCTTATTACACTTGAGCTTGGCCCATGAGTAACTTAACATGGAAAAAAGGTGTGATTAAGGAGCAACTTAACTTAGAGAAAACCTATATGAAACCGAAAGCAATGACTGCAAGTTAACAGTCAAATTCAACTGAGAAACAAAGCACAATTTCTTCAGCAATTAATCTTTCACAGAAGGGAAGCTGGTTCTGCAACTTTATGTTTTCAGATCAAACCTGAATATGTTTCTAGATCATAAAATTCAGTCAGAATTAGTAGGTTCAGGACAGAGTAAACTGAGAAAAAAATAAAAAACAAAAACCCCCAAAAAACACCTATGCAGTTTGTTTTCTGTAGGTCAGACTGGCTCAGCTTAAGGCTTTTTCTGGGCTCAAAGTCTCCAAGAAGTACAGTTTAAGTCTGAAAAATGTCATTGTGAGGTCAGCCATTTATTGTGCTTCCATGATGTCATGGAAATTTGGTCAGTCTGCAAATTAAAATATATTCTTCCTGGCTGTCAATACTGCAAAAATATCTTAGATTCTGAAAGTCAAATTTAGGTCTTTAGGTGGAGGCATGATTGATTATCTAATCTAAAATGTGTGTTGAAAGCATGTATCAGAGAAACATCATTCTCTTCAGATTATGTCCTCATAATGCCATTTTCTGCACAAATGTAAGTAAATGCAGCATTTGGCTCTGTACTTTGGGCTTACTTCACAGACATCATTCACTCCAAGAGTACTGGTTTTAGGAGTAAGGAGCAAGCAAAACGTGATTTTTGTTCCTACACGAGTACATTTGCCTATAAGGACGCCCTGCTGCTCAGTAAGAAACTGCAGTTTTCACATAGCTGGAATTTAACTGGAGACCTACACATTAAAATTAATGTGCTCTGTACTTGACCAAAAACTACTGAAATGGAATGAAAACACTGAACTATGTATTTGACTTACCTAGCATACTTATATGTAAGTAAAGTAAATAGTACTTAAGACTATTCAAAGCTGCAGATAAGGTGTCTTGTTAAATATTAGATTAAAATTGGACCACCCAGAATAGACACATTTTTACTGTTCTTTCAACAATACACAATTATGTCTAACAGACATAACTAGATGAGAAATCAGGGCAACATTCTAAATCTATTGATAGACAAGAATAGGAACTGCTTGAATGGTATTACTTCAAAAAGCTAACCCAAGAAGAAAAAAATTTAAACACCAGGGCAAAAGCCTTCTGGATACCAATGAAATTCTGTCATATTGAGGAATTTTATAGACCAATACCAAACAAATTATCCTAGGATCATGTATGCAAAGGTTCGGTCTTAAAGAAAAAACTGACAACCATATAAAATTAACCCCATCATATCACATGAAAATAAGCCTCTTTCATTATGATAGATACTATTACGGACTTGTCTTTTTTCCCACAGTGGGTTAACATGAAAAGAGGGAAGAATGGTAAAATATGAAACTTTTTCTTTTGCTTCACCTTTCACATTCTGGTATCATACAAGGGCAGAAACTAATGAACTTGCTCATCTTTGAAACCCTTTTGCATGCTTCTTCCTTCACCCTTCACTCTGATCCTCGCAGATCTTCCCTTATGTGTGTGCCAATTTTACTGGTATAATATGTGCACTTTTATTAGTTGTGTTCTGATGATTTCTACTGAGAGATACTTAAAGCTTATACAAGTCAAAAACTATTTTATCACTTCTGAAGAAAACTAATAGTGCAGAGCCACTGAATGATAAGAGAGACCACTGAATTTATTTAATAATGCATGTCCATTTCACAAAAATGGCCTGTGTAATCCTTTTAAAAATAATAACCTGTTCATTTCAGACCTTGCACAATGCTTCTCTTTGTCCCTTGTAAGTCTCTCAAATGTCTTATTTTAAAGGAATATATAGTACTCCCGGAAGACATTTTCCCATTTCTATTCTCTTCAACTCCTGTGAGCCCTTGTTCTGTGTGATAAGGCAATCTCCTTCGGGATCTGAGCTGTGTAGTTTCGCACCACGAGTGACAAGGACTCAACTTGAATAACTGCTGTGCGCAGGTTGTAATTATGTCAGCTGGAGTGTTGAACAAGGGGACTGATTAATGTGAGCCCCAGCCCAGGCACAGTCCCTATCAAAACCTTCGTGCAGGCCAGCAGTGGGGATGGGTTAAAGCAGAAAGACAAAACATGCTGTATCGTCCATGATAGATGAATTGCTCCAACAGTCTTCAGGCAGATGTTCCAGGACAGTATAATATACAATTACTCTGCCTTATCACCTTCCCAGGGACAATAAAGCTTCCTCCTTCTATAGCTCATGTGAGTGAAGGCAAAATTAGTTTTACTTTTACAACACTGGCTCACTTATCATGTTGCCTTGATTGTGCTTTTACAGCTAAAGAAAACATATATTGCACTCTTAAACTAAAAACAAACAAACAAACACAACCCACCAAAAAATAACTCTGCACTTCTCATCTTTTATATAAAACCAAACTATTCCTTTGAATCTATTTTGCATCATAGTTAATCCTTGAAGAGCTAATTCAGTATGTGATTCTAAGGAACAGTACTAACTTTAGAACAACTGGACCTGTTCATAAGCTTAATGTTATATGTACATACGTGAAAGGACCTTAGTGATTCAAGTCAGAATGCATAGATAATAAAAAATACACAGGTCTGGTGCAAAAGATGCCTATGTGAATAACATGCCATCAGTGACTATTTTAACTAAGCACTCATTGTAAAAATGCTACAGCACTCTTGTAAAACAATTCTTTGAGAAGTCATTAATCCACATGCCTCCTTGAAGGCCACAAGAGTTTACTCTACAACAATTATAAACAATCTCTATATTTTCCAAAAGTAAATATAAATTAAGTAAATAATATAAATTTAGGAAAAAATCTATCTATCTATCTATCTATCTATCTATCTATCTATCTATCTATCTACCTATCTATCTATCCATCTACCTATCTATCTGTATTTGTTCCTTTTTGTTATCAGATGTATACAGTTTGAGTTTTTTTGCTGCAGAGATGGAAGTAGTCTATATGTTTCAGTGCTATTTCCACGAGTTTGCAGAATAGCAGCTTACTAACATGAGGTGAATAGCAAGAGAAGAATGTAGCTCAAAATATCCTGAAATCCTTCCTTTCTAAGTACTGGATGGGTATAGATAAAGCTGTGCTTTAAAGAAGAGAGTCTAAATAGTACCACTTGCATTCCAAGATACATTGCTTTCACTACTATCCTTTCTCCAGCTATATAACAATGACATGATCTCCAAAAACAAAACAAAACAAAAAAATGCACCCACAAACACATTTAGCAAGACACGTATTTGAAGGTCAGGTTTAAAAACAAAACCAGACTAAACCAGCCAAGGCTGATTCTAATGGCACTTAAGACTGCATACATATTTGAAAAATTCTATTTATATGCATTTGATTTTCATGAAAGGTATTGAACTACTAGTCCATAAAGGAGAGATAAGACTTTCTAAGGAGACTATGGGAATTAGGCACTGATACTGCACTTCAACTTGAATGCAGGCTCTCAGCTGTTACACCTTCTTTGAGGTTTTAGTCATTAAACAATATCACAGTCCTGGCAACAATAACGTTTCACCATATCAGTACAGGCTTTCCTGTACTCCTCTGGTGAAATGCAATCCCATGTTTATGAATCAAAAAGTAGGTCCAAGAAAGCTGGTATGATCTCACTGCACAGCATGTTGACCTGAGAGGGCAGCACAACAGGATAATGACATGCCAATTGCTGTACAGAGAAACAATAAAGAAACTGGTCTTGGCCTCAGAAAAACTATAGTCTAAGTATTGAGAAGGACATGATAATCAGAAAACAGGCAAAAAGAACTGTGATAAGTTTGGGAGACAGGGTTATCAGTAAAATAGGGTAGAAAGCTTTCTGTTTAGGTGGACTGTTGGGCATGGCAGTACAAGATGACAACCTAGTCTGTCCTCTACAGCTATTCAAATTAACAATGCAATTAGTGGACAAAATAAAGAACTGATGTAGGTCTCAACATTTGCATAAATTAGGTATTTACTGTTTCTAAAGAAAGATGTAGGTTACCAATAGGCAACATCTGCTCTGGAAAAGGAAACAGAGTTCCCCCTAACTTTCCAGAAATTATGCCACTATTCTAGGTAGTAAAACTCCCAAGTTAGGGCAGCCAGCCCTTATCCTGAGGAAGGCTGAGTTCTGTTCTCTGTCTCAGGAAAGTATATTAGCTGGCACAAAATATCATGCATCAACTCTTTCTTCTTGAAACTTTGCCACTAGACAGCAAGGAACTGCCAGGAGCCAAAAGCAGATCTAATCCCTGCTTTCAGAAACGCTTTTCTGTTTTCAGTTATGCTCCCCATATAATTTTCTTAGAAAATACAAACAACAGGCTCCTAAACACTTTGTCCTGTGCCCTTTCAGCTGTGAATCCTAAACAATAACTCGAATGAGGCTGCAGACAGCAGTTCATTATGAACTAAATGAATCCTGATTTGTCTAATATTCAGGCCTCTAACACATACCCAAAAATATGGGAAGAGGGGCCTGTTTGCCTAAAAACTGTACCAAAAGTCTTGAGGCAGACATAGCCATTTTCCCCAGGACAAAGACTTTTGAGCATGCCTCAGTGATTTCACTCAGCTGTGCAAGAACTTGCAAACTCAAGCAAAGAGGGAACTGAAAAACAGAAACTCCAAAAGAAGTAGACGCTTCTGGATTTAGATGTCTTTTGGCAAGATTTAGGAGATCGGGATCCTCTCTGAAAAATCAAGAGGAAATAGAAATAACTGAGTTCTCAATCCCATAACTTACTTGCCTAGTTGAACTTTTTTACTGTTCAGGATACAAAGTCTTGTGGACGGTGCTGCCAGCTCCCTGGCTTTCCATTATCTCCTTCCCAAGAAACAAATATTTTCATGACAGGTGAGAATCATCACTTCACTTAGGACACGGAGGGGATGTGAATAACATCAGTGGAGCCAGGATTTTATCCAGTGCCTTTGTTTTTGTTTTATAGCATTGATCCTGCGACAGTACACACTTTCCAGCCAGTGAGAGCTGACTCCCAGCTGAGCTAAAGAATAGAGATGCTTAGATGGAGAGGGGCTTAGTTATAATCCTTTCTGTTACAGTACTACTGCCATGCTACTGGTGAACTGAAACTAAAAATGGGCACTAGAGAGCAGGAAAAGAAAACAAAGATTCTCCCGATGTTATGTTGTAGATTTCTAAGAGAAAAGACATCCAAATGAAAGAGGAAGCCAGGAACAGACGCAGGTGGACAAGAACTCAGAAAAAATGCTGTATTTGCCTTTTAGAATCCAGCTCTGCAATGCAGAGTACCAACAGAGCTACCATCACCCAAAACTGTATTCTCATCTTTCTCCTCTTGCACCACCACCAGGAAACACAAAGCTATTCCCAAAAGCTGCACTTGCTGGCCTTGTTTGCTTGACTTGATGTTCCTGCATTTATTTAAAACAGACTGGATAGTAGACACCTGCCTTGCCCTCAACAAGGGCTCACATTTGGGACCTCCCTCTCTGGTCTGACACAAATGAACAAATCCAATACAAATTCCTTTATCTTTGAAACATTTCTTCTACTTGAAAGTTTTACTGCTCTTCAAAATGACTATACTTCAGCATGCAAAAATCAATCAGCTAAATACCATATGACTGTGCTATAATTTATTAGTGCTGATCAAAATCTTAAAGACTAGTAATTAAAATTCAAATTAAAATGTGATGAAAGTCACATTTAGTCACATAAATGAAGAGGCTGAATTTAAAATAGGCACAGAGCCACTGGACCTCATGTGAGATGAGAATTCGTGGATGTTCAGTATCACTTATAACATGTAAAAAGATCTTGCCATTTCTTCAAACTTTGCTTCTTTTCCTGAAGTAAAGACATCTATATAGATCTATGAATATGTCAGTTCATCAGTGAATGACTTATGGAAAACAGAAAAAGTGCCAAAAAAAGCACTTGTGGAATAATCTCTCCACAGTGGGAAGCTTCTTCCTAGTCACTAAGAAATGTCATTGGTCTCAATCACCTGGGTATAAATCTTTTCCAAATGATCTTTTTTTCTAAAGAAAAACACAGATTCTGGGGGGGCCTCATCCTTATCCTTTGAAAAATACCTTTCAAATTTTAGCTTTAAAAAGGATTTATCCTGACAACTTGCAACAAATGGTTAATTTGGGACTGAATACTTTTGACACATGAGCATTGTACCAACTGAAGCACGATTTCCTATGTATTCGTGCCCTGTTCACTAAATCTCACAATACAGTGATGCAACAACAACAGCTCCCCAGCATGTTCCTTCAGGATATCCTCATCCAAGGAAAAACAGTTGTTCTGGGTGGTGAGGCTGGATTGTAAGAGAGAAGAATGCATGACAGTGAATTTTGCCTGACTGGTCCTCCGTGATTTTTTTTTCACTCCTCTCCTCATCTACCTCTTTCAGGAAACATGAACTTCATTTATCTCAGGAGCTACTACAGGCTGTCGGTTTTCACCAAAACTAGCCAACAGCTTAAGAAGTTATTAAAGAAACAGGTGAAATATGGATGGATGGGCTGGCACAGGTGTCACAAGGTAGGGACAGAAGGCTAAAAAACAATTTTCGTCAACTGATTTTTAAAAAAACGGCCTTTCTGAACTAAAGATACATATTTTTTCCTGAAATAAAAACAAGTTACTAATGGCTTTTTATGTGTTAAAATACTCATATAAGAGGTCTCCAAAATTTGGTAGTGTAAGTGGTTCTCTGTATTTAAAAAGAAGTTGTTAACAAAAAATGAAATACCATATTTTTCTAATGAAACATCATCAGAACTTAAAAACTGATTTTAATAGTTACAGTACCTTCTACAGCTTCAAAATGGTTCTAAGCATTGTTTGCCCTGTAGATTGTGCATGCAAATTTTCAACAGAAATGTTTTAAAGAAGCTCAATATGAGAAGGCATTCCACATGGGATTTGTAGCAGAATAAATGATGTCCCATGCTACAGTTGTTAGAGAGAATCCATAGTCATCTTGAACAGGGATTGAAGGAGCATGCATGGAAGTTACAAAACTAAAACAATAAATACAGTATTTTAAGGGGTATTAACAATATCACAATGAACCACAGGATGATGTTCAGGTAGTTTATGTTATTGGTAGAACCACTAGATGTGTTGATTATAACACAGGATTATAATATAAATAATTTTGGAGAATTATGAAAGGCAGAGTTTCTAGTTGTGTGTGTTTTAAATGATAACATTACTAAAAATATAAAAAAGATAGCAATGCTAAAGTGATGCTGTTTTACACCACAACAACACAGACTTCAAACTTCAGAAGGCTGAAAATGACTCCTTTCTTTTTAGGACGTGTCTCCCTTATATACTATTTTACACAGACTAATCTGATTGGTGACAAAAAGACAAATCTCTTCAATCACATTGGTCAGACCAGAGGGACATCAAGAACAAGTCCCTCCCAGGAAAAGGAATGAAAACATAGGTATAGTTTACAAAAACACTTCTCTTGTTTACATAAAATTCCCTGGGAGAAGAATTTCAGAAAACCAAAACATCTCAGGCATAAAACCAGGGCTACACTGAAGAACACCAGGAGAGGTATTACTTTAAAGCATTATCTAATAATGTGCATATATGAGTATGGACCAATATTCTAGGAACCACAGTGAGCTGGGCAGTTTGCTTAAGTGGAAGGAAAAAAAAATCTAGGAAAAAAACCTGCACTTACAGAAGGAGGTGGGAAAACATCAAAGAATGTCTCCACTCCAATCTCCTGGCCCATGGGAATGAGAGAAAGGAGAACAGTGTTGCATTAGCTTGTTCCATTGCATTAGGCACACTAAGCCTCAGCATATCTAACTTTCTGAGGAGATGATGAGGAGTGCTGTACCAACCTCATCTTTTCTCTGAAGACACAAAGCAAGAAGTAACTTTGACCACAATGCATCCAAGAATGTAAAACAACCTTTTGTTTATATATATTTTCTTCCTTTAATTCCTTTTCCATTTAAAATACATTTAAAAAAAGAGAAAAATAACACCAGAGCAGCACTCCATCATTTATAATAACAAAATTGAGTGCTTTATATGCTGGTTATTGCCTAAGAAGTCTCAGCTATATCTCTGGCTGTTATTCAGACCTAAACAGGCCTAGCAAAACCACAAAGATCATCCCAACCAAGGACAAAAATAGCTGTAATAAGCAACTTAATAACTTACAACAAGACAACAGGCTCCTCTCCAGATTGTCTTTTTGTAAGTAAAGCCTCAAGGGAAATAGGGATCCCTGATCCATGACTTATGAGAATAAAGTAGAGTACCATACAACAGAGACTGCAAAATGGTTTTAGGGAAGGTGAGCTGTTGTATACCAAATGGCCTGTCTTCCTTATGCCACATTTTCCTTTGGAGAATGAACCACCTTCTCCCAGCTGCTCAGGAAGGAGAAAAGGCAACAACACAAACTTTGAAACAAGCCCTCCCTGTTACTGGCCAACACTGAGCAGCAACTTTCAACCCACAGGTTCAAAGCAACATCTTCAGAACTCTGAGCTCCCAAACCTCAAATGGCTCTCTCTCCAACGCAGAAAGCTGAGGTTCTCAGAGATGAGCTTTCAGCTCATAGGGGTTCACCACAACACTGGGAAGAGGGTGACCAGGAGCAGCAGACTTCTAAACCCCAGGTGCTCATGCTGCTCCAGAGCCTCAGTTCCACCATATCATATTGTGATGCCTGGCAAACACTCTCCAGCCACACTGCAGAGTTCCCAGGCTGTGCATTGAGCCCACACTTTCACTCCAGATGTGGGAAATCCTGTGGCGGTGACAGAGGCTTTAGTACCCGAGTTCCTAAAGTGCCCCAATATACCACTCCAGGAGAATTTGGACAGAAGCTGGTACAGGGACAAGAGCAGCTCTGCTGGAATGAGCAAGGAATTTTATTTAGCCTTAATAAATCAGAAATGTCTAACAATGCCAAATTTATCTGGAAAATTGCTCACCATTTCTAATGCATTAAAAGTATCTAAGTAGCAAGCTTTTCTCCAACACAAAAGCTTTTTTCTTCCCTTCTTTCACTTACTATTCAGCAACTCTTTTCTTTATCTCATTTTCATCAGACTTTAAAGAGAAAAAACCTTTCCCTTTCTTCTCCTTGCACTAGAGTATACCTCTTTCTGAAACTTCAGAACAGAATTTGCTTTCTGTCACTTTCACAGACTTTAATCTGTTTTGTATGTCATGTGAAGGAGAAAGAGGGAAAGTTGTCACAAAGACAGCATTAACACAGGAACTTGTTTTCCAGGGTAGTAGCCACATAGCCTGGAGAATAAAGCTCACACAACAGGCTCATGTCTATCAATTTCTTCTTAGAGACATGTAATGCTACCTAAGTATTTTCAGATTGCTAGCTACCTGCCACATATAGTTTAGATGGTAGCTAGCTATAATAATAATAATAATAATAATAATAATAATAATAATAATTCCCTGTAGATTTCATCACCCCCAAAGATAGCTTAGGCCCTTTTATAATGACCGGATTGGGGATTAAGGAATGACAAAAGAAACAAACAAATTAATTCTTTTATTCTCTGCTAACAGTTAAAAGCAAAGAAAACATATACAGTTGTTCTAGTCTTTTTAAAAATATGCTTTACACAAAAGGCTCACATTAATTAAGTTATGATGCCAATGATTATTTTTAGATCAAACCATTCTAGCAAATGGAAGTTTATTTGTAGACATAAAAGATCTTCACTGTACTTTTTTATCAGAAGCACTGTAAGAACAGGAAATTACAAGTCTTTTTGCTACTACAAGCTATATTAAGACCATAGAATTGCTGTTCATCTTGAGGTTACTACTAAAATTTTATTTATTATCAAAATACAACATACTCAAGATTATTTTAATTTGAAATATATGCTGCTGTTTCAGAGATTGATAAACATGAATTAAGTATATATTAGATATAAATATATATGTATTTATGATAACGTATTTATGCTCTTTAAGAAAGAGGACTAGATAAGACAGTGATGATTACATATGATAGCAAAAAAGAAGTGTGAGGACAGAGAGAAGATAAACTGTGATAAAAGAATACATTAGTTACATTAATCTGTCCACTGCATGAAGTGGTCTTATTCATATTTCCTAGACACCAAATACCTCAAGGTTTTGGGTTAAGTGTTTTGGACACTGATTCAGAAAAAAATGCATCAGTTCAGCAGGGAAGGCTGTCTAAGAAACATCTAGGAACAAAGCCCAAATTGAACAGTAAGGGAAAGACGGTGACTACTGAAAGAAATCAGGAGCCTGATAATGTTTTTTCAGAACTTAAATTGGAGTGTGAACAAACTACAAAGTGCTGGCCTAGGATCACAATAGGCTGTAACAGAGAGATGCTGAAACCAGATATTATTTTTTACACTGACATCAAAATGGCTTCAAGTCTCAGTAACATTAAACTCAGCAGTCTCCTTTTAGCACAGCATTCAGGCTTAAATAGATCCCTTAAAAGTTGCTCTTCAAAGGACTCAATCCAAAATGAGACTAGAATAGTATTATCATTGTTTGCAATTGCATCACCACTTGGGTAGATCCTTAAAATCCCAAGTTCAGTGTTAGCATGAGAATCACAGATCCATTGAAATAGGAAGGCAATTTTTATTTCCTCTTTGTTAGGCAATGGAAAAAAAAAACACTCAAATAAATAAATAAATAAATAAATAAATAAATAAGTTGAAGGGAAAAACCAAGCAACAAAAGAGGTACCAAGGCTCATGGAATTATTGGGGAATTTCCTTAACAAGTATTAGTCATTAAAATTAGTAAAACTCCATACTACCCTTCTACCAAGTAGAGTGCATTTACTATGCTATTAATTACAAATACAGAATGTGGAGCACCTCACAAAATGATTACAGTATTTCATGCTGTGCCAAGGCCTCTTAACATGGCAACTTCCCCGTGGACCATAGTCACCAAGTCTACACGGGCCAATGCTCATGTGTGTGTTCATAAGCCTATTTTTCCCTAGAAACAATCATGTCTCCTGGTACACATTCCCTTGAGCACTGCAGGCAGTGACATGGGACAGGGACAGCTTTGACAGAGGAAACCTAAGTTCTTTTATACACTGCCACCAACAATTGTCCAAAATTGCAGAGACACAGTTTCTCAGTCAGTGCAGACAGCGCAGACACGTCCAGGCAAAAGTCACATTGTGCGCTCTCCGGTTTGGAATGTTGGGAATTACATCTGGTTAAGCTGGTTAACCTGATAGCTGATCTGCACTGTTCACTACTGCAACATTGCATATTTTTAGTTTGAGTTTACCACATAAACTATATGCTATAACTTAGGTGAATAGAAGAGGCTTTATTAAGCCACAGAAACACTATAAAAGGGAACAATGCTGGCCATTGTTTTGTATGCTATGTATTTGCTAGAATAATTAAAGTGTTTTTGCAACTATATCTAAATTCTATTATGGATTATTTTTCGTTTAAAGACTTAAATGCTACCGCATATTTTTTTTCCAGATTATTAGAAATATTTCCAATATTTTATCTGAATATTTATTAAAAACTAAGGGAGGAATAATATTGTGAGTTTTCATCTGGGAAATGTGCCCATGCACTGACAGAATGTCTGTCTAAACTTCTATCTTCATTTGTTTATAAGTCTGCTAGCACAGGGCACTGGATATCCTCAACTCCTGCTGCTGAACACAACAGAAGCTGAAGTACTTCCTGAAGGCTCTATTTGCTCTATTACATACATGCAATATTTTCCTTAACAACTTTGTATTTGTACAAAGTATATGCACCTTTTTTTTTCCAGTTCTGCCTTTGTGATATATATCTATATAAAAGTGTTTTCCCATAGTGCAGTGCCGGTTGCCACCTGGAATCCTCATCAGCCTATGCAGTTGTATAACCTAGTTATTTCCTATACAGGCATATTAAATTTCACTGGTTACAAAGAGCATATTGATATTAATGTTTTAACAATAAATAAACTGTTTTCATAATTTAATGTAGAATTTGCCTTAACAGCCTTTCAGTTTTGCTACAAATTAGTAAGTATTGTTACCTCATCTGTAAAGTAGTCCCTAGTTATCCTTGATGTAACAAGGGAAGAGTGCGCAGCTGATGCAACCATACCTAAAAGTTATTGAATTCACCAAAATAAACAGAGAGAAAACACTTAGTTTGCACATTCTTATGACTTAGGTGCAAATCCTGGAGTGTATTATAAACTGGTCTTTACAACCTATGAACAGATACTATAAGTCAGACAGAAATAGGAACTCCCTAGGGATGCTGTCCAAAAAAAGAAAAGTAGCCCCTGTGGAGTAACTCCCCCTAAGTCATGCTGCTGCTGCTGCTGAAAATATGCAATGAATCCGTCTGCAGTTGGAATTTCAGATGCCATAATCCCTTACAGAATGTTGTCTAATTATTTTATTATGCATAATAAATGTAAAATATTTATTTTAGCTTACATAATTATATTAAAAATGTATGCTATTTATTCTCAGTCTTGTAAGACATCTTTCACAAGTCATATACTTTATAGAAAGGAATGCATGCTGTTTTGCTGGCCTGGCTGTTTGTTTTATACAACTTCTACACCACCTTATCTATGGTAAGAACACCCCTGCATATTGCCCTCCATTCCCTCACCACCACGGGTACTCTGTGCAAAATGAACCATACAGTGGAATCCCAGAGAACTGAAAATTGTTGTCTTTAATCACAGCAGAGGGATGGCCTGAAGCACATTAACATAATATCAGTCCCACACTCTTGTGGTCAAAGTTGTAGCAATACTCTTTCTGAATCGCAAAACTCTGTCAGTGCTTCTCCTGAGCACTGTTATCCAACAAATTTGATCATGTGAGAAAAGCAGGGTTCTGCCTTTTGCACGCCCCCCTCCATGTAAATCAGACCCATTTCACTGAAAAATCCTCCTCACACATACCATGAACATAAATTGCCTGAGAAATTGTGACAGTTTTATAGAAAGAACAAATGGGAGTTAAATTTAAAACCTTACATATGAATAAATGAGATTTCCCTTTCTTAGACACATGCACAAAACCAGTTTAGTTCTGAAAATGCTGTATATCTGCATCTTTCATTGACATCATCAGACTTAAAGGAATTTTTCACTTCTGCAATCAGGTCAAATTCAGGTACCTAACTATACTACTGGCTTAGAAAGTCTGTCCACAGCCTATGCAACCAACAGATTTAGAAACCTGTATCACAGGTTCTGTTCACTTTCAGGAAGTTATACGGCTCTTCAGTGCTTACTGTGCCCATTATCAAATGCAAACAGCATTGTTGTCAGTGTAACTCCAGGATGGTGTCATCTGAAAAGTTCAGCCACATAAGACATCTTTTTTAAATGACTGAGAAATATAAAATAAGCATTGCATAAGTAATGGTGGTGGCAGGGCCCTGTGAGACCAATTCTGTATTATAAAATTAGGTTAAACATTAATTAAGGGTGAATGAATATTTTTGTATGACAAAGCACATTGACTTAAGAATGGAGAGACATGCTGTGTGATTTGAAAAAGTAAATGCAAAGGAAAATTGTGCATATTTTTACCTAAATTGGGAAAACCTAAATTGAAAACACAAATGTGAAAAATATATAGCCAAACATACAAGTAAATTTTAATGTCTATGAATATTATATTTTTCTTCCTTCTAAAGGATATTAAAAACTAGACTGAAAACATAATTTCAAATTAGAATTGTTACCGAAAGTTGTATACTGCTGTATGAAAAAGCAGGTGTTACTTTCTTTGTCATCAAAATACAAAAGATTTAGACAAAAAATAAATATTAAGTGGTCACAGTACAAAAACTAAAGATGGAAGGGAATATTTTTCCCAAGAATACTGAATTACAACTATAAGCATATGCATACTATAGAGAATTTACAATTTGCGAGCTAAAAATGCTAAGTTAGTTTACTACTCCCTTCAGAAAACCACATCCATTCATGTCTTTTTCTAGTTAAGAAAAGAATGTCTCATGCTGTGTGTTATATAGGGAATAAATTGCCTTTTCTGTTCCATGTAGCCAAAATCACTCTTTTCCCCATAGTATCATACCACCGATTTCACTTCAGTTTAAAAAGTTTATAACAGTTCCTAAATTCAGATTAGTTTCTTCTAATAGCCCTTATTCTGTACTTCGAGCCAGGGTTATCCAGCCTTTCACTCACTAGACTGGCAAGAATTTTTGCAGGATGATTATTCACAATTTCAGGCTGAGGAATTGAAAAGCTTGAAGTCAAGGATCTCCAAGAATACTCTGAGCACCAATGAGCAGAATGGGAATAATTTAAATATCTTGTACTTTGCCACTGTTTTAATTCAAGTGTCTCAAACTACTTCATAGAACAGAGATCAGTTATCAATGAAAGGAAACTTTATATTAGCACTAACAATACATTCCTCCATACCCCAACACAAAAAGAGGAACATTCAACCTCGCTGAAAGTACAAGGCTCATTAAAGAGTCTGCAGTTGCCAAGCAACACTAAACAGCAACACATGAAATAGTCTGGATGAACTTACAGTGCAAGGGCCGAGCCTCACAGCATCACAATGAGACCTCAACCACTAGACATGGGGGTGAATTTTATCACTAGATCAGCAGATTTTAAAATCTTCATTTTAAGGTTTTCTGTAGGTGACACTAGCAAGACTGCATACCATCTGCTGAACTGGTGTGAACAATATTATTTACAGGGTTGCTAATAATTTTCCTTTAAAAGAGAAATAGTGGGTGACTTGACAAGGAGGCACCATGTGATTCTCCTAAAATTGTACTTTAAAATGTAGAAAGAGGTGGATAGAGAACAAAACATACACTTGCCAACAAGGCTGGCTAATATCCCAGGACTGTGGAAACTGGCAAGCACAAGCAGGACTGCTGAGCTAATAAATACAGCAGCTCCTCTACGGGCTCCACTGCAGCTACACAGAGTTCCTCAATGCCTCTATGAGCTTGCAGCAGCAGCACAGCTCTGGTTCCTGCATCCCTACCAGATGTTTTTCAGCTGAGCTTGGAACACATTTTCTACAGAATCAAAGCTTCATCAGCTGGTATCTGCAGAGATCAGCCTCCAAAGGTTAGGTCAAAATTGGCCTGTGAAGGATGGAAACTAACATTCTATTGTCATGAAACATTTATTTTTCAATAATATAAAAGAAGGGCATGCCCAGATATTTCTTGTTAATCCTGATAAAATAAGTTATACTTGCATCTTGTCTAATAATCTCCAGTATAATAAAATACTCATTAAAAACCTGATATTTCTTGGAATTTATATCCCACACAGAAAACTTTTTATCCAAAGCAAAATGATCTCCTGTTTTTCACTCAATAGACCACTGGGTTATGCATTTTGTCTCCTGAGTGAGGGAAGCATATCCACTCATTGGGTGTGTGTGACAAACCCCAAACTGATTCACATCTACACTGCTCCCAGTCTCTTGGGTCTTCAAGCCAAGGTGTTCAAATCCACTGTAACCCACCTCTCATTATCTAGCTCTGTCATAAAACTATTCCTGACAATTGGAATGATTCAAAGTGGATGATAAAAGTGGAAGACTGCAAGATGAAGTGTCCTCAAACACATGGCATTAAAGGCAGCACTTTTTTACCTTCAATGCAGCACATCACGTTAAACTAATGCTTATATGCTCTCACTTCACCCAACACAGACCTTTTAACACAACTGCTTTGACAAATGAAAACCACCTTTAATTCTCTGATAACTTACTGAGGCTGACAAAACTACTTCTACTTATAAAGAAAAATATAAAGAAAGCAGGGCACTCTTAAGATAGCAGCATAGAAACATAGCCCTCTCCACACAAGGTTTGAATCAAATTCAGTTCTCTGCAGTTCTAGAGTATGATTTAATTGGGGCTCAGTACAGAAGAGTTCACAGAACATTTGCCCCACACAAACAAAACAATGCAACAAGCAGTTTTGTACAGGAAATGTGTGACCACTGCAGAGGCTTTCTGTACAAGAGTTTTCTGTACAGTAGGCAATAAATAGCATGAAAACAGGTATTATTAGAGCAGATAGGCTTCATTATACAGTCTTGATTTAGGAAACTACATTAAAACTTTAATGAACATACAGTTGTATGTTCAGCATGACAAGAAAATAAGAAATGCTATAGTGGTATAATAAAATGTTTAACTTTCTTGTGTGCAGGCATCACAACACATACATCTAATCATATGCCATTTAAAAAATATAATGCTGATTTTTAAAAACTTTTTGAACATCAACTCTTGCAAATTTCCATAAAATATTCTATGGATTCCTTTATACTACACATAGACTAGGAACCTCACTGCAAGGCATTAAAAGTATTCAAGAATGCAGAAGAAGTGTATTTAAGAGTAAAGATTCACTTAAGAAGCAATGAGATCATTTAATGAGTAGTCAGTCTATAATGAACTAAAGACACAGATGATAAGCACCAAAAGTAATCTTCACTGTTCAATCATGTGATTCTTCTAAATTTAATCTACTGCCCTAACATGGAGATGGGTTTTAATGGTGTAACAAGGGAGGCTTTGCCATGCAACCACCCCTATGGCCAACTCTCATCCAAACACCCTGGCTAAGAAGGAGAAGGAAAACTGGAGCAGAACAACAAGACTCTGGAGAACTGTAACTAGCTCGAGTTGCTTCCAGTTCTAATAAGTGTCTAGTGAGTATTTAGGCTACCAAGCCTTTTAAAGAACTCCTCCTTTCTTGGTGAAATGGTGGCAACTCAACCAAGAAAAATCTCAAAACTGCAACAGATTTGAAAAGGCAATGCAGATAAGCAGCCTCGCCACAGAGAATTCCAACAGATACTGGAGCAGCTGTGAAACAAACACTCAACATTAGCACTGTAGTGTTACCATTAAAAGGTTTCCCATCATTTGTTTTTCTTTATAAAGTAATATCTAAATACTGAAGACTAAGTTTTTAAATTTAGCTCCTAATTTAATATGTAATTACTGCTGCCCTGATGGTGTTTTAATGGCAATGTATTTTTATTGGTGACTTCAAATGAACCTCATCTGATCACCTTAACCCTTCTCATCATGCTTTAGTTAATGACTCATTACCTGTAGTCACACCAGGGACATCTGTAAGGCTTTTCTCCAGTATGGACACGCTTATGCCGTGTCAGATGCGATTGTGTTGTGGAAGCAAAGTTACACTCATCACATTTGAATGGTTTCTCTCCTAGAAGGTGACAAGAGAAGATTATCAGTTTTCACCTACAGAAAAGGAAGACAAGCCCAAATTTCCAGCATATCCCTTGAGACAGTTTTTAGCCCAGGTGTATATATAGCAAACCAAATACGACATAAA
This sequence comes from Zosterops lateralis, assembly GCF_965231275.1. Lineage (NCBI taxonomy): Eukaryota > Metazoa > Chordata > Aves > Passeriformes > Zosteropidae > Zosterops > Zosterops lateralis. The sequence continues at coordinate 94,320,986 of NC_139762.1, forward strand.
TTTTCAAATACAATGCATTAATTGCAAAATATAACAGAAACACATCAGTATCCAACTGACTTCCCATTTGGAATTACACAGCAGCAAAAAAGGAGGAGAAAGAACAGCACTGAAACAGAAACTGCTTTTGGATCTTATTTCATGAAAATGCCATAACCAGGTTACAGGTGTTCCTCTCACAGAACACCGTCTCTTCAAGTTGGGCCAAGAACAGCCCCAAAAACAACAATGGGGGAGGCAGAAGGTGAAAAATCACACTGATGCTTGTATTCAGCACCTGCTCAGAAAGGAACATCTCCAGGTGAAAAGTGTCTTTGTTTTCATCTCGAACCTAAATTTTTAATGTTAACTTTTCAATAACATAAATAAACTGGGACTGAGAATATGAACCAGAACTCTGTGCTCCATTCCCCCTATCTTGCCTGCTAGTCTTCTGCCTTTGTGAATATTTTCTGAACAGTAGGCCAATTATCAGTAGAAAGACTTGAAAGGTTAATGAAAATAAAACAGACAAATGAAAACCAGCCACCAAACCTCGATTAGGACAGTATTTTCAGAAGACTAAAATTCAATCTCTGCTGAATGTGCAGCTGCACTGAAAATTTCTGGAGGACTACTAAATGAAGAAAGGTAAAAATCTCTATTGTCTAAGCTGTTATGTGAAAATAATGTTTTTCCTTCTAGTGGAGGAGTCTAGCCCTTAAAAGACACTAAGACAAAACCTCATGACTGATACACACACTGTGATGACTAGCTAAGACATCTGCATCCCATTTCTCCAACTGGTTGCCACAGAAATATTCTGTGGGGTTTACAGGCAGATATAGTTACCATTTAGGGAGGAAACAGGTTTCCTTTGTATGGAGAAGACAAAAGCAAGCTCCTAACTTAGCTGATCTTCACCACAGTGTGCAAGTCTCCAGAAGTATTCATCTAAAAACTACATAAGGAATCAACATCCCTGACTTAGGAAGTCTGGATAAAACTTCTAGAGACAGACAAGTACCTTGTAGACTGATCAAAAGTCTAGGACAGGCAGTTTCAAAATTGAACCCTAAGCCTATTAGCAGGTACAATTTGAAGTTTTTCACACTGACAGAAGACACAGCACTAGCATAAGACTACCAATAAGAGAGGCCTTTTGGAATCAGTAGCAAAAGGCCACTCCCAAATGGCCATGCCTCCAAGACAAATTTTCCAAGGTGTTTATTGCATGAGACACTGAAGATTTTGAAATAGACTTTGCCAGAATTCTGAGAACAGAGAGATATATGCATTTTTCATTCTTAGAGATTGTTGCGGTTTTTCCTCCCAAGGGAAAAAGATACTCAAGGTCCTCAAGGCCTGAAAAGCCCCTAATGTGGGATGGAAAGACAACAGAGCAGCTTCTGAAAGCTCCATAAAGAGTTGGAATAATTGCTTTTAGCAGCTGTGGGAGAGAATACCAGCCAATGTTTTTCATTTATTGTTTCATGGGACAAGGAAAGGTGAAGGGGCAGGACACAAAGCTGAAGCCTCTATGCTGGACAAATTGAGACTGCTAGGAAAGTATGTCTTTCCTGCCCCAAATGGGGTTTTCTTGTCAGACCCTGACACTCTGCACTGGAGAAGCTGCATGTCCCAGCAGCTTGCATAGTAGTGGCTGCTGCTTCAATTAAATTCTCTGGGAGGCCACAGACTCCCTAGCAACGTAACCTGTTCTTGAACTGAAGATTTCCTGTTCTGATTTATTTTATCATCTAGCATTAAAGAAGATAGCAACATTTTCAACCCTAAGTAGTTAAGCCACGGGTATTTTAGATAACATACATACTTATTTTAACTGCTTTCATTTAAAATGCACTAGAACCTTTCCAACTTTCCGCCTTGTAAAAAAAGGCAGATCCGAACTTGAAAGGAGATTTTTAGTTTGCCATTTGGGGGAGAATGGATCAAGTAAAGGTTTGCTGCTTTGCCAGGACAGGGCCAGTGCTGCTGGGCCCATTGGAGCCAGGGGGCTTACAAATTCCATTGTGACTGTAAGAAAAATGATAATCCTTGCCCAAAGCTCCAGGAAGTTTTTCTCCTTAGGAAATCCTTGTGGCTAACTGCTCCTGTCAAGTAGACTATGTGTAAATCTCACCTGACAGAAAATACATCACAGCAGCATCACACAACAAAAGCCAACTAAATGGGGAGGAAAAAAGACAGCCTAGCACAGCCAGTAATTCTTAGCAGCTGTATGTAAGAAACAGTATTTTTATAGAAAATTAACCAGGTTAATTAGTACAGTTGAAAAACATCTAAAAGATAACTAGGTATTTCTTAGGGCTGGGTAATACTGAAGAGTGGATTAGCTACAGGAGTACTTTTATTTGTTTGTTTATTTGTTTATTTATTAAAGTTTTCCACAGACCTACTGATTTAAGAATTTTTTTGTCTTCCCCATCTATGGGCCAAGATGCTTCTAATCAGTCTTTGCATCCCAGTTTACCTTCTACCCTTCTTGCCCCCAGACATTTCAGGCAATAAACATAATTCTTTTAATACAGGCTGCCATTAAAAATTCCAAGAGGACTCTTGTTCACTCCCAGTCAAGGTTCTACTTCATACAAAATTAAAATTACACAAATAAAAATATCAGTATTGACAGCATTTTTTTAAACAACAGCATGTAATAACTTTAAAATAGTGTATCCATAACCGTAAGGACAAAGCCTACATATTTAAAGACTAATAAAGGTAGAAACATGAAATCACACACCCCCATTACCATTACAGAAGACTTGTCTGTCTCTCACCATCTCTATCAAAACAAGCCTCATGAAAAAAAAGGATAGGTGCCCCGAAATGATTCAGCGGTAACAAGCTCCGTGGGGGAATAAAAAAGAAGGACACACATTCCAAGATCAGGGACCCATTTTATGGCATTTGCTGTGTTTTTAACATAAGAACTTTCAAAAAGCTACATTTCCTGACCACAGGATTACAAATGAAATGGCTTTGCATTTTTGACAATACTGCAACCAACTTCTGAAGTGCATCTATTGTTTAAGTCACCTGACATGGAAAATTTGAGCTTCAAAAATCAAAAATTGTGGAAAACAAAAAAAAAAAAACAAAACCCACAAAAGGGCCAGTTCATAGGGAGCAATAGTATATTAAAAAAGTTATTAAAGCTGCTGCTAACCAGTAACTGAAGTTTTTTCTTTTTCTCTTCCTACTAAAAAAATTCTCTTAGGTAGGGAGAAACTTTTAAAAGCCCAGATTTTTGGTGTCTTTGCTGGTCAAAGGTTTGCTACAATCAATTTGCCAATCTGCTGCAAATGTTGGCGTAAATAGAAAAAGGAAAACAACAAAGATGCTCTTCAAATTTCATCTCTTCTCTTGCTGAAAAGAGCAATAAGTCTTCTTACTGTGCTACATTTCCTGTGGTATTCAACATTATAATTTTTTTAAGCTGTGGTGGGGAAGTTGAAGGGAAGAGGCTACATTATACATTAAATTCAACGCCGAGTAATGTAACTACACATTAAAGTCAAAGAGCAGTTCACATGAGAAATAGAAACACAAAGTGAGTCACTCATCTGGATAAAAACACATATATTATTAAATTTTCTTTCTTTATTACATTGACCTATAAATGTCTTGAGAAGTGCCAGATTGAAATGAGGGAGTAGAAGCAATCATACAAATAGTGCTCCATACAATATAAGCTACCACCTTCAAAAATGCATGAAAATATTTGAACAAAGACATGATCTCCTTAAGCAGATCCATAGGTTCATGGTGACTGCAACAGAAGTGCACAGTGAGTGTACTTACCCACTAACCCTTTACTACTGTGATGTACTTCTATCATCCCTGGGAAGTTCCCACCACAACCAACACATGGGAAGCAAATGCAGACTGTCAATGAGGATGGGGTTTTTTCAATTTGCAGGAGTACTAACCAATATTAAAAAAGAGATTTCATGCAAGAGAACACAGGCTGTGACTGATCAACAGTGTTGGACTGAGATAACTACTACAGCACAAAATGGAAGCTTACCAGGTCAAACATGTAGAAGAATGGACAAACAAAGGAGGTGAGCAGAACAGTAAGAGTGAGAACATAAAGAAAAGACATTTTAAAATAAGAAATTGTTTCCATGTTTTCATTCCAAGCCAGAAATAATTACCCTTGCTTGTTTGTTCTCTCTTATGCAATTTCCTAGTTGATCATGATTAAGACAAAACATTTAAATTATCTGATATTATATGCTTCTTGTATGTGTGTAAGCATTTGTGTGTGTGCGTTTATTTTTGGTGGCTGATTTAGAGTTTATTTATCCTTTCTTTGTTACAAAATTCAGGTAATTGTTTAATTCTTTGTGCAATTCAACTTACTCTAAAGCCAGCAAAAATCTTCAGGAAGGTTTTCTTACTGGAACAAAATACAAATCAAAAAACTTGCTTTGGGATGCCTCAAAACACAAAATCTTTTCTTCCCAGCCTTGTTGAGACACCAGAACTACGGCATCTATGTTTCTGAAGCACCACAAACTATCTCTTATTTACCACATAGCACCAGCTGATACTGTGAGCGGTCCAAGTTTCTTAAGACAGTTTATCACAGCCTAGGCAGCCACAAGTACCTATTGTAAAGCATTTGGCAGACAGAGGTGTAAGCAATCCTTTCAGTGTGATAAAATTCTGGTCAAACTCTGGACCAATCCTTAAGCTGCCATTGCTTCAATTCACAAAACAGAAGTTTAGGCCATGGATATTTACATCGTTGTAAAAGACATTGAGAATACCAGAGACAGATTCTTGCAGAATAGGACTGGAAGAAGGTATACTCAGGTCATAAAATAATGTTGGAACATCTTCCCATGACAAAATCAGCCAAGGACTTTGCTTATTCTCTGTCCAAAGAGTTACTTTCTCACAGGACCACATCATCATTAAGGACATGACATATTCAAAACAGAATAAAAGAATAAGCTGCTAAAACACCAGGGATCTCTTGACAGGTCAAATTACTTGTTCTTACTTTACAGTTGAGAAGGCTTATATGAAGGGAATCTTTATCCACATGCATCATGTTTATAAATATATTAAGTACTAAAGTTTTTCAAGTCTTAAAAGTAATGGCTTCTTCTTTCAGTTTAACATTGCTGTACTTTTCACTCAAAACCAGAAACAGCTCTTCAAGGAATAATGTGCTATTCACCAAACTGGTCTATACAGTTTTCTGTAAGAGTGACCAAGGGCCAGATTCTGCAAGCTTTTTTCACACCAAGTTATATTTCATGCCCCCTGTAATATTTCCAAAGAAAATGCATCTTTCACAAGATATAGGCATTTCTCCACGTACAAAGAATGAATCTCATCTAAAAAGAGAACAGAGTAAGAAATATCAGAATGAAGAGTATCAAAAGCCTAAGTGGCTGGTCCTACAGCCAGTCTTCTCTTGTCTCAAATCTCTACCAGCAGGTGAACATTTCTCTGGGGTGTTGGGACATCTCAGACCTTGAGGCTGGGATGAGAGGAGACTTGTTAAGTTGGTTAAGACTCCTTAACTACATGTGAGGATTTGTTCATTTGCCCTTGAATTGTGGGCCTCTGACAGGTGATAGAAGTAAATCTTGGATTGGAAGATGTTCTGTGTCAGCCCCCTAGACAGCTGTATTACAGTAGGGAATTATTTAAGCCAGTCAGACTATTTTTGATACCTATCCCTTTCAAACCTGATAGTAATTTGATTTGGCATTCTGCTTTGGGAAAACTGTGCCAACTGGGGACAGAGGAAAAAAAAGGTACAAAAAAAGGTACAAAGAGGAGTGCATGCAGCTAATGACTGAGATAAAGTTGAGCACTGGACGAAAATACAATGGAACCCATGTTAGCGCAACAATGCTTGCAAAGGTGGATTGTGTCATTCTCCTTGAAACAAATAGAAGGTACAGATAATTTTTCTGCTAAAGAATCATCTCTGATTGTTTGTGCCACAGAGGCAGATAAATGCCAAAAAGATAGATCCCTCTGCCTCTGAGATACTGTCCTATATAGTATAAAGTTAATAGCAAAGTAATAACGAGCCTCCAGTCCTGACATAAAATATAAAGTTATGCTTGCTAGATGCAAGCTTCATGATCTATAACCTGTAAATCCCTGTGATCATAGCACAAGAAGCCTCTACCACACTGGCAAAAGAAGGGCAAAAATGCCTTCAAAAACCTGGACGCCTTTTCATCCGGAGTACAACATATTTTGCACACAAATCAGGAAATAAAATAGGTTTTCTCTTGGCTGGTAGCCTAATGATACCATACATATATATTTGATGATAAGAGCTTACATTTCTGAGAATCTAGATCTGCACTCACATAATAGGTACAGACAAGAAGGGTAAATACAAGAATTTGCATTTCTTCTACATCCCCATCCTGAAACAACTGTTTACCATTTGTGTGGCTGCATTGACTGTAAGTCCTAGACGTATGCAAGATCCCAAAGTGGCACATGCCAGGGCGATGGAAAACAAATGGTATTTCCTATCCTCTTGATAACATTGAATTATTTTTGCTAAAGAATTAATTAATTAATTAATATCTTAGCCCACATTTGTTAAATTTGTGCCAACATGTGAAAAAAGCTCTACAAAACCAGAAACTTTATTACAACTGAAGCACAGAGCTTGTATTCCAGTAGTTATAACTGCTCACGTTATCATTCAGAGTGTAATGATAACTTACTATATTTGTAAATTACTTCTTTTGGTCACTTGAAAAATACAAACTTCCTGCAGTGGATGAGAACTGACTGTAGCAGTATTCTTCCACAAATTTATGTTCCTTGTTATTAGAAAAAAAAAAAATTAAAAAAAGTAGGATTACTAACTAGACTTGCTAGCAAATTTTGGCCCCGAATACATATATATCTGTTTCAAGATATTGCCTGACCAGCACTGAAAATCCCACCTTTCTGAAAGCATTCGAATCTCCTCCAAATATGGTTGCTTTAAATAAACTGAAAACAGGGTGGGAAGAATGGCTTCAGGCTCTCAAGAAAGAGAGTAGCTGCACTCCAGGAAATTACACATTTAGATGGTATATGTCCTGAATGAAGATTGGTTTATACAGGGACATAATAAAATCTCCCACTGTGATCCCTTTACAAAATCCATGGAAAATTGATGATGTAACAACTATAGCTTCTCATTTGTTAGCCATTTCTTTCCACTGTACATTAGACAATGGTCACTTAACTCACACAGCAATTCCTGATGATATTACATTATCCTCATGATAGTCAGTAAAACAAAAAAACTACAGTGGCTTAAACAGCAACACTTCTACGTCTGTTTGAAAAAATCTATTCAAATAATCAAACACTTACAAGGAACTACTAAAAAGCACAATTAAGGTAGAATGTATTAATAAATGTTTAATACTTACACTTTTTCTGGTCTTCTGAAACTAAGAACCAATTTAATTTTGTCTGATATTAAAATTTTATAACCATGTGGTAGGAAAGCTTTACTAATTCTGGGAGAGAAATCTTGCTTTACATGCCAGCCATGTGGTAACTCTTAAAGTTGCACCTATTAATTACAAACTATCTTAAAATTACGAAAGGGCAACTGAAACAAGACTAGCTTTCAACTGTGCTTCAGTCCGAAAAAATTGATTAATTTATATGTAATCTCTAATTTTCACCGAGGGACATTCTAGCAGTCTCTTGCAAAATCTTCACAGTAGGTAATCTATTTGGGCCTTGGAAAAAAAAATTAGTAGACTTAGTATTCATTGAAAGAAAAAAGCCAGTCTTCACAATTCTACTTCTCCCAGAAAAAAACCCAAAAAACCTAAACCCACCCGAAATACCCCCCGACCCCCAAAAGCAATAATTCAAACTCCCAGCTAACAGATCTGATGCAGGCCCTGGGCATACCAGCTTCACAAAAAGGAGGAAAAGCAAAGCAAACAATGAGCCAATGTATTATTTGCGCTGCAACGTGCTATTTGACTTGTGTTACTCCCCAGTGTAGAGGGACTCCCTTGCTGGGGAAAATATAGAGTAAAGAGTAAAGACAGCTTTACTGACCTGTGTGCTGCCGCCGATGCTTGGTGAGGGCATGACGTGTCCCGCCGGCAAAGCCACAAAGGTCACAGAGGAACGACTTCTCGCCTGTTGCAACAATAAACAGATGAGGGACTGCGGAGGTCACAGATCATTAAAACATATCTATCAAGGCTTTCAGGGTTACTAATTCCTCCAATCAAATGTTTCCATGTAAATATGTCAAATGGGAATGAAATTACCACTGCGGTTTATTGACTGTGATAAAATCTGAAAAGCACCACTGAACATAATTACATACTTGTCAGACCCATAAAAATTAGCTTTATTATCAATGGAATGGTTTTGTACAACTTCATTTCTGTTAGATGTCTTCCAGATGGGGCTGCTTTATGCACTTGAACAGTTTTTATGCATATCCTGATTTTTTACAATTCCCATACATCTGGCCTTTCTGTGCTGAGTAAAGATTGCCTGGAAAAAAAAGTTAATATACTGTATATATGATTCTGCTTAAATAAAATATATTTCATTTACTAACAAATTAAAGGTACTGTGAAATTTTCAACAGACTAGGTCACAGTCATCTTTAGTTACCTTCTATTTATTAATAAGTATTAAATTATTTTCTTGAATACAAGAAGAGTGCAGGCAACAAACAATAAAAGCCAAATTATTCAGTACCAGTGGCAATTCAGCACTGTTTATGTTTCTAAAGTTTTCACGACATAAAGAAAACAGGTCTGGGGATTACTACTGAAATTGCAGCAGAACTCACATTGTTCATCTTCAAATGATAATTCTTCATTCCAAACCTCTGGACCAATTTGAGAGATTTTGGCAAGCTCAAAACTCATTAGAAGTGTATAAATGCCCTCTTTCTGGCTTTTTTTTTTTTTTTTTTTTTTTTTTAACAGAAGCTAAGATTTTGCCTTCTTGCCTATAAATACAGTTTACCATTTCACAGCAATATTTTTCCTCAGTATATACTAACATGCACAGAAATCTCAGTCCATAAAGGCCACATGGAAGGTCATTATGAATTAGTACCACCAACCTCAGGTATAGTCTCAATAACCTGAGATAAGACTGAATTTTTTTCAAGAATCCCATTAGTCATTTGGAGCCAAATTGTCTTCTTTCACAGTAACACAGCAGAAAGGGGACTGGTAGGACAGTGATGCTGGATTCATTGAAACTAACCGTCTCCTTCCAATTCTTCCCCGTGGGGAAGGAAATTTAGTTCCTACAAAAGACAGCTGGGTTAAGAGGTCTGGTGTCAAATTACCAAGTCCTCCTTTGGAGACAAAAGGATGGAAACCTCCATGCTGTATACTCCCACATAAGCAGGCACAGGAATACACAGACTTTCTGGAAAGGCATGGTGCCTCAGTTAACTTTGGACACTGTTTGTATAAAGCAAGAGACCATCTCGTGAGTGGGAGCTCCCAGGAGAGCCTCACAGGGACCAGCTGCCCTCTCCTACCACCACCTCAATGAGGTCTCCCAGGAACCCCACCTCCTCACCCCAGCTGCCCCAGTGAGGGAGTCCCTGTCATATCAGGAGGAAAGCAATTCCAAAGTTTCCAAGGTAGCTTGAATCTACCACCAAAATGGGATGACAAAAGAGCTGATAAACCTCTGCCATGTAGCAAGGGTATGAAATGCAATGGGCACATATTTCAGAATTTCACTGTGTCAGAAAAAAGCAAATGGTGCATTGTTGTTTTCTGCACCCAAATCTGGTCATGTAAAGCAGACTGAAATTATACAGGACTTTGGGCCTTTTTGAAATTTTGGTTTGTTGATGAGAATATCCCAGAAGAGTATCTAAGGTGCAAAATGATTTCAATACCTGTTTTGGGAGTCAATTCCAGCAATCTCTTATTATAATTGAATCTAAAAAACCCATCAAAAAATCAGAACAGAAACCCGTTCTCACTATCACATGAAGAATGCATTTGTGCTAAATGATGTAACAACATTTGAATTTT
>NC_139762.1:94336025-94386025 GCF_965231275.1 Zosterops lateralis
TTTCTAAGATAAATTCCCCTATCTACTTATTTCCTCGTGTATTTATTGTGGATCTAACCTTCTACTACAAGAAATAAATAAGCAGGTTAAGTAGATGCTATCTTTTAACAAATAGTTTCTTCAGACTGTATTACAACTTTATGAATGTAAAATAAATCCCTCATTTTTAAATCCACCAAGACATACATTTAACAGCACTGCATCTATTGAACCTCAATGTGTACTCTATTATTCACACACAATAAAAATGTTAAAGTAACACTGAGAGTCTGTCTTTGAAGTGACAAAAGCCAGAAAAAACAGAATTAAAAGTGCAACTCCATCTCTACCTACACCCTGTGTGTGCCTTTGGTAGCAGTCTAAATAAGGTGTTTGACCTTTCTTAAGATGTCTTTGTATTCCTTTTTTTATCCTTTTTTTTTTTTTTCTTTTAATTTTTCTTCTCTAATGGAGAAGGATAGAAAAAGATCAAAAGATGCTTCAGAGATGATAGTGATTTCTGTATCTGTCTCAGGTTCAGACAGTAGAGCTGCTTAGGGACTTCAATTTACATATTTTTGTAAATAAACAATTATTAAATTCATCAGGCATTATTTGTTTCTCAGTGTCTCCAAACTCAGAGAAAGAAAAGAATACCCAATATTGCTGCTTTTCCTGATGGTTTGCACTCACCCCCAGTTAGGAAAAGCCCTTTTAATTATTTTTCTTGAAGAGAAGGTTGCAATATTGCCAATTCTCACAAACTGGTTGGCAGTATCAGCAGTAGAGTGTGGTTTACTAGGAATATAAATTAAAGCATCTACCCAGAATTTTACAAGGAATTTTTTCCCCACAATGTTCCTAGTTCATTCAACACACAGGATGGCCCTGCTCTACAGGCCTCATTTGGTGAAGAAATCTTTCACCCTTTAGAATACTTCACACACAAAGTTCTCTGATTTTTGTCCCCTTCAGGATTGTTAAATCCCATGTTTCCCTACAGAGGAAAATACTACAACTAAACAAATTAATTCCAAAATCTGAAAAATACGCTTTCATCTGATCCATCGGTGGGGCCCAAATTTCTGTTACTTTTCATAATATCACAACAGCAATCCTTTAGATGAGCCAAAGGAGGAAATTGAGACTGTGCTAGATTGCAACAAAAGTTGCTGATAACACGAGAATACTAATATATGTCATTCGAAACTCCTCTTTCTAGCTGAAAACATATAGCATAGTTCATCTGCTTTTCTGTCCCTACATACCTGCTCTCTCTGCCTTCACGTACATTTTCCTGCTCCTGTGTTCAGTTATGTTTTTCTCCTCTCAGTGCCTATTTTTGCCACCTTCCTTGCTGCTACTTAAAATGTCATACACACAAATGCAACTCTCTATCCTTACTCTTAACCCATAATGTCCATACTGACAAATTTATAGTCAACCAAACAAGGTTAAAGTGTAAGAAAAAATAAATTTCACTCAAAAAAATACACTGTATTGATAAAATTAGCATATAGGAAGCATATGTGCTCTTTCCTCTTCACAAGCCAAATTTTCCAGGTATGGTTATACCAGAACCAAGTACAACTCATGTTTCACAATTTCTGGATTGGAAACCACATAGATCTTTGCCCCTGAGATCGGATGAAAAGTTGGGATTTACAGAACCTGAATAATTAAAAAGATAAGGTAGCAGATAGGCAGGGAAGGGGTTTAAAAAATTTCATAGTGATTTTTCAGAAGTGAATCCAGACGCTTAGTAATTCAAAATACTACTATACAAAGTCTATGCAGAAGGTATTGATGATATAACTGTACTGATTACCTCACATCCTCCTAATAAGCACCTACTAGAAATACAAGCTGCCTAAATGATATGTAAAGAAAGGAAGTATTCTTACCCTCAACAGTTTTGCAAGTACTTAAGCAGACTGGTGTAGCAGTGGGATGAAAAGCTGTGCAACATATCAAAACCAACACTGAAGTATGTACCATTTCTGCAGGTTATTAAACTGGATTATGACCTTAAATGGTAACTGAAAATCCAACAAGTGAATACATTTCTGTAAATTCTTGAAGTTTATTGCATTTATCTGGCTTCATTTTTGCAGCTCAAAACCCGCTGTAAAAATTTTAAAAACTAATTTCACCACTAAACTGTACCTGTTGTTAAGCCTTTAAAATAAAAAAAAAAGAAATGGGTGCCAGTAAGTATCTAGCAAAGGACAGTTTGAAACATGCAGTTTACCTCAGGAAAGAAAACTTGCATGAAAGAATTGCATAGTGATGCCTTAAAAACGAAGTCACCTTGGAAAGTAATGTGTGAATGATGTATCACATTTGTGCAAAAAAAAAAAAAAATCAACAAATTCAACCCAGTTGTTTGAATCGGTCTAAAAACTTGACTACATCACATTCTGGACAGCAGTCAACGTTTCTTCAGCTGTGTGGAAAAAAAGAAAGTGTTTTCAAAACTGCCATCACCTCAAGTCTGAGTCTTAACAGAAGATTGTTCTGACTTGTGCATCAGCAATAGGTTACGTGCATCAATTTCTGACCTTTGCTTCAGCTTTGAAATATCACCAATTTCAAATTTACCCATCCTAACACACTGGGCCGAATGCCTCATGTCACAGAAGTGACAAAATTGGCCCACTGCATTCAATATAGCAGCAGAGCAGAGGAAAATGTAGGTCTGTAACTACAGGTGGGTTAATAATTCCACGGGTGCTATACACATCAGAGCGGCCCAGATCTGACTCTTCAGCCTTTCTTCTGACTCTGCAGTATACTTTGAGGTGAAATGTAGTGAAAATTTAGTCTTCTTACTTTCTGAAGCATTTATATCTCTGAAGAGAGTCAGTTTCTCTATTGAGATAGCAGCTACTGTTTCTACATCACTGCTTTTCAGAATAGAAGAATACTCTAGATTCGTATCTTCCAAATTAAAAACATTTGGAACATAATCTAGTATAAATGAAGTAGGACTAAAGGTTATTCTCTGTGAGGAAAACAGCAGCGTGAGCCACCTGAAAGGCATGATGCAACCACCAGACACAGCTTCATGATTCCCATTGTATTCATTAAGGCATAATGGAAATTTTTAAATTTATCATCTTCCACAGTGTTGTAATATTCTGTCAATTTTGTAACATTAATCTTGCTGCAGAGCTTTTTATAACATAGATTCACTTAAAATAGTGTCACAGCCTACTGTTTAATACACATAAAAGTATGTTTCATTAACATTATGTGAGTTTTTACTAGGATAAATATATAATATAGAAAAAACTGAACATCTGTATAAAATAGTGATTCAAAAGCTTTTATACCAATAAAACTTACAGATTTATTTGAACACACTTTTTTTTCCTTTACCTAGAGGATGCTAGAACACAGTGATGGAACAGAGACCCTGGATTAACACAATCTAATGGAATGATGCTATAAAATGGGCAAATTTTTGCAGTCCTATTACCTTTAGCAGTTTTTCTGTATCATAAATTTCTCAGTTGTTTCTTCAGTACACGCGACAATATTTTTAATCAAGAAAATTTTGGTCTACTCTTAAACAGTTCTGCATCTACTTATCCGGGTATTAGACAACCTCTGGAATTATATTTGATTCTGGGGGAAGAAATTCTAGAAGATTTCGAATTCTGTATAAAGAGATAAATCACTTAACCAAATGCTCTACAGAGTATTTTTCATAAGCACAAGCAGCTCATGGTATTCAGGTAGATGAAGAATAGAAGGAAAAACTAGGATTGTAAGTCAGTCTATGAATTTCGCTGCATGGAACTCATCCATATGTTTGTAAATATGGATTTAAATATGGTCTATAGTTTTTAAGAGCAATATACACTGTATTGGAGTTTAGTACTTCAGATTCAAATCATGAGGATCTTCACAATCGTAAACATAGGCTCTGCTATCAAGTATTTGCACAATTTTAAGGAAAGAGATGCCTTTCTTTAAGGAAAGATATTTTTCCTAATGTTACATTAAGATGCCATTTATATCCTCAGCACATCTCCAAAGATGGACGCAATTAAACTAAAACTTGTCTCTAGAAATACATTTTTATTTTGATTTTATTAGAACCATTACCTATCTCCTAAGATATTAGAAATTTCCCTCAGTATCTTATGGAAATAGAACAAAAATACATATAAACGAGTATATTTGAACTCACAACTATTGGGACCTTGAATGGTTGTTTATTGTATCTCAAAGAGAAAACAGTTCCTCTGCTGTAAGAATGGTTTTGATATTTACTATCAATTAGGGTTGGTCTTTTTTGGGGGGTGAGTGTGTTATTTGGGATATCTGTCAGATCTCCACTGGAAGACTAGCAGCTTACAGCAGACTAGCAACATCAACAGTGACCTGTGTCATTAGAATAAATAAATCCCAATAGCCAATACAATAAACTGGCAGACGTGTGGATGCTTGAAAAACCATGGGAGGCATCAATTTTTAGCCAGATCTTATTGGTCCCAACAGACTGAACACCCACTCATGGAAGAACTGACCTGTTATTCTAATGTGTATTTGCAGGAGATACAGTTAAGAAGGAGTCTACTGTACATGAAATGAATAGTGTAAGCCTTGAGCAGAATTTTCGCAAGGAAATATTCTCTTCAGGACGAACATCTAACCAGGTCTAAGTCAAACTAGATTGAAAATTAATCAAATAAGTTATTTCTAAAGAAACATGACTAACTTATTTCTAAAGAAACATGATTTCTAAACGACACATGACAAAATAATTTTCTTTCTTTCAGGGTTCTGACTACTCCTATGTTCATGTGTATATGACTTTAAAACATAAAGAAATTGCATCTCTGCATATTCATCGAGTGCAAGAGAAGATTGGTGCTCTTTGCACATTCACAATCAGCTGCTTTGGCAGTTCTCACATTTCTTATTTTTCTACCACATTAAAATCTTCTATCCTTTGCATTCTACCCTTCTGTCCAAAAAACACCCCAGCACATAATGGCTAGAAACAAGCAGATGCCGATTCTTACTCTGACCCACAATTAATTTCCAATTTAATTAAAATCTTTATTACAAAAAATATTTTTAAAACTCTAGAGGTCGTTCAAAAGTGATGAAAACGACTCTGTTGCTAACAAAACCAAGGAAACACAATGAGTTTAATTTAGGTCACAGTGACATCAGAGAGGTTTATTTATTGCCAGCTTTGTTGCATCCAACAAAGCTTTAATCTGTGACATGCTGTAGCTTGTAAAACAGCAAAGTGGTATGGTATCAGAGAAACTACACCACGCCATACATTTCTAAAAACGTCTGGTGTCAAGCACATTACATTCAGCAACATCATCAAGAAGAAAGGGAAGGGATTTTTGGGGGGTTGTTTCCTGTGTTTTCAGTTTACATTTACAGCTGAAACAGCCTTTGAAATTTTCTATGAAGACTTCACATACTGAGAGACAGCTGTTTTTTTGTAGTTGGAAATGATGAGAGTACAATGTTTTTATGAAGCTGAAAATCAGGGCAGACCTTAGGTTTTACAAAGGGAAAGGGTGAGAATCAAGGCTTGGTTCTGTGAACTGCAGAGCTCATCCAGTATCAGATAGCTACACCTCAGGAGGACAGAAGAGTGTGAAAATCAGATTTCAGCACATACAGGACAAGGACTGTCCTGCCCGTTCGAACCAGGGTTTTGTTGGGGTATTATGGGAACAAAGGAATGCAGTGGGCTTTGGGTATCAAAACCCCTCCAACTCCAGATATATTTGGACGTTGATGGGCTGGACCTCCAGCCTTTTAGGAGCATCTTGGGGAGTGTTAAAACCACTGTCAGCAGATTAACAGAGCCTACAGTGGCCCACTGGATCTGTGGCTGCTGGGAATGTGACTGAGAGTGAGGCTTTAGCAACTGCTCCACTTGCCTGGAAAGAAGTTTTATTTTAATTTTAACCAAACGCATATTGGGAAGTTTATGTATTTGTAGCTCAGCTACTTCTTAATTACATTTAACATATGCTACCATACTGCAGACTACTTAAAATATCACACTTATTCAAATCCACATGCCAGTGATAGTTTGTATCTGTTGGTTAATTTAACCTGAGTTCAGCTACCAATGCGAAAAGTTCACCTGCTTGAGAGAAGCCCAGATTTCCCTGTTTGTTCCTAAAGCTTCCCAGCATGGTCTAGATCTGATTAAGAGTCAGTTCCAGTGTAACCCTGCACTGCAATGCTGAAAAACAGACAAATCACCACTTTAATTCTGACAACAGCACTTTAAGGGTTTATTCTAAAAAAAATAAATAATAATAATAAAAAATTTAAATTAAATTAAATTAAACACACATATATAATAATACCGTTGATAGCACAACTAATAAAAATTAATTTGCTATGAAAGTGTGGTTAGTATATATCCTCTTTAAAATAAGAGGGAATTTTTTCAGAGCTAGAGTGAGCGCTTTTTTTGTTTGTTTTAAATCAAACTGCTCAGTCAAACAAGCATTTTACAGAAAAACAAATTATGAAAAACTCAGAATTTTTCCTAAATCAGTTTTTATTCAATTAGTGGTTATTTTAGAAAAAAAACCTTTCTCTTTTTTTTAAATTTGCATTTTAATGAAATCATATTAAATTAAAAAGAAAACAAACCAAACTGTCATTTATAAAAAAATTTAAAAGCAAACAAAAAAAAAATCCCCTAAAGGAAAAATAAGACTATATGCTGAAAATCACAAACTTGATAAAATAATAATAATAATAATAACAATGGCAATGTCTTTTTTCATCTCTGCAGTTGATAACACTACAAATTGTTTTTTACGAAGTTATTTATTTTGGTATTTTATTTAGACAAATATCTGTACAGTCTTATATGAGAATGACTGTTGGTTTGTGATTTTAATAGCGTCTCAGAATAAGAGTCCACAGTTGTCACAGCAGAGCAATACCAACTTATGGTATGATTTTACTGACATCAGTAAAATATCAGACAAACTCACTTTGACTCAAATCAGCTATAAGCAGTATTTTTTCCCTAAACCTAATATCATTATAATGCGATTTTTCATTATTAGTCCAATTCAACTTGTATTGAAGTCAATGAGATTATACTGAGTTCTCTAAGTATTGGATCAGGCTCTACGATGATGCTGCAGCTACCACAAAACAAGTCTTGTCAAAAGGACTAAGATAAAGTACATCAAGCTTATATTGTTAACAAATTACTAGTTTATTAAAAACTGAGTTTCTACATTCTCATTTACTTTTCATCACTTTGTTTATTGTATCTCAGCTGGTATACTCTAAATAACTGTTCATTTTCATTTTACATGAGCTGTTTCAGTCACTATCATTTTCATGGTTTTGTCCACTGGCGTAATATTCATAATTGTTTGCCAAAATTACTAGAAGATGCTTAAACTCAACTGAAATATATGCCTTATACTTCTAGCAAGGGGAAAACCGATACTGACCTGAAAAGATTTTACAGTACTTACACAAAATTTTCAGCTTAAGCATTGGTCAAGCTATCAAGACCTCTTTGAGTACTGGTTTTGCAAGGTTCTCTTTTTATTTCATTGTGATTTAGGCAAAACACAGTAGCACTCGGTAGAAAATATTGTGTTAGATTGACTTAATACTATTTGTGATAGTAATGTAACCACAATACAGCAAGAGATGATGAGACTGATATAATTGTTTTAATATAACATACAAAAATGTTGCACATGTGGAATAGGAGAATTGAGAGCAAAGAGGAATACTATATGTCTGAGAAAACAATGAAAATCTAGCTAAAATTCATGGTCTTTTTAATATCACACATTTTGCTAAAATGCCAAGTGATACTCAGAGCACTGTGGTGAGTCTTAAATCACATACATTCTGCTACAGTAAAAACTATATATTCAAAAATAATTAAAGTAAATATGTCTAAACTACAACACACAAACTGATGCACAATCTCATTAAAAATATACTGAGATGTCTGTAGAAAGCATCCCAGTATTCAACAGGAAAAATGTCTATTTGGGAGTATTATATAGTATTTATCGCTAGTTTAATGTAATGCTTATCACTAATGTGCCAGCAGAAGCTTTCTTCTCAGAAGGTTAACTCTTTGAATTAAACAAAAATTAACACATGGAAAGTGCTTAATTGTTGTTTCTCTCCCTATTTTTAAACAGAGGAGGTGCATAACATTACCAAGACATGCATGTATTTTTAATTAAGATTGTATCATTCAAGGTTGTGATTCCTAAGCCAATTTACTATTTCAAAATGCAGTTCTCCTTCTAAATATAAACACAAGAGGATCAGAGCATTGTTGCACAAATCATTATGATTTTAACAGCTGTTCATTTACGGTCTCCATCATTTTGGAAACAATAGGAACATGAACAATTGACTCTATGTACAGAAATGTATTCTTCTGCCAGTTACATTCTCCTAATCGGTCATGTTTCTGTTATGTCTTACCTCCTTATGACCTGGAAATTAATTTTCTTAAGATCCTTCCCATGAATTCTAAAGAAGGTTCATTACTACTTTTTAAATAATGGGTACTATCTACTAAAAAAAAAAAAAAAAAAAAAAAAAAAAAGTGACACAGAAACCACAAGAACTCTGAAGTTTGAGATGTAAATAAGTATTTCCATTGTGCACGGTTTCATACTAAATTTCCAGATTGACAAAACAGTAGATTTTCAGTACAGCAGATTACTTTTATTAAACTACATTTCAGATGTACTTCAATCATATTTTATTACCCTTTAAAATTAAATGAAATCTGAAGATTTAGGAGATTAAATGTCATTAAAAAGGATTAGACTATCTTCCCTATTATAGTGTAGTATTATTTCTATGTTTTCTTTTCAGTCTGTCCATACCAAAATATGCTCCTACAAACAAGAGAAAAGTATTAGGTAAGTTTAGATTATGGACTGCCTAATATTTACAACAAAATAACTCAGAAAATATTCTTGAATAATAATTTCTATGACATAAATATTGTAGAGTTCACCATACTTGATCTAAGGAGGTGATCTTACTTGATCTAAGCAGCATATTTTCCCACGTCAGGTCTGGTCTGCAGAACAATCAGGCAAATGACAGTGCTTTACCAGTGATAAACCATTATCTGTCCCTTAAAATTTCTGAAAGAAACAAATCTTTCTCAAACTTGATGGCACTGTAACTAATACAACCACCCAGAACAGGATTTTCTTTCACTCTCTGTAACTGCTGTCTTTATCAATTAATCTGATTATTTCTCTGTTCAGGAAGCCTGCTCAGCTGTTGCTAAGAAAATACTAAATTTTAACATTGGATTTTGAAGGACTCTTATTTCTGGACCTTTTTTTCAGCTGTAAGGTTGAGGGTGCTAAACATGCTTGCTCTTCACATACTTATCCCAGGGTGTTGTCTGCTCTTTTAGCTGGAAGCAAACCTCTAGTAAATTCCTATTTATCTCCTTGCCAATCAAGAAGTGAATGACTGACAGTAACAGAGCCTTATCTACAACTCCTGTCTGTGGTGCATTCTGCTAAATGATGTCATCGCTCTAGCAAGAGAAAATAAGCAGATTATTACAGTGACTAGAAGCAAACTAAACATTTGGATTTTTGCATGGACAGATTTACACACTGTCTGTCAGATAAAGCACAGTTTGCCTGCTGCTTACACAACAAGAATGTGCCTGACAGCTTCTTCCCAGCTTTAGTATCTGATTACATAAATAGGCCATTCCCCACCATTTCTGAAGACTGACAGTCTGTCTTAGTTTAAAGAGCAATTTCTGACTATCAGCCTTTCTGTCTTGCACACAAGGCTGATTATCATCAAGGCACTTCCTGGAGGTCCAATCAGTTGTTTTTTTTCTCTTGAACTCAGGACGTTACAAAACTTGTAGCCACAAAAATATTGAGAAAATGAAAAATTCTTCCGCAAAAATTTACAAGCAGTAACCCAAAATCTACACTCCTCATCATAGTGAAAACTGTTGCTGACTTCTAGGAGCATTTAAAGAAAGATTTTAGGTGACCACTTTTTTCATTTTCCCAATTACCATATCTGGGGAAAAGAAATTATAAAAAGAAGTAAAACAAATCAAACTGAAAAACGAAGAACAAAACCTCACCTATCCAGAAGTAACAGGTAACTATTTAAAAAATCCACAAAACAAAAAAGGCAACCTTCTCATAAGTCTGTCTCAGAAATTCATAAAACAGCTTTGTTGTCTAAGTCTGCAATGGCCCTTCCCAATTTAACTTCAAAACTGTCATAGAAAGGATTTTTATAACCTTTTGTTTGTTTTTGCATTAGCTGTGCAACTGTTAGTCTTTTTTAATAATTCTTTTTTTCCAAATCATACCTCAATAAAACTATGCTTTAAATTAGATGCATTTTACTGCTGTTGACTTAGATATTTTTAAGGTATGAGCATGGAAAAGACATGCCATTTTTCACAGCTAAATGTATGCAGGTGTTAATGAACTTATTTAAAAAATGGTTCTGAGCACTGAAAAGGGTAAACACATAATAACTCTGCTGTTTACAATGGTAAACAATTGCAAGTCATAACCACAATATTGTTCCTAGTTATTTCAGCTATAACTTGCAAGGCTTCATAGCCAGACAAACCAGATGAAATATGTTGCTGCAGGTCTGTGCTGATGGATCCCTCTGAAATATCCACATTATTGCTTTTATTTTATTATGTACCACACTTCATAACTGTACACAGCAGACTACAATAAAAACTGCACTACACTCCTTTAAGTACTTATTAAATAGGTCAAAAAGTTACCATAACAAATAACTTGCTCTACTCAGGGTCCATTAATAACACATCTTGTTGGGATTCTAAAACAAACGGGGAAAAAAAGAACAGTGAAGAAGTGTCTGCTATTTGATGCTGCTGCCTAACAGTTTGCACTTAAAATGCATGGTATTATTTGTCACAGCATTTACCCAGTCACTGCTGTTTAAAATATCAGCATTGAGACAAGATGGAAAATTTTGCTACACAGAGGTTTGGGGAAAGGGCAGGAAAAATTTTGATCCTACAGGTAAGGCCATCTTATTTGCATAGATAAGAAATGCCACAAAGCCTAGTATTTCCCTAAGGGTAGGAGGCATGAGATCCAGAATTGTGTTTTACCTGCACAAAATATTTTTCCCTTCACAGTAATGTCCTTAAAATACTAATTCCCAATCTGGGCAGAATACTGGAAAGGAGAAAACCAGCAGACCCTGGCAGCAGACAGCAATGTGGGAAAGCTGGACATACACAGGAGGCTACCTCAAGGCATGGGAGCTGCCACACACCAAGGCCATGGAGGGGCAGGAGGAGGCAACAGCCGGATGAACGGAGGGAATTAGGGAGCCTGCAGGGAAACAAGATCCCTGAGGTACAGGGAAACACAGAGGGGACTGAAACAAAGGAAGGAAAGCCGTGTGAACCACAACACCAAGAGGCCTGGGGAGCCCCCATGGGGCACGGCTGACGTACTCCTGGCACGTGTCAGGTGCACATTGACATCTGGAGCTCTGAAGCAAGCCAGGGAATAGGGGAGGGAGCTGCTGCCGTGAAGATGTGTGGATATGAAGGCAGTAATCCAAATTTTATTGGGGAAGTTGGAGAGGCAAAATAGACCAAGACACTGCTGAAGAAATGGCAATAGGCATATTTACAGATGGTTGAGAACAGGGAGAAAGAGAGTTCATGGTAAGGGGAAGATGTGGAGGCCATGGGTCAGGTAGAGACAAATAGAAGGCTTGGATAAGTGAGGAAAAAGACAGAGCTATACTTGAAGATGCCATTCTTGCTCAAAGGAACCCAGTCTGTCCTACGTAAAAGACTCTTGCAGAAGAAAAAATACACATCATGGTGTCACAAAACAGACACATCAATACAAAGAGAACTTAAAATGTGAAGTGTATATATAGCAGAAATTATGTTACATATGGTCAAATTAATGTAACTGAAAGAAACAGAAGCCCTTGATTATCTCACTATTTTAGCTTTGCTAACTTGGGGAGTAAAGACTGTATGCTGTGTTATTTGGAAGTTTAATTTTGCAGAGGAAGAGAAGAGGAGGGGAGAGGAGGGAAAAGAAAAGGGAAGAAGAAGAGGAAGCTTCACGACTGTGGAACTGGAAAATGCCCCCAAATTTTACTTCCAGCATATGAGATGTAAATTGATTGCCACTATTACTTTTCAGGAGTGTAAGTGATGCAGAATCTGGTACCTTTTTTTCTGACTTCAAATATCTATCTGCCCTTTAAAATTATATGGACACATACGCACTAGAAAGATTTTTGTTATTTTTTAATGGAGTGCCTATTTTCTAAGAAGTTTCGATTGCTAAAAAGTATCCTAATCATATATATCTGAAACTGATTACCAAAAAAAGAATACAGAAAAAGAAAAAAAAATCAGCAAAATGAAACAAATTGCTCATAAATCACATTAATAAGTGGGGTTTTAACTATCTGTAGCATGTAGAATATTAACATCTGATGTGCCTATGAATAGTCATTCCTACTAGTATACATTAAATGTTGTAATTGGTTTAAATCAGCATAGGCCATCTGTCTTTAATACTCTTATTACAAGGCAGTAAGCAGAGAACTATTAGAGCTGCAGTATAAGCTGTAAGATCTTTACCCGTTCTTAAATCATTTAAAAATAATGAGAGCTTTAGCCTTTATCTAATTAACGAGTGCCTTCTTTGAATTAGAAAAACTGTATCATTTAGCCCACGGTTGTTTAGTAAATTGGCTTGGTGGCATGTAAGCTAATGCAGGGTAGCAGTTGCAGTGTCTTGTTCCTGGCTTCTTATTACTTGAATTATAATTCAATGATCACCTTAGATCATGGGCTATTCATAAATCAGAAGCCTGACATCAGATGAAAAATTGTATTAATATATGAAACTTATTATATAGTACAAACTGCTCTCTTGATAAATTACATTGTTCAGGCTTGACAATGATTGCATTTAAAACATTATTCCTGTTTGCTGTTTTACAGACTGAAACCTCTTCATGAAAAATTTACAATGCTCCTCTGTGTTTTGGAGTCAGAGGGCAATAGAAGCAAATGGCAGACATAACACCATACTTTAGATTTGCTGGCAGCAGCAGAGGACGGAAAACACTTCCAAGTGTAGCAAAAAAACCCCTCAGCTGCATTCTTAGTATCTACATTTCCAGCCTTATGAAGATACTAATTGTCCTCTGCAGCAGAAGCACAGTAAATAATGAAATTTTAATTTCAGCTTTCTGGATTGCTTTCTTCTTGTATATAGGTGCATGTTTCACAGAAATTTATAGCTTTGGAGGAAAAAATAAAGGGGCAAACCCACGAAGTTTAATTTGAATTGAGGCTGAGCTCCTTAGATGATGCGTTATGACAAATGCTTTTTGCCAAGGCTGACTGGGTTACTCATGCTGTAGTTCCATATTATTTACATTAATTACATGAAGGCTGCTTTGTTAATGGTACATTCTGGTGTGGGTCGCAGCATGATATGCTAATGATCTAAGAAAAATCTGCATCTCCAATATTTATGATAATTTGGGAGAGAAAAGAGGATTGCCTTTATTTCTCTTTCTTCAAGAGAATAAAACAAGCAGTATAGAAACAATTGTATTCATGGGTAAAAGTTCTAATGAAGCCGACATTTAGGTGTTATAAATGGAGGATAATAATTTATTGTTTGGGATCTTGTCAGACCCTCTGACAAAGTGATAATACAGCATTTCTCTGGATTTCCCACATTAAGAAGGCTGCTTCAAGCTGAATGAAAAGAAATTCTAAGATGAATTAGAACTTAAAATTTCTTCTTGCTTTTTCTTATAGCATTTTCTCACGTTGGCAACAAATATATGGCAATTCATTTAATTCAGGCCATGTTCAAGTTTATGAAATGGAAGAATATTACTATACCATTAGATATCACTTCAGGGGGAATAAGGCTGCTGCTGTCTTTCTGTTCATCTTGAAGTCTTATTAAGCCAAATAAAATCCAAAAGAAGATTCTAATATAATATTGCATTTTGCATCCAAATATTACAAAAAATATACAAAAAAAAAAAAAAAAAAAAAAAAAAAAAAAAAAAAAAAAAAAAAACAACACCACTAAAAATGGCAGGGTTGTTTTGGTGTTTGGGGGGTTTTTTTCAGTTTTTACAGAAACACAGAAAAACGGAAGAAAAACACAGGAAAAAATCTCCCTCAAAAGTTAAAAAAAAAAAGAATACATTTAAAAAAATAATCAAGGATGCCTATGCTTCAGAGTACAAGCTCTAAACTGAGCCCCAGAGATATGTGGAATTTTCTTATGCAACAGAAATGTAACAAAAGGCTTATTCCAAGAAGTTGCTTCCCTTTAAATAATTTGCTGCCTTTATATGTTGTTTCAAACAAATGAACTGGAGTGATAGTTTGTCTTTTCTAGATATCAGACATTATAAGAGTATGAGCCACCTACATTTCTTTCAGTATGAGACTTTCAGCTATCTCTATGCAGTTGAAGGGGAATATTGCTGCAAGCAAGTTACCTTCATTTTAAAGTGCTGACTTATCAATACTTTGAAAAAACCCAGTAGGATTATTACTATCTCAGTTATTTGATTCTGAATTTCACACTTTGAATATCAAGCACTGGTTTCTATTTGAGTTCAGTTTCAGAGACAGCTACTTATCTCCAATTACAAACCAAGCTGATTTTAATAAGAGCATTATTTGTCTGAAGTGAAGAACCTAAATGCAAATACATGTGTTTGGCCTCCATTTAGGCACTAATTTATGTTGCCACAGTTGAAATAAGAAAAAAATCCCCAAAAAACCAACCGTAACATTAAAACTGATTGGCATGTGCTGATTTTAGTGTGCAACAGGGCAGCAATGATGCAAGAGACCATATAGTTCTCCTCTGCAGTCTGCACAACCAGCCTCTTTCTGTCCTGTGGCACTGCCTGTATTGTAAGCTTTGGGAGGTGGGAAAACAATGTACACTAGGTAGTGCTGGAGTAGAGAATACACTGTGAGCCATATAATAAAATTCTTAATATCACATTTCTAACATACTCTCCACTCCCTGGGAAATGAAGCAATTCTGAATCCTCCATGTGTACCAACCAAATGTCCTTGCCAGATAAGAGCAATGGCTGTGGGAGAAGTGATTAAATGCTTTTTTTTTTCACAAAATAAGGTATCTGCTTTAGAATAACCTTACAGCTGCATGTGTCCCAATGTCTTTATACTTCCTTTCTACCACAGTGACCTGAAATTTCAAAGAGCCAAAGCTGGATGCAGAGTAAGAAG
Source organism: Zosterops lateralis (assembly GCF_965231275.1). Taxonomy (NCBI): domain Eukaryota; kingdom Metazoa; phylum Chordata; class Aves; order Passeriformes; family Zosteropidae; genus Zosterops; species Zosterops lateralis. The sequence goes on from NC_139762.1 coordinate 94,351,345, forward strand.
TCAGGTGCATTCATCTCCCAGTTTTATTTCAATCTCTCTCTCATATTCTTGTAATGAAAAAGAAGCATAAAGCACAGCTTTTAATCACAAAATCACAAAAAGTAGCCCCCCATAAAGACAAATTTGTGTGTTGCAGCATTACTACCAAGGCTGTTTCAAAGATTATAGCACCTGATATGCTGAGGCTCTAACAACCTCCATCCATCTAATTCTTCTGCAAAGAGATGGCAGCTTCATATTTTGCCCTATTGGATTCAGGAAGCAAAGCTTAAAAAACCCCAGCCCTTACTTCTCTAACTCAAATGCATCAGAAAGCATAGTTGCCTTTAGCATCTGACCTGAAATCAAGATGCCCAACTGCTTGAAGACAAAGCCAGCGTACTGATTGTGTCCAGTAAGTTAAGGAGTAAGCTAACCTAAAACAATGCTGCTATTTATAAAAGATGCTTTCATTTTTTTACAAATTCTTTCCCCAAAGTATTGACTACATCAGGCCCTGCATATCTTACAACATCTCTAAAGTTGACTCCTAAAGCTAACACGGCTACAGGTTAAAAAAACCTTTATTGCACCACCTTGAGAAAATTCAGCAAATATCTCTTTCTGTGAGGGTTTTCAACTGTACAAAATGCATAAGCCCAGGCACTATGCTGCGTAAGACACAGCAAAAGTATACTGGTTTCCCTTCTTTTACAAATGTTCAAATTTAAAAAAGTTCCAGTCCTTTTCTTAAAATTCACAAACCATCAATCATTAGCTTTTTTCAACTTTTCATAACAATGACCCACCATGACAACTACATTCCACAAACACAAAATAAAACTTCAGAGCAAAAGGGTAGTATGACACTGGAGAAGATACAGTGTATATTGCAAAGAGATGAACAACTCTGTGGAAGCTATTTCCACAGGCATATTCTCAAATTAACATTTTTCCTTCAGCAGTTCTTCCTATAGAAATTAAGACAGGTTCCTAAAAGGAAATCAGTGAATGGCCATACAGAAAACTTGCTCCTTTGCCCCCAAATGGCAAAAATAAGCAACTGGTACTATTCTATTTATAGTTTTAGTACTTTCCTGCATAAAACACAGAACACAGAACATTAACCCACTGGTAACTAAAGCTAAACTAAAGGCAGGAGGATCTTGTAGGCAGAAGCAAACCATTAGAGACAAGAGGTTCATTTGGTAGATGGCTTGCAATGTCCTCTCACAGCACATATGCATAATTGATGCTGAATTGTAAGTTTGGGGTCTGTATTCTGTTTGCTTGGGTTTATTTCCTCATGGGTTATAGGTTCTGTATGTGAAAGTATAATATTGACAGTTGTTCAGATTGGTGAGGGAGAATTATCTGTGACTTCCAAAAAAACCCCAAAGACAGAAGAAACATGCATCTTCATATTGGCCAAAACCTGGCCACGAATAGAGTTCTACAATTGTAAGAATTCTCTTTTCCAAACCACAGACAGAGATGTAATTAAAATAGCTAGCTAATCAGAACCAACCCATGAAGCTGCACTGTAACTTCATCTTCCATGCTTTTTAGATGGATGAATTCACAATAAAAGCAACACTACATCAAGCTATAATATTTGAAATAGCGGCATAAGGTATACTATTATTATTATACAAGGTAACATGAAAATATGTTCATTAGGACTTAAGAAGCTACATCAGAAAATAATATTTTATTGAAAACATTCTATAAGAAAGTCATTAAATAGACCCATTATTGGCCAAGTTGACAACAAAGTTTGAATACCTTGCTGGATACTATGTATATTAAATATAACCAAGAAGGTATAATTTTACTTACAAGCTGACCTGACCTGGAAAAAAACCTAAAAACATATAGTTCAATATTATATACCATCATCAAAAATAAGCTTGTTAAAATTAAAATAGGACTATATTAGATAAGGTACTATATGGAGGAGCAGTGAGAAGAACAAATAGAAAAAAAAATCAAGTATCAGTTAAAATATCGGATGACTGCAAGGTGACAAGGCTGTGAAGCTTTTGAATGACTAACTACTAACCACTTTCATATATGTGGCAATCCCCAGGATTTTATGACCCCAGTTTGAAAATAATATTGTTATGGACATGATGCTGTTGTTTTATATGATCACTAATAGTTGTTAAGGATAGCTCACCATAAAAATAATTCATTCATCTTATTTTTGGGGGAGCAGTATAAAAGGATTGTGCTCAAGTCTATCTGAAATCAAGGCCATTTCCATAAACTATTAGAAGTGTGGATGGCTGAAGCAAGTGTGGAATTTCATAAACCTGGTCAAGGACAGCAGAGAAGACCAACACAGAAAGCAGCCACTAAAAATGTGAAACCAGAAAGTTGATAGCTCAAGGAGATCTGCAGTAAACACAGTCAGAGGGAGCTTGGTATGTCCTATCCAAACATCAAGCCAAAGGTTAGGAACAGCAATAGGGCATTGCACAGAGTCATGCACACAATCTAGGTGTTCCACCCAATTTTTACTCAGATCACAGAGCAAAACCCAACGGAACAACTGATAAAACTACTGTTTTGCTCATGTCCCTGAAACAAAAACATCTGGGAGAGAAAGTCTAAGCAGCAGGGCTGTCACTTGGCTAGCATGAGAAGCTCCTTCTTGATAACAGCTTTAGTCTTGTCACTGACAATCGCCTATTAATGATGTCTTTTAAAATTCACCTAGGGAGACTGATACAAAATCCAAAAAGAGATTTGGAATACAGCTGTCATAACAAGATGAGTGAAACAAGCGAGCAAACTCTTTATTTCAAGAAATTAGTTACTGCAAACCTGAAGCTGAGTGGGAGTGCCTACCTTTACTTCAGCTCTCACAAATGAGCAGGAGAATGTTGCCTGCACACATAGGCCAAGGGATAAGTTGGTAAATCAGGGAAAACTTCCTGACATTCTCACCTGCTTAGAAGTACTATTTGACATATTGGCAACAGGTAACTGTTACAAGTCAGATCAAATCACTAAGTAATTAAATACTAATAAAAGAAGAATTAATTACATTGATTAAACCAGTATTTCTACTTTACTAAACAGCTACCAGCAGATTTTTTATTAACAAATCAGGACTTGACTTTATTAATAATAAATTATTACTTTATCAACAGCAAAGCTACAAAAAGCACTTAGTATTTTCAATATGAAAAATCCCATTCATGATCAAAAGGGTTCATACAATCTTAAACAAAATCAAAGCAAAGCCTTGAGCTGGCAATAACTTTAACTATTAGAAGCTGTGATTACAATGGCACAAACATGTATTGCTGTCCAATAACTAGAAAATTCAGTATCTTCAAAATTACAGTTTTTGTATCAGGTCTTATGTGGTATCTCCAAAAAATGAGGTATCTCCAAAGGGCAATGCTTTGGTAGTGAATTATATACTAGCAAACTGGTTTTTGAACTGTTGAACTATCATTTTTTGAAAATTGAGCAACTAAATAATACTTTTTCAAAGTTATTCTATACATTATATGACCAGTCCCATGATATTGCTGGAATACATCACTGATATGAAGGGAATAAAGAGTAATACAAGAAACAATACTTTGTATCAACATTGAAATAATTACTTTGACCACAAAACTGAAAGATCAGCCCTTCTAGGATATTTTAACCTTAAATTGCCCAGATTTATTATTCCATAAGTACAATGCTGTGTGTTGATTTACATTTCCGATTCTGAACTATTTTCTGAGATGACTGCATTTTCTGTAATTTCTTATCCGCTTTAACTAATACAACTGATGCAATTGTAATGATTGCCCAGTCTCTGTATTAGCTAGGAAATCCAGATTCAAAGAAAATGGAAAAAACTAGGAGAAATCTTCAGTTAAATTAGTTAACCATTGCGTGTTTTATAAAGGACCCACACAATTCATAACCATTTATATAAACATTCACTGACTGCTGGTACAACAATTATTCACAAGCTGATGGAAGTTCCTGCCCAAATTCAATAATGCCTGAATCAAACAAAGGTTAAGATGAAGGTTTATTTCTTTAGTATTAAAGAATCCTCACCAACCAAAACAGCACATACAGAAAATAAATTTTGCTCCCTTGGGCACAAATACCTCTGCTCAATGAACAATGGCTTTCACTCTGCTAATTGGAGAATGGAGAGGTAAAGGTCATGTGTAAAAACAATAGGGGATATAAAAATAATGCAAACTAAGGAAATTACAGCATTTTCCAATTGTCAGCGTGACAGCTACCAGTGAGAAATAAGGACATCAGATACATGTGCCCTACTGTGCAAGGCTGGGTAACAAGACAGTCTCCACTCCAGAATGCTGGCAGTATGTAAACATCTTCCCTTTCTAGGGACAATGGGCTATGCCCCAACAAAAGTAATAATCTTCTCTAGAATTACATTGACCTGGAATTCAGCTAATAATTTCAACAGGAGGAAATAGGAAGAAAGAAAAAAGGATAAAAACGGGGGGGGAAAAAGGCTCTGAATTAAGTCATGGAAGCATAATGATTTGAACCATTCTTCTGCTCTGAGTAAATGAATTTTAGTTTTCTTGTACATAGTTAAGCATTTCCTTGTTAAGCAGTTTGGTTGGGTGAAAAATAAGAGAAGGGATTAGAGCAGCATTGTGCACCTAACTTGTTTTCCATGGATGAAAATAGACAAATGCAAATTATAGCAAAACATTCAGGAAAAATGCTACATGCAGGAAAACTATCATTTAACTTTCTGAAAAATCTTTATGTCTATAGTAGTGTCCTTTTCTTAATTTAAATGACAGATGCAGATGTTGCTCCTAGTAGTTAGCACTCATATTAATTTATTTTTAAGTGCTTGTACACAGGTTTCAGACCACATTAAGAGAAGCCACATTTTCAAATTAAATTATAGTAAGGATTTTTTAATCATGTTTCCTTCTTCCTCACATTCTTTTCCCTTGCATCTATTTTAAATAGTTGCCTTGAAAATGCCTATACTTCTTAAAAACTAGATTGCGATTTTTCTCAGACTTGCGAAGGGTTGTCATGTTTCAGTTCTTTTCCCCCTACTTACTTGTCCAGTCTTCAGTGTTCTAAGACATGCACTTAAAGGATAATAAAAGAAGACCACATTATGTGTCAAATTAAATGTTGTTGATACTTGCTTTAAGTGTACATGCACTGACATTCTGTTATGGATCAGCTGCTGGACAATAATCCTTGCACATTCCCCGCCTGACAGATTGTTCTGTATTTTGTTTGAGATGCTCTAATGTTTCTGACGACCCATACAAGGCCACACATTTCAGCAAATTTTCCAAATTAATACTGAGACCAGTTTACAATGTTTTCTTCAGTAGCGCTCAGTCTTACTGATTGTGTCCTAAATAATAAACCGTGGCCTCGGGCAGTTTTTCTCAGAATGTTTATGATGAGAACTCATTCATCTAAATCTACTGGCCAGTGGAATAAAATAAATCAAGAATCTCCCAAAATATAACAATATTTGTGTTCTCTAGATAATTGATGACTGCAGCTGCACTAATTAAAACCCATGTGAGTTTCATTAATCTTGGTCACTGGGACCAATTGCTGCACACCACACCCTGGTCACCGCACATCGCCCTTGTGTCACATTCAGGTGAAGCTTGACTTTCAGTTAGAATCTCACTGCATCACTGTTTTTTAAATCTGAACTATCACATCATGCATACACCTACTGCACAGCTTAATTCAAAACAGGCAAGCTCAATCATAAATTGAAAATTTTACTTCAGATGAAATTACTTTCAAAAAGGTACCTTCAATACTATGCCACCCCAAAGAAGACAGTGAGGTATGGAAAAGGGCGAAGACTATCTGTAACAAAAAACCGTCTCTAATCAGAGGAACAAGAAATAAAATTAGACTTTCTTCAATGTTACTACAGTGGCATTTTGTTTGCATATTACACTTTTCTCTACTGGAAATCAAAACTGCACCCTCACTAGAGTATTTCTAGGTAATAGGTGTGTTGTACATATATTTTTCTGTATCAGAGAACATTTTTATAGCTGTAGATATGCTTTGCTTGTTAAAGAAAAAGAAATGTGTCAAAAACTTGTGGTTCAGATAAATATCTACAGAAATAGCTATAACTAATGTTAATAACTAAGCTGCCTTGCAGATCATAAATACTAGGAAATATAAATAACTCCTAGAGACAACTGCACAATCTATATTTGAGGAAAGGCAACATTTGAGTAATCAATCACATGAAGGCAACACTGTCATAAGCTGAGTTTATGAAAATACTTGTAAACATTTATTAAATGTAAATCCCTCTTCAAAATGTGTGTTATCAGAGATCCCGGATTTTTCATGCAATTTGGAGTATGTAATATACAGCAGCTGATGAATATACAAGAGCCTTGTTGCAGGAGCTGCTTCCTGTTGGTCTTTCAAAGTGCTGGCAGTGATACAATTTCTTTCAAACTAATGACATATAGAACATGTTCTAGAGAACCACCAATACAATTTAAAATCTGGCTGTATCATCCTTACCAAACAAAATAATTCTTGCTATTAACACTGCTTCTTTTTCAAGATTAAGGAGTACATTTTGCTTTCGTTTGCTGATTGAAGTCAAGGGAATAAATAATAACTCATGTAACTGGGAACAAGTTTTGGACCATTATGTACAGGCTTATTTTTAAACCATAATAAAGCTTTTGTCAAAATAACTTAAGAGCTGGCAGGCAGAGGTAATAAATGCTGCACTGCAAAATGCTTCCACAGAAAAGCTTCGTTCTGTGCCTTTGGAAGGTTCTACATATGTATGGGAAAGAAATGTTGCAAATCTCTCCAGAAAAACACTGCTGTTTGCCCACAACTGTGTCCTTGGCCTACATGGTTTGTTCCTCTCTAGTTTTTCTACTTTCTTTCAGCTCTTGAAAGATTTAGTCAGGCACTGGCCAGCCCTCATGGCTCTGAGCACAGTAATCATTTCTCCTATCAACAGCTATTTAGCACATTCAGACCTAACACCCACAGAACCAGTTTATCTGCTCAAAAAAATTAGCTCCCCCAAAACTTCCCAAAGAATTAAACATAAACTAGGCAGGGACGGGTTCCCAAAATGAGAGACAGTAATGCCATCAAGCATTATGGATGTCAAACACTACAGCACTTGAAGGTCTGAGAAATAATGTGGAAATGATGCTACGAAACAAATCAACTTCTTCTGACTGCAAGAGAGATACATCTCAGTGGAGACACACGACCAAGAAGGTCCACACTGTTTGCAGGCCATACACAACATGCAAGGACAACTCAAGAAGCTACAAGCCTCCTTTGAACATCATCTTCTCCCAAGAGGAAGTTTAGCATATGCAGGGACTCAATGCTATAATTCATGAATTATGCTCCTAGGGTCAGTCCTAGTCCCGTCTTCATGTTTCTTGGTATATCCAAATATTCCTCCCATACCATAGAAGTGAAGTGCAGACACACTTATCAGAAAGTAACCACAAACCACTGATGTTATGGAGAGGATACCCAAAGAAAAGACAGAAGCTAAGTACAGGGTTGGGGGACTGTTCAAATCACATCATCAAGCTTTCTCATTCTTTTTCTGGTGAAACAGTTTAACCGAGTAACTCCTCATTGGAGCAGCATTCTTATTCTCATGAAGATTTAATTATTCTTATAACAAAATGTGCGATGATATAGAATGAAAAAAAAAAAAAAGTAAATTAGAAATAGTCTCAGCAAGTGTATGCATTGCACAAGGTAATAATAAAATTGATCAGTGTTGCCATAGGATATTCTCCTCTCTCCTCTTTTTAAGCATGGCCATCTTATTCTGTTGCTGATAACAAAATCACAGACAGAATTTTAGAATATTGCAATAAGCAGATGTTGTAATACAGCTGTAATGCCAGCTCTGGTCAGAAAGTGCAGGTGAAAAAAATTTGCATATTGCAATGGTTCAGAGGAAGGATCAGTCAAGTTGTTGAGTAGAGTGGTACTTCCTTGTAGAGATCAACCAAACATGTCCTGAAGTGATTTTTTGAATGGACTTAACAGATTTTCCATCTGCCAATTTTGGTCCTCAATGGGCTGTGTTAATATATTAAAAGCCAAAGCCTGAGATGCTTTCGAAAAGAAAAAAACTCAACAAACCAAAGTCCTGATCAAAAAGGATCTATGACTCACTCCGCAATAGGAACACTAATTTTCTGTCTCTTGTAGCTCATAAGTGATTGAATTGATTTCAGTCAAATTCTAGCAGAAACCAAGCCTGAAATATTTCAATACACAAAGAAAAGTTTTTTTAACTATTTGAATTAATAAAAAAAAGAAGGGCACAAGTGAAGGTATTTTGCAGACTTTAGTGAAGTTCCTGCTGTCTCCACACATTCATTAAATTGACTATTAATGAAAACCAATACTGAACTCTTACATTCAGTTTTACTTTTCCTTAATTCTCCTCTATTTTTTTTGGAAATTGACATATTCTCACCCTTATTCAAGTACTATATTTTCAAATGCTTCTAAGCTGTCAGTATCACTACCTGACAAGCTTTGTTCCAATTGTCCATATTTAAATAAATATTTCTCTTCCATTCATCAAACACACTGCTGTAATAACTGTCTCTACTGAGCACAACTTCTGTTACCCAGAAATTAACAAAAGTAGGAAGGGAGGTTTCAACAATGTTCTCTCAGTAAACTGTGCTTAGTGCATGTCTGGACACATCTAAAGCTGAGTTATACTTCGACTTTACTTTTGTCAACCACAGGGCAACCACAAATGTTAGCAAAAAAACCCATTTTGATGTTATGGTGTTTCATGAGTTTTTTGAACAGTGACTATTTCTGATATCCATATTTCAGACTACTTTTTCATATGGCTATCCTTTTGTGTTTTCTGAAGAAAACCTAATTTTCCATCCTACACATATTTTCTCTTACCTCTGGGTCACTTCATATCGTTTCTTTACCCATTCATGACTGCAAAACCTACAAATTCAGTATAATCAGATTCGTTCTCTGTTCACTGGTTTTAATTTCTATTATACACAGCGCCTATAGATTTGTATCATAAACAGCTTGCATAATTTTACTAAATTAAGCTCACCTGTCAGCAGATTTTGTCAATTTTGAATATTGGTATCATTAAGTACTGCCTCTTGCTGTCAATCTTCACTTACTTTCTATTCCATGAGAGGGTAATTCCTCTACCTCAATGTCACATAACTTATTTTCCTTAACTACTTCTGATGAATGTTTTAGACTCGCTTTCTAAGACACCAATCCTTTCTCTCCACAAACCCCAACGGCAGAATTATATCTTGCCGAAGAAACAACAGGCTGCAGCTTTGGGTCACCTGTATGAACATGCTTGAAATTCTATTTACTGGGCAGTTAATTCTCATTGCAATCACTACAGGGCATCTGGCAATGTCTGTAGCAAAATACCCAAGGATTTTCTTGTGTCAAATTCTGTCACAAGCATTGCATAATCCACTTCTGAAATTCGTGCTTTGTTTCCACCGCTTCTTCAGTCAGGCTGTTCCAAAGTCTCACTCTTCTAAATACCTAGAAATCTTTCTTCCATTTTCAGTGTCTTTCTTCATGGCCACTTATTTTTTCCCTCATCCATCCCTTATCCATCTTCCAAGAGCAACATGAAAACAGGTCATCTTCATTTTCAGTCACATTATTGTAACCTTTTCTCTTAGGAAAAGGTTTTCCTGAACTTTTCTCCGTTCACATCTCCTGCTTCACCCAGAACTGCAGGCACTGTTCTATATGAACGTCTCACTTGCCCAAACTTCAATGGTATTAATAGTTCCACATCCCTCTGCAAGTATTTTTGTTGGTTCACCCTAAATCGGCCATTACTCATTTTATCATACCTGAAGATCACATGAAGCTTTTATTCTGGTGATCAAATAAAATAATCATATCATTTTACACTTATTTCCAATTAATAAGCCTTTGACATTATAGTGAAAGTAATACTAACCACTATTTGCACGATCTTGCTGCTCCTATTAGATCTCATTTCATTAGTGCCATTCCTATTGTAAAAGGCATCTGGCTTTTACTGCCTGATAAACTGTTCTGTATTTTACAATACCCCTATACGTTGTGTTACCAACAAACTCCAAAGAAGTATTCCTGGAATATACTGGAAAAAAAAAAAAAAAAAAAAAAAAAAAAAAAAAAAAAAAAAAAAAAAAAAAAGTTGTACTAAAACCATTCTTTGTGGAATTTCACCTCTACTTTTTGTCTTTCTACTGCTTTTAATGATAACCTTTTGTTATTATCCCATTAACTAAAGCCCGTCTCAGAGTTGTACTAATCTCTAACTGAACCAATTGTCAAGTGGAACTTTGCTGTTTATTCAATATCTGACCATAAAAATTTTCTTTGTCAAGAGAAAGAGGTATCAAACAAGCCTGCTACAAACAGGTATAAAGGTAGGTGAGAAAGATCTGCCTTTTGCAAGCCCATCCCATATTTTGATAACATTGCTGTACTTCCTAAATCATTCTTTCTGTGATACTTGTGCTGAATCTCTGTCCACAGTTTAGACCATGTAACTACTAACCTCTTCCTTTTCTCTTTTATATTGGTACAGAAATTACTATTTCTATCCAAACTCTCACGAGGAGTGTAAGAACTCAGCCATTCTCTGCTCACGCCTTGCTCCCTGCATGCAGAGGGAGCAGATGCAGTAGGGAGTCAGACAGGCATCAACACTGGTGCAAGGTGTCAGTTCTGCTACTCCGCACCCAGGCAGCTCCATGGCCACAGTGGAAGCAATACTGCCAGTGAGGAAGAGGACCAACACAGCTGCTCTCCAGCTAAGTTCCTCAGCTCGCAGCAGAGTGGTAGGAAGTAACAGTTGAAATAACTGGTATTCATTATGCACAAAGAGGAAAGGAATGCCCTCATCCCTTACTGATGAGACAGGCAAATACTTTAATACAGCACCACAGAATAAAAAACACACAAGAAAAGATCTCACTCTTGAATGCCCTTTGGGAACAACTTCTGGTGCCTTACATGGGGTCTGAGGATCTGTTAGGCTCTACACTGTCAGAACATCTGCTTATCTTCCATTTTCCTCTCATCATTTTAACTGGTAGGAATGGAATTTAAATGGCAATTACGGCTAAAATTATAAGCTCTTTCAGACTGGAGCTCCTGATCACATATACCGGGTGTAAGTCAAGAAGAAATACCCCCTAGTTCACAACACAGCTGCTTGACTTGACTAGAAAATAATGTTTCTCCCCTAATTCCCAATTTCATTTAAAACTCTGGTTATAAATCACTGCCAACAGTTGGACTGACTGAAATTCTAATGCTATACTAACTTCTATTGCATAAACACTACAAAAAAAGTATTTCAGACTAAATCAGTAAATCCCTCAACTCATTCCATTGTCCCTACATACTGATACTTCAGCATGCATATTACTGCAAAAGGAATATACTTCTACAAACAGTGAAATTAGCAGAAAGATTTAGAAATGCAACCTTTGTGATTAAATCATGTTTAGATCCATCAGCACAGAATATACGCTGCCAAAACAAAGAAATTATAGTCAATGAAAGAAGTTATAAAAAAACTTCCCCCTTTATTATTATGTTTATCAGACTTTATATAACTTCATAGCCTTTTTTTTTTCTTCTTCTTTTTTTTTTTTTTCTTTTTTTTTTTTCTTTTTTGGTAAACAACAGAACAATTGACCTAAAGGTCAAATCAAAACACTGATTTCACAAATCAAATTCACTAAGAATTGTCATAATAATGGATTACGTTAGTTTCTTCAATCATTTAGAGTTTCCTGTTTTGCCATTTCTGGTAAAAGAAGCTAAAATCTCCTATTTTATTTCATGCCTGTGACCAAGGAAAGCTACATATCTCTGTAACAAAGACTAAAAGAAAAATATTGAACTATTTGCAGCAAATGGAGTAACTTACTGTGACCGGACTAGTTACTCCGACTAAATTAACACTGAGGTGTAGTGGTATCAGTTTCATAAAAATATCTATATCTAGATGTATAAAGATCTACACCTAAAAGGATGTTGTGTAACATGAGTTTGATGACGGGCACATAGGAAGGGAACAAAGCTGCATTATCTTTATCCCAAGGTTCTTACACCAGGTTAATTGTTTCTATAGGTTTGCTGCTACAATTCATCGTAACTGCCAACATGGTTAAAATATTAGGAAAATGTTTTAAAAATGAAAATAACTCATTCCAGAATTGCAGTTTCACACACATCAAGAGTTCACCAGTAGTTTCTAAAAGATGAGGAGCCTAGTGAGGGTTTTCCTTCAGGTTAGAGCTCAGGAATGAGAGACAGAGCCCTTGAAGAAAGGCAGTGAGCTCTGCAAGCTGCCAGTGCAGAGCTGGGTGAAGGGGAGAAGGAATTGGGGTGCTGCCCTGCCTGTTCCCTGGGTCATGACTCTGGCCCCCATTCTGAACACTGCAAATTTTCATGCCAAAAAAGTATTATGCTACCACTTCCACAAAGGTCATCCACAATCTGGTCCCAAGGAATTCATTCTCACTGCTGAGAAAAATGCAACTCTCATTAAGAGTAATGGAAATTGCACATGTGCTTCAGGACAATTTAGGGCCCTAAAGGAATTGTATCCTCCCTTTACACACACATGTAATTTTCATTAATACCAATTAAATCAATTCAATAAAATTACGGCCAGTTTCCATAGCACAGAATCCCATGCAAAACAACAGCAAGAAGCAACGAGTTTCCTTTTTTTTTTTAAGCCAGATTTAAATAATCATTTGAATTGACATTTTTAATAAAAAGTAATTGTTTTACTCAAAGCAACAGCAGCTAAAATGGAAATTTCAGGCTGCAATCCAATCAGTGTAAATTGTTCACGAAGTAGGAAAAAACCTTAAAATTTAAAAAAATATTTCGTTATAATTTCCTTTTGTGGCTCGAATCCTGCAGGCAGAATGAAGAACATAGGATATGGATCCTTCTGCCATTTATGTATCTAGTATATATTACATTTGCTTTGTCCAGCTTTAATTATTATGTACATTAATATTGTTATGTTCCACTCATATTATTTTAAATAAAAATAGAAAGAAAGTTTAAATATAACTGCAGTAGATGCTTCATATTACATTTTCTAATGTACCAGTGAAGGTGAAAGCATGAAGTTTGAGACAAGTCTTACATTTTTGCGAGCTGGGAGTATACAGCTTTACATTCAAAAAAGTGATTCTAAGTACTGAATTATTTTAACAGTCTTTGAATTTCAGGGCACACAAGCTCTCCCTTTCGCTATCACCTTCAAGAACAAAGCATAGGATAAGAGGAGAATGCGACTGTATAAAAGTTGTTTTAAAGCAATTTCTGTGCTTTGCTGATTCCACAGCAAACATATGGCAGGCTGGTCCTCAGTGCACCCCAGAAGAGCCTTTGCACCAACATTCACCCCCTCCTTCCCACCCCAAACCTGAGCAGCAGGTCCCAGGAGACCCCTTCTGTCCCAGATACTGCAAGGTAACCCTGCTGCAGCTGGTTGTGCTTACTCTGAACCCACAGCATCCCAATAGCACAACAGCCTCACTTTCCAGCCATTGGCAGATATGCAATAGAAAAAAATTAGGAAAGGAAATCCAGGTCACATGTCACACAAATAAACATATAGGCACCATAGGATAAGTGCTGTGAGAATTGTCACAAAAATGAGCTCCTAAACTGATTATAAAAATTAAAGTACATAAGGTCCAACAGGAGAAAAGCAGTAAAAGTAACTTTAAAATGGAAAAAAAAAATCTGCATGGTTATTTTGCTATTCCTGCTCATAATAAGCACATATACGGCAGATGAAGGGTAAATGTAAATATTTAAATATTTATCAAGGAAATACATGTGCTTTGGGGGGGGATGTTTTATGTCTGATTTTGAGAACAAATAAGTTTTAAAAGGTAAATCTAATGCAATGTAATAAAACTGCAAAGTATGTTCTGACCTTCTACTCTTCCCTGCAACACTTACATGCACATATATACACACTTTAATAATACATATCCCAGTGGAGTACAACTGACCCCAGTAAATCCTGCTGTTTCCCCAAGTGTGGAATTAAAAGCTTCATGATCAGAGTGAGAGAGCACATTTGTTTCCATTCTTGTGATATCATTTTCCCCCCTCAGACTTGAGTGTAACCACTGAAGCCCATGATACACCACACAGCTGACTCAACTGTGTATGTTAAAAAATTTACAAACACTGAAATCAAATCTATTTCTTTAAAAAAAGAGGCTTGTATTTTTTTCCTGAAATGAGCCAGTAGAACATGATAGAAGGAAAACCAGACATTTTAAAGCAATAGTTTCAATACTGCACACATTCAGTGAAACCAAACAAACAAAATTAATGTTATTTTGTAAGTATGAAAAAAAAACCAAACAAACCCCCAAAAAACCCATGCCACAGAGTCCAGGAAAATTGTGAAATTAAAGGCATATAACTTTGGATATTACGTTTTTGCTGAAACAGAATTTTCACATTATAATTCTGAAGAAGATAGCATATCCACCTAATCTAGTTTGTTTAGACAATGGAGAAGTACTTTAGAAAATCATGGCATATGTGCAGAAATATATGATAGAAAAGCACTTTAGAAAACCATGGCATATGTGCAGAAATATATGAAAACCAAACGGCATGCATATGCTTTTGTTTGTAGTATCAAAGATTAACCGCACTTGAAAAAAATTCACACTTAAGCATGTTCTCCCTGCAAAAGAACTGAAATTTCCCTACTGTCTATGTGAGAAAAATAGTCTTGAAAGGGAATTTTGGATCTCAAAAGTCAAAATTAGGATGACTTGAGTAAACAATATCTGTACTTCCTTTGGTCACTGGTCTCCAGTTAGTGATTTTCTTCCTTCCTCAATAGCCTGCTGCTACACTGGGCCAATTGGTTTTCCTACCCTTCTCCTTGCACTTGTTTCATTTTTTTTTTCCTTTTGTGTATCTTCTCCTCCATCACTCTCCTTCATGCTTAACATTTCTTTTGTTTCTCATTTTTAAGTTGTAGCTTTCTACTTTTCAAATATCTACCCTATGATTTTCCAGAATAAACTAATATGTAATACCCTTAGACACCTGCATTTTAGTATTATCAGTCTTTAATGCTTCTAATTCTTCCAAGGCACCAAATACTCCTCAAACTGCCTAGGTCACAAGATGGTGATGTTGGTACAATGTAATTCCAAAATCACTGTTTTCTGTATACATTTTAATATCTGTTTGCATTTCCAAGTAGTGGGGAGAGTAAACAGAGCTTTCGTCACTCCTGCAGTATTTGTTGGGTTTCTTTTCCTAGCTAATAAGCTATTTCACAGGGAAAACCAGTATTACACATATAAATAATTTGCAGGGAAGGAGAGTATCTCAATGGACTGGGCACTAAAAAGACAGCCAGGAACTAGGCTTAGTCTCAGTTCTGTCACTCATATGCTGTTCAACCTAAGAAAAGTCATATTTTGAGTAGTATGCAGCCAAATCTGTAAATAGTGTAACTTAGGTAGGACAGGTGGACATTGTTTTTTGTACTGTGATACCCTTCAGATTCTTAAGCTGCAGCTCCAATAAAGAAAAACGTCACAGTATTGTCAAAATAAAAGCAATTATACCTGGTGTGACATACTCTTCACATTATTGGGACTCAGTGTATTGAGAATGCGACTTCATTCATCTCACTGTTTAATTTTTCAGTACATATTGTCTTAAGGAGTAAACATGATCAACGAATGTAACTTGTTCTGGCTTCTTTTTCAGTGCTATTGAATTGCTTCATTTGCTTGCATACTGTGAGCAGAGCAAGGAAGTGACATTCATTGCTTTGTCAAAGGTGACAGTGCCAAGAGATCAGGAAGCAGGCTTGCCTGGGAAGACCTAAGCCTTTCAGCAGAAGAAGGCTTCTTTTTGACAGACCTGAACACCCACCTGCAGGCAGTCTCCCACCTGAGCTGTGCTGAGATACACTCCTCCACCACAAAAGTTCTTTTCAGTCACAGACTCTTGAGATTTTGCCACAAACCTCTTACGTGCTCCACTTTCTAGCACTGACTGTTTCCAGAACCTGCAAGGGCTCCTCTCAGAAAACCAGAGAAGTGACAGGACTTCGGAAGGGAAACTCCCTTCACCTCAGGACCTTGGGCGTAGGCCTGGGCTGATGTCATCTGAGACACTGTTTCTCAAGCTGGGCACAGGATCACATACAGGAGTGCTTCTGACACTCCCAAAGGCTTGGTGTCCACGTGGAGAGGGAATGGAGCAGCTGTGGTGTGTACATCAGTACCCATCAGTGCTTGTCCCATGACCTGTCACACATCACAACGGGGCTTCACTCAGCCCAACAGTCTCAGCCATACCTTGCTAGGAGGAGCAGGTTAAGTCCCTCTCCAAGCCTGCTAAAAATTTTTGCTTAGCCTGAAAGACTTCATATGCAAATTCCACAATCCAGAAAAGCTTGATTTCCTACAGTTAACTCTGAAATAGCTCGCTGTGTTATGGCCAGTAGATAATGGTTGTAACAGAGGTTAAAAAAAAACAAACAACCACCAATCAACCAATTTCACCTTTTCTCATCTTCTAGACCAATTATTTTGTTAGAAGACTAAGAAGCATCCCTGGTACTGAAAGAATAAAGCTGTTGCACCTCTGAGATCTCCAAAGAATGAAGCAACCTATTGTGCTTTTCTTTTTTTCTGTAACAGTCAAACCTAAGGATACTTCAGGCCTGTGAAAGCAGGTTCCTTTCCTTCTTTATTTAAACCATGAAGGAAGAAGCCACAGCTGGCCCAGAGCTAAAGACAGTAATTAGCCTTGAAAAAATATTCAATTTTGAAGCTAGACTAAAAAGGATGGCAGCAAGCAAAATTGAAGATGTGGCTTTTATATCCTTCAATGGGTGATAGAATTTTTGGTAGTATATGTCAGGAGAGCAAAGCTATTTTCTTCAGAGTAACCTAGTTCCTAAATAAAATGTGCATAATAAACTGGATGGAATCAGAATGCCCACGGATGAATGGCACCTAGCTAATGGGATATATTCCCCAAGAATTACATCGATACTACTAAAACTTATTATTTATCTCAACAAAAATGCAACAGTAAGGCCAAAACACACAGAAATCCAAGAAATGAGAATGAGAAAATGCATTTTTTGTTGCCACAGGAGAATCCATATCAAAACCCATTTTTAATGTAAATAATAAAAAGCCACATATATCTTCATTCCTCTATGAATAGCAAATATAACTGGGATTGACAATGAAATTACAAAATGGCATATTGAAATGATGGGCCATATGCACCCCACAATTATACCTTTGTATGCTTGTCACACAACTGAAAAATTAACCTTTTAATCTTTAGGTTCATCCACTCTGGTTCATGCTAGAAAATAGCCTAATACATATACTTAGTAAAAGCAAAAAAAAAAAAATAAAAAAATCCTTATTTAGATGAAAAAGGAAGACAACAGCTTCAAATCTTTGAATAAAGAAGATGACCTCAAGCAATATCTTCCAGTTACCGTACTTGCAATCAAAGACGATTGAAGACTACTCTGTAAAAGATGCACACAAAAAACCCTGAACCTCAAACACCTTTCGTGCACTTCACTTACAATTCCTCAGCTCTCAGAGATCTAAAAAGATTTATCATGCTAAATTCCCTGTAGATGATAGGCAGCCAAACATTTAAATGTGACATCCAGAAAGGTAATTTGTCCTTATAAGGAGAGTCCACATCCCTAAGCGTTCAAGCTGTCATCTTATACTTTTAAACACTTAGGGTTTTCGGATGAGCAGTGATAATTTTTAACAAAGCAGAGAGGTCTCAATTTGCAAATTGAGTAACTCATCGAATAAGAAAGTTGGATTTGTAATAGAGTCTGACAGATGTCTGCACCACGACATGACAGTGACAAAGTGCCTCTGAAATTTTCTCTTCAAAGATGAAGTTTCAGCTTGCCTCCTTTCACCTCTAGGAATCCAAATAATATTTTTTGATTATACAGGTGAAAAGAAATTTGGTTTCAGCTACTATCCATTTACATCCAGCAAATAAGTTATGATTATAACACCACACTCTGATCATGAGAAGCTCCAGCAATAACAATATTGCAGAAAAATGCTTAGGAGTGCCTGGCAGTACAGGAACATGGCAAGGAAAAACCTATAAAAAAACAGCTCTGGAGAAAACTAATTTCTTGAGCACAAAATTAATTTCTGAAATTTAAGATATTATTTTAATGACTTGTAGCAAACCACATTTGCAGATTTCTTTGAATTTCACCTTAACATGGATATGGCTTAATAGGAAATTTATGTTAATCATATTCAACTGTATCAACATGAACTGAGAGCTCAGTAGCAACACAAGAGGAATTTGTCCCAGAGAGCCTGTCCAAATAGGTTAATACTCTGCTAACAAGCACTGTGGTCAAAGAAAGCTGTCACTAGTATGATTTCATAGTGTTTTCACATGCAGGAATCACTCAAATACTTAAAAATTTCCAACATGCTACTGAGAAGGAGTACTTATGGCTCCATTTAATGAACACAAATAATGGGGGAGGGGGAAAGGTCAATCATCTTCCAGTGGTGGCAGAAATGTACTACTAGAGCAACCACTTGGTTTAAGACACAATCACAAGTGAGGAAGTGCTTCACAGCAGGTTGTCTCCTCAGCCTGAGCAGCACAGCAGGAGAGGCAAACAAAAAGGTGTTGTGAGCCTAGATGCTTTTTTGAGGTTTAGGGAGTTTCCAGGACACAAGCGTTTTGGTAGGAGTGAGCAGGTGAGAGCTCCTCAGTCCATTAGTTCTTCTTCCTCAAAGTAGGCTGTTGTTCTGGTAAGAATTTGAACTTGAATGCTATACCAAAAAGCTCAGTCCTAGCACAGCATTAATTCATAATTGTCTCAAATTAATTCAAATGAAAATTACTCACAAAGATTGATCACATATACACTGCTAACACCTAATAAAGTGGTCATTTTTGACTCAAGTATGCATAATCCCTATGCAATTCCGTGTTTTAAGCTGCAGCCTAACCAAAAATGTAAATATTGCTGTCTGACACTACCTGTAAGAGACATGATATGTCTTTACTGGAATAGGACTGAAGGCCTTACTCAATGACAGACATTCAACTCTTCTTGAAGGATATATAGCTAGAAAAAGTTAATAACAAGTGGCAACACAGTATTCTTCAGAAGATTTTACTATCTTCTTAGGGCATGCCTTTCTCAATTGTGCATAGATTTACATAGCCTTGGAGATCTAGAATCATTAGGGCAAAACACAAATGTTTCTCACTCATACAACTTGGAGAAACACTGCAGAGTCTGCCTCTCTGGGTGGAAATATAACAGCAAATAGCATTCAAAATGTCAGAATGGTCTGCTCTTTTAATTGAATATATATACGTATATGATGGATTCATAGAAAAGATTTAAACTTTTAGTGGCTAACAAACACACCTTTACTGAAAATAAGGGGAAACTCCTCCAGGTTCAAATCTTAAATCTGTGCTTATTATGGTGGAGCTAAACCACTGAGAAACTAGACAAAAGTTTGGAGGAATAATTGCAATAAAGTGGTGAACCAAGTATATACTAGCTTTAAATTTGAGTTAAGAAAAACAATTCCCTCTGAACAAGTCATTCTGTATCTGGAGCTGCAAGTTCTTCTCAGAAGCAATTTCTGGAAATTTCCAGGGCCAGCACCCAGGACAAAATGAACACACCCAGCAAGTTGTATAAACTGGTTCTTAAAATTTTGATTTGCTTCCTACAAAAGCAGCAGCTGCCAGAGTCTCCCCTTGGGTTCTTCTGCAGACAGTGACTGATGAGGGAAAGTTAAATGACTACTCACCAATATGACCAGTTGGCAATTTTAGTAAATGATAAGGCTACATCTTTATGCACCATTTCAGTAAAACAAATTGTGTTCTTGTTAGCTCAGATTCTCACTAAATAACATTAATAAATGAAATAATGCAATTTCTGCCCTCCTCCCACTCCATCCACCTATTATTTCCAATAGACACATACCTTTGCAAAACAGGGAAAATGCATTTAGAATGAACAATGCCTAAAAATTATAAGACTGATATCAGGAATTAAGAGATGTTTTCCAGAATGTGCATATTTTATGACGAACTCATATGATGTGTAAATTCAAGGGATCAAAACCTGGTAATACAGTAAGACTGTACTTAAGTATAGACGCATTTTAGTTTTCAACATCTCAAAAAGATCAGTAAAACTTGTTAAGGAAGTTATGTGAAGGCTAAGAAACTAAGCTAAGAAAACTTGGATGATTAGTGCTATATAAATTCATCCATCTTAAACTCTCTGGCTGTAAATAACATACAAACTAAAGACAGTAAACTTTACTCTGTGCCTCCTGAGATAATGAGTTACTTGGTCTTCCACTGCAGGAATTTTTCCTGTCCCAGCTGCAGCAGAAGACATTTGCTACCTGGAAGAACTGTCAATCCCACACATCCATTTTATGAATCTGTTACTGCAGAACTGAATGCACTGATGAAGAAAACAGGTGAAACTGTGTGTGCTGTTGGAGACCTAAACACGTCAGCATGTAACATGAAGACTGTTTCAGTTCACAGCCATGTAATTGCTTTGCCAATACACCAGTAGTTAAATAGTTGAAGAAATTTGTCAAGAGAATTGCTGAGTATCTCAGTCAATTTCCAGCCCACTTAGAAATATCCTTTAAGGCACTGAAAATTCAGTCAGACATGGAAGAGACCAAAGTGACTGCGGAGTCATTAATAGCATATCCATGTAATCACAAAACCAGGATCCCCACAATCATTAATGATTTTCTGGTATAGTTGAAAATAATCCCTGCCTAGTTCCCTCCCCCCAAAAAAGAATAAAACAAACAAAACCCAAGCAAAACACAAACAAACACAAAGAAACTGCTAATGCTTTTCCACGGAGATGTTTCCATGTTTGTTTGGCTTTTTTCTGGCAAAGTTTTAATACCAGACAGATGAGTGGAAATTCACCAGCTTCTCTGCCTCTCAAGGACATGCCTCAACAGGCTAGGACCAGCCTCACCTCTGGAATGGGAAGGTACATCAGTGCAGCACTTTTTAACTTGCATTAGGAGTAATAGTTATGTTCTGCTATTGAAAAAGTGGCTGTGCTCATGTTATTGGGCACCTGATCAATAAACTGGCAGTCTCCATACACTGTTATGATTAATATTTTCAATCTGTCAACCAACAAGGGCTCTTTTTGACTAGAAAACTTATTCTCCAGCTCTGAACTTTATATTCATGCCTGAGTTTGATTTTCTAATCAAAGAATAAGACAGCAACCTCTTTTTTTTTTTTTTTTTTTTTTTTTTAAATAATTCAAACATGATCTCACAGAACTAGATACAAAATGACCAAATGAAGAAAACACTCCTGAGTCCTGCCTACAGGTAAAAGCAAGGTAAACCCACCACATTTTACATTAAATGGTAAAATGTTATTTTAATTTGGAACCCATAAATACACTTCAAACAGATAGCTTCTCATTTGAGGACACAGACTACACAAATATCTTCAGTCTAAGCATGAAACCCTATTTTATCTAAAAGGCAAGCACAACTCCTTCACACTGAAGTGAATTGTTCTTTTCTCTTCTCTCAAAGTTCAGGGTGCCCTGTACTGCTCACCAGCGTCTTCTGCACTGGGTTGTTTATTCCTGAAGATCTGCCAAATTTTTACCATGCTTTTCAGGGGTAAAAAGAATTATTCTGTTATAAAACTCTTGGAAGCCATGCAGGTTGTAAGAATACCCACCCATTCAGCTCTCCTCTCACATCATGATGAGAGCATATTTCCTCACACAGTTTATCTGGCTTTAAATGACAGCTTTTCCTGTTATGCGGGTGTTGGAGGCTGCTTACCAGCTAGCTGCCTCACACATCTGCATTCAGGGGTACAGCTTTGTACCTTTTAGGTTCAGTGGGTCTGAACCTCAAGCAGAAGCATGGCAAACGGCATGGAAGAAAGGAGGACTCTCACGTGGGTTCACTAGGCTTTACTCCACCCAGAGGGCTGCCCCTGTGCAGAGTGAGATCTGGCCCTCTGTTCTCACCTGAAGTACAGGGGGTGTGGACAGAGCAGGGGAGAATCTAGAACCAATCCCAGGGAAGGGGGTTGTGACCCAGGACAGGGGACAATTAGCAAAACAATCTATGAATAGAAAGGGGAGTGAGGAACTTGAAAACTTGCTGAATCACCCTGAAGCCTCACTAGAACTTTCAGGCTTTAGGGTGGGATGGTAGTGTGATTGACAGGACCCACCACCAGGCAAAAACCAAAGGGGTTTGATCATGGGGTTATAGGGACAAACCATTACAAATAACCAAAGCATAAAAATTTTGGGAAACCCAAAATGCACACCACAACATTGTTCAACCCTTTTACTGCATAAAGTCAGTCCTATGATCTATACCACTTTTCTACACATACTTCCAGTCACGGGGAATGATCTGCTGATCTTAGATCCTGAAAACAAATGGACAAGGCTCAGCTGAGTCAACACAAACCACAACAGCTATAAGATATTAAATTAAATACCACCTGTTCTAGATCCATCCTTCAAATACGGAAATGAGCTGAGATGATTCACCTGGTATAAAATCCCAACGTTCCTACCTAAGGGCCAGCTCAATGCAAACAGCAGCCTTTGTACTACAAGGGCAAAGGAAAGACAATCCTGTCCTCAGGGCATTCATGCAATGGCTGCCCACACAACTTTAATCCTTCTCTCCTGTATGCTTGTCTTGTTTAAACTACATTCCTAATCAGTTTCCATTGTCATATTTACCTTTTTTAACATCTCCTTTGCAACACTCTTCTACCATTGAATATTCATATTTTGCATAGTTTCAGATGTTTTCATTTACATATTTCTAGAACACCTAATTTTATCTCTTGCTCATATTTCCAACCTCTTTCTGTCCTTCTGTATTATAACCTTCTCTGTATTTGTTGTTATATCCTAATTTTATGACCATCTGTGAATGTAATTAATGTAGCATTCAATCTTCCTCCTACATCCCTAGTAAATATGTAAGATTTAACTTGTACTGCAGATTCCAGAAGCACTTGGTTTCCACATTCCTTAAAATCAGTGGTTTAGCACTTCTCTTTACTGTCCCTACAATTACTTTTTAATGCAATCAACAACTTTCACATGGAGCAACATAAACCAAATTTTGTGAGGTATAGCACTAAATTAGTTTTTAGAAGTTTACATAACATAAAACCTTACTGCGTTAAAAATATTTTAAAAAAGGTTTTCTAGTATGACTTACTTGGTTTATTTTTCATGGATCTTTACCCTTACTACTATTGTTCCAATATCTATCCCAGTACTCTTTTGTACTAAGACACAGGACAGCTCTCCCACACACACTTCATGTCCAGTCAGCTGTTAGAGACCGAATTTATCTTGGAGGTGTCAAAGGAAAATCCAGGATCAACTATGTACAGCCACAAAGAAACAAGAGTGGCCTTCTGAACTGAACTGATGCCCTCAATAGAAAGAAATAGTGCAACTGATTGCAAAACAACACTGTATGATACAATATAATGTTCATTCATTTTGTTCAAGGACAGTTGTGGCAGCATGAGGGTGCAAGAGAGGATGTATTCCAAATCAACTATTCTCTGCTTTCTCTCTTTCTTAGAAACATCTACAGCATTTCTGACTGGCTACCTATCACAGGCAGTGCCAGCTGCTCACTCCTCAGCCCCATGGAGCTCACAGACTATTTGAGCACAGCTCCCATCCTGGAACTTGGTGTGGTGTGAGATGGTACAGGGATCTGCAGCTAATGCAGACTGGACAGAGTAAAGCCAATGATTATGAAGACTGACTCCAATGATTTACCCTGTGAGTGAGCTTCATACTTACGCCTTGAGAGGCCACCAGGAACAGAGGCTAGACAGAGTTAAAGGAACAAAGTAGGTATTTATTAAACGGGCCTTCAAAGGATGCACCTTGGGCAGCACATGAGCCTGACCGAGGCTATGCCCAACCCAAGATGGGCAATGGATCACACATTTTCACACTTTTATAAGTTTTGGTCCATTTACATATAGGAGTCAATTGTCCTATTACAGCTTCAAGTTATGAAGCCCCATCCTCCCAGACTGCTCTCCTCAATTTGCTGTTGTTTATACTTTTTTGGGCCTGAAGCTGCAATGGTGTCCTTGGTTCTCTTTTGTCTAACTACACAGTAAAGAGAAATTGCTAACACCTTATATGAAGTTCAGAGTTACACACTAATGCAGTACAGAATCTGGAAAATATGAAAGCTAAAACTTCAGGCGTCAACACGAGTATCGCATCATTGCACAGTCAGAATTTTGGGGATCTCCCAATTGCAACTCTTGTAAATGTTGCTATCCTGCAATCTGGGCCTACTGAATAATGTGCCATAGGCCTTGTGTCCCTTGGTCCCCTAAGTTCGGCCATACCTGAACTACAGATTTTGGTTGGTTCACCAGAAAAATTTCCTTCTCCTCCTCTAATCCCCTCACAGCACAATAGGGCAAGCAAGGATAATGGGGCCCACACAGCTATTTTTTACACAAATTTACTCAATAGCTTCATAGCAAAACATTATTTCTACTCCTCCGCTTCTTTGAACAACGTATCTTCCTTGCATCTCCTTGTGTGAAATTTCTAGGAGGAAGGCAGAAGGGGAAGTAGCACAGTTCTAGAATATAGTTTTGGTGGGAAATGTGGTGTGATGCTGCCAGTGCACCACAGGGAAATACAGTAGGGAGAGCTCAGTCAGGGACAGGAGAGGAGAGAACAGCACAGTTTGGATCAATGACTCATTCCTCTGACTATATCCAATCTCTCCTAATGTGAGAGCCATTGCAGAGCAGACTGACCTCCCATCCCTGATGCATCCAGCCAGCTCTGTGGCTCCAGCTAAGCAGTTCTCAGAGAAGCAATGAGAACAAAGGACCCAGCAGACAGGACTACACAAGGAGAGATGTCTGATTATCCCTGCCTTATCAATAAGCTTAACTATACATAGAGAAGGTAAATGGAAGCTGGAATACATTGTACAGAATCTCTGAAGCCAGCAACATTATTCTTCAAACAAATTGCTATTACAAATACAGAAACTGAAACGTATAGAGGTACACAACTTCAATAAATTTTTCAATTGAGAGTGAAGTTATTCTGATAGGAAGTCACCAGGATACCTACCCTTCCTCTGACAAATTTCAAATCCATGTCTAAAACTATGCGTTCTCAATAAATCTGAGTTTCCTAAATTTTACAAAGCATCGTGTTTCAGCATGTGCTAGAATAAGCACCATGGAAGTTGCAAAACTGTCCCCTTGAAAGATATTTTCAGAAATAAGTTACATCAGCAACTATCAAAGAATATTTTGATTGTAGCAATGTCTTTGGAAACAATACTTATGTTAGCGTATAAATTATGATAGGAAGAAGGGTCGAGATGATAACTAGCATTTTCTTCAAGGTCCATCTCTTGGATGGCTATGATAGATGTTCATATTAGGAAACAGTTGAACCAATTATTACTAACATTTTTGCAAATTTCAGTTCGTCACAAGTGTTACCTACAGTCCTTAACCTGAGGCACCAGGAATGGAACATGATCCTTAGCAATTTTTCTTTTTATTTATTGTGCCCAAACATCTGTTTACTCATATGCCAGTGTACAATAACTAAGTTAAACTTCACATGCCAAGACTCTTCATCTAAACTCATTCTATAGTCACTTTCCTAAGAAATCTAAACTTCTACTTAGGTTATGTAACATAATCAGTTATTCTGAAAAAATTTTGTATTTAAAATACTTTGTGTTTTGTCTGGTCTTAAAAAGTAATTGACTTCTAGAAATATTTTATTCATGATTAGCAAAAAGCTATCATCAAAGTCTACATTTAAAGCTTTTGATCGACTTAAGAGACCAACAAAAATAGAAACAATCAAAACATTAAATAATTTCCTGCTGAAATATTTGATACCTAGAAAATTTTCAAAATTCTCCTATGTCAGAAATGTATCTTTAGAAGAAGGCAAAATGAATAATAATTTGAATTTGCCTTTAAACTACATTCTAATTCTGTCTATCTTCAAAATAAAATCTTGATAATTAAATAACCTGCAACAGATCTACAAAAGAACAAAACTGGAATATCTGGGACAAGTGGTCATGGCAGACAATTCTAAGCATGGATGCAGTACAGTTTGTAATCAGACAATGTTTGTAGTAATTTTTTGTACAAAAAGTTTAATATTTAATGAAAACAAACACTAAATGAAGCTTACCTAGAAGGAAAAGAAAACTTACTGCCCAGAACATATGCTTTGAAAGCAATGGCAAAAGCTGAAAGCAACCAGTTTCATGTCAGTCTGTCAGAAAGACCACAGAAAAAAGAATGTGTAGCAGGAGAGGTGTCAAGGCATATTCAGTGCACATTAATGATGGAAAGCAAAAATCAAAAACTTAAACTGTTGAAAGGGCAACTGCTACATGAGGCTTTTATCTTTACTAAGTTTCCCCAACAAAACAATGTGGAAGATGTATTACATCATGAATTATGATACTATCTGTGAATTAGATTGCTGAAGGATCAGACAACATGGGAGTAAAAAGAACAGTGGGAGTACAACCCCCAAAGCAGCTACACAGGTCCAGTAGTAAAAGAAATCTTCAGGTCAACATAAAGAATACCACACACATACATGCACGCAGACATGGAGCAAAGGGAATCTGGTTTTTGATATTAATGGATTTTTCAGAACCTGCAAACTGTTGGAGGAAAATCATCTCAAAATTTGTTTGGTGAACTAATAGCTGTTTCATAGGGAAGATAAACGTAAGAAGGCTGAGCACCATAATAGACGGCACCATCTAAAAGAGATACATGTAAAGAGTATTAGGATGAAAAAACCCAACATCATTTAATGCAAGGACTAGTGCCTTTAATCCAACAAAGAGATCATATCCTAAGGGATGATATCAAGCATTCATCAAAAAGCAGACTCATAAATATTTTCGGAAGTTGCTGTCTATGATAGAGAAAATGCATCAGAGATTTTCAGCAGCTGATGTGAATTGCATTTTTATTGTTTTTTTCACTAGCAGTATCCCAAAGAAGAATATTTGTAAAACTGTTCACAACCTCCCTACGTACAGCAGGTTATATATAGAAGCCTACCTCTGAATCTGCGAGAAGTCCATTCACAGACACAAGGACACTGCAATACATCACTGTACAAGTGTACATTCAACTTGTTTATCAGCAAAGCACCAAAATTCAGTGTCCATTCTGTTTAATGTTTCAGTGTTAACACAGGGAAGAAAGCAACCCTTCATTGTACCAGCTGAGAGACCTTATCAAACTGCTCTGTACACATGTCACAACCATTCTGCCATTGTCCTACATTTGCATGATGACCTGAACTCTGCTGGTATGTTTATAGTAGAAAACAACTTCTATTTCTGTAACTTAAAAAAAAAAGGTTAAAGCAACATTTCAAAACAGAAGAACAACATAATATTAGTTGAACAAGAATTAGATCACATTAAGGTTCTACAATTTGGAATAATCTGAAACTATATAGTACATATAAAGTGGAAGAAACCTCTCTAACAGTTCTTATCTTCCCAATACCTGAGGAGATACAGTGGTGCACCTAGAAGAGTGATAGTCTCTTTTGACTTTTCCAAAAGCCACAACAACCATTCCCAACCCTGATCCTTTAAAATAAATTAATTAGACCTTCATTGCCCATCTCCCTCCCTTTAATTTTTTTTTTGGTAATGTATATGCCTCATAAGAAGCGCAGTCCCTCTTCCTACGTTTTTTAAAACCACACTGATGAAAACAGGGCAACTACAGCAACTGTGCATAGCACGCAGTTTTCAAGAGGTCGTATCCTCACTGCATTAATCCAGGGACAGCTGCAGTATATCATTATAGCTATGTTGATGCCATACCTGTTTTTTAAAATACTTGTAAGATATAGTAGACATATTTAATGAAAAATGTATGCCACTGTCATTTCCTTTTACTAACTTCAAACTAGAGAATTTAGTTTCTAGCTGAAGAATGTCTGCCTCCTGAATGACAATCTAATGACCTTTTACATCACCTTAAAAAAAATAGCATGTATTATTTTGCTGCATTTGATCTATTTTCATTTTTAAAAAGCAAAAATAAAGTCAACTACAAGAAAGCATAAAAGTAAAAACCAAAACTATATCCTGAAGTATTTGTCATTTGCTGAAGATGTAGTCACAGTGAGACCATTCATGTAAGTCCATGTCCAATTCAATATTTTTTGCAGGGAAGGGGGTTTGTTAGTTTGTTTGGTTTGGTTTTTGGAAATGAACTGGTTCACCTGTGTGGCAACACCTGATGCAAAGATAGTGTCCTACCAAATCTTATATAACCAAGTCAAGTGACCATTTGGGGCTAAGAACTACACCAGTTTTCAGCTGAAAGGAATGTTCCTCACTGTGCTTTCTCAGAAAAACAAGATAATGATGTACAAAGGCAGTAATAGTAAATACTGATCCAACAAATGTAGAATAACTAAGAACTGTACACTAAATGGGACACCAAGGTGCAGAAAAATATCATTCATGCCATATATTACTAGCACATGCATGCCTGCAGAAAAAAAGCCAAAAGAAAATAAGAGTATTTTATGTGTATTTTTTGAGAAATGTTATCTCTGGAACTAACACAGTATCTGAAGAAAGACATGCACCCAAATGCTGTCCAATAAAATTACATCATATTTCAAATTTTTATATAATTTCTTATTTTGCAAGAACAGCAATTGATGAAGAAATGGATGGGGACTTCTAACTATATAGAAAGTGCTTTGATTCAGCATTATCAGGTCCTCATATTTACAGGAGTTTCTTTTCATTCTCAAGACATGGTCACATTAGTGTTACAGGAAAAAAAGCAGTCATAAGAAAATTAATGATTATGTTCTTTGTGGGTTTTCTTTTTTTTTTTTAAGTGTATGTGAAAGCGGAATCACAAAAGCTACTCAAAAAAGTCCCCTGAATTTCCATTGCTTTTCCCAGTAAGTGCAAAATAACAGAATAACACTATAATAACTAAATGGGCTAACCAGAGAACCTCTGTCTACAAAACAAAATTGCTGTAATAAATTGACAGCAACTGGGTTGGTGATGTAGAGAGCCTGGCCCCCTCTGCTGTCTATTTTGTGCTTCTTCTAAAATCCTTCTAGTAAACCTACAGATATAAAGAATAATATTTTTGTATTTCTGAATGTCTTCCTCTGACTTTGACGATGACAGGTGACAGATTACCCAACTCCTACAGAGACTGACAGACCAACATGCTAGACCTGGAAAAGATGAGATTTAGAAAGGAAAATTGGATCTTAAGAGGTTAAAAATCATCACCCACCTTTCTATATATGTAATTGGGAACCATAAGCTTGTACAGAAAGGGACCAATTCCTTTTAGTGACTAAACACTCTAATTGTGAGACAAGATGTAGATATACACACAGGCATATCACCAAAGAAAGGCATTTAATATCTGACTTAAAAGTAAAAAATACAAATTAAATTCTAAATGTGCCATCTATAAAAATGAACTTTTTCAATATGTAAGTTAGATTGTGATCAAAAATGCAAATGTAGCATAACTTTTATATGGTTTAAATATACTGATTTGTTACTATACTGAAATTTGTCCTGAAAGGGTTCTACTGTAAAATGAAGTATCTTCATTACTGTTAAAGGCTCATCATGCTCCCTTAAAACTTCTTACATAGAAGGTCAGGATATTAAAGGAACAAGGAAGAAAAAACATGAGACATTTGCATGGCTTTGCCCCTTATGAACCATGCCCTGTATTCTTTTTTTAAATCCCATGCTCTTGGGACATACAACATTCTCCTCTGACCCACATCAATACAAACTTTAGTCTCTTGCTCAGTCCACTACATTCCCCTTTCTGTGTTTGCCTAGAGCAGCCTGCTTATGCACGCTAATAAAGCAATGGGGACGTACACCATCGAGGTTACAGCATTTCTTAAAACTGCCTGTGCAAAATTCATCATAGAAAACAATACTAATTAAAGCCAGAGCAAACCTCAATGAAATAACAAAAATTATTTGCATTAGACATCAGATTTATACTTCTCAACAACTAAACTAGAGAATTAAGTCAAGCCCAAATGAAAAAGAAAACATTTGATAGCCAGCCTACATTGTATGAGTGCTTGGTCTGAACTCTGCCACAGCTGAGTCTTCACAAACAGCTTTCACAGAAAGCAGAATTGAATTACAATCATTCTCAGAAATTGTGTGAAACACAAACCAAAAGAGCTGCTGTCAGAGTGAAGCTGAACCTAATCTGAAAATAAAACGAAGAGTCTACTAGATTGTCTCCATATACAGCTCTATTTTCAGCTCAAGTACAGAGAAACCAAAGGAAGAAGGAAGTCTCCACGCCACTTGCAAGGAATTCCCTTCCCTAGTGATTGTTTGGTGACTCTCTCCAGATCTTAACACTTCTGTTACATCCATAAGAGCTTCTGTCTCTAGCTTGATCAGAAGTTCTATTTGGAGAAAGATCTTCACTTTCTCTCTCCCAGCATTCCTGTCCTTCGGATTAGCATTTTAAAAGCACATCAAATCTCTTTCTTTCAAAGTGTGACAGCCACAATAGTTTTATCACATCATTCCAATAAAAGAAAAAAAAAATCATTGTAGTTCTATTTGCAGTGCATCACAAGCTCTCATCACTACCTGTGTCGTAACTGCTACTACACGAACATTGTAAATGGAAAGAAAATCAAACAAAAAAAAGGTATAACTGCCCAAGCCACTCAGATGACTGTCACTGGTGATGAAAACACAGCTACAGCAGAATCCACACTGCTTTGCTGCATGTACTCCCTGACCTTCTTCCACAGGTGAAGCCTGAAGAGCATTGAAGTCTGGCCAGGGGAGGGACTACTTCTTTACAAAACAGAAAAATACTAAAAACATTCTGGTAGTTAGAAAATCTAGCTTTAGACTAGTTTGCAACTATGTTGGACAACATTCTGTCTTCTAAATGCTTTCTATTCTCCACACAAGTGGATTTCTCTGTCCACACAGCCAAAAAGGTGTGCTTTCATCTGATATAACTTGCACAAGTACGAGATTTCCTGAAATCTTATTGAAAACAGCAATGAAGAAAATTGAGATTTCACTTCCTTGAATTTGGGCAATGCCAACAATGGGAAGTGCTGACTGTACCTCACTTCACCTTCATGGAAACTACCAACTCCTTGTCTTGGCTGTTACAGATAGAAAACTTGCATGAGACACATTGCTGTGAATAAATACATGTTTTCAGTAAAGATACAGTAAAATAAAGACTAAATTCATACATGCTCATCTGTCCCCAGGTCAGTCTGTCAGAAGGGCAGGCTTTTCCTGATCAGTAAATGCATCATGATATAACAGGAGTTAGTCTATGGATCCATCCTGTTTTTCTACCTAGTGTGAATGTTCTCCTACTCTCTTACCCCGTTTTTATTTACCCAACAGCACACATACCAATCTTTACAGAGTGTGTGAAAATAAAAAGCTACACTGTTTCGCATTAAGGTAAACATCTGATTTGTTCCAACAGGAAAAGAATTCATGCCAACATAACCATATGTAAAAGAAAAGTTGTAAACCAAAGAATAATCTTCACCTACAAAGTCTCCATAAACAATGGGGAATATACTGATAATCTGGTAATCCAAAGCCACACACACAAATAGTGACCATCGATAGTCAGTGATGATTTTTATGGCCAAATTTAAACTTCAGCAATTTTTACTCTGATCTGGAAAACAACAAGCCCCTTGAAAAGAAAAAAAAAAGAAAAACAAAACAAAACAAAACAAAACAAAACAAAACAAAAAAAAAAAAAAACAAAAAAAAAAAAAAAAAAAACCACCACACAACACCCAGAAAAACAGTGGTAAATAAACTTCCTCAAACTAAATAAAGACAAACATTTAGTGAACAACTATGAAGCATGCAAAAGCAGTCCCCAAAAGTTTCAGTTTTCAAAAATTTCTGATTGTATGGATTCATATGGTTATAAATAATACAATTTCATAGCTCTAATAATACATAAACAAACACACATAAAAAGTAATATCACATTGCTCATATGCTACAAGTTATCCTTCTTCCAAAAAAAATCAAGGAGTTTAACAAGTATGCTTTCATCAAGGCCTAATATTATCTATCGGCATAATACCACTAAAAAAGAAGTGCTGTTTGAGTTACTCTCTTATGTCACTTCTTTCATGGTAGCTTTTTCATGAAACATCCTATTGACCCTATCCTACATCACTCGGATGGAAGGCTGAGCAGCATTTTCTACATTCTGATTATGTACATCAGATCCTTTCCACTTTTTTACCATTAATTTTACCTCATATTAGCATTTAAAATAATGTACACTGCATGCTGCAGAATTTTTAGTTTTGCATAGATTTATCCACGTTTTTAATTTTATTGTTATTATGAATTCTCAGAAGCCACCATGACATATGTTTTGAATATGGATTAACAGAAGTAGGCACTTCACGTATTTCAGAGGACACAGTAAACACGTTCTTGAACAGTAGCATATATACAAAATAATATTTAAAATATAGTGTCTAATTAGAGTTTTGCTTAACAAGCAAAATTATGCTTCATTAATGATCCCAATCAAAATAATACTTTCTACTGATTTAATTAGACACCAAATCAGGCCCCAAAATGTATGTGTTTTATGCAACGCATTTTAATTCCACACTATATTTGCTACAGGCAGTGGGGAAACACCCCTCCATCATAAACCTTATACTTAAAGAAATGTTTTTATTTTTAAATTCTACACTTGGCCTTCAGATTTCTCTTTCGCATCTGACCAATTTAATGGAAATAATCATTTGGTATCTAATTTCATAGACGTGCAACAATGTCATGACTGTAACAGATAACACGAAGCTTTACATTTGATTTAAGAATATATATGGAAGCATATTCAACTGATGTGAGAGAAAGCACGAAACAAAGCATTTCCATTGACCACTACTGTTACTTCATACATACTGCTAAAAGTGAATTCTCTAGTTGTATAACACTGTCCCATTCTGTGCTTTTATTTTTTCACTCAAAAACAGAAGAAAAAATTTGATTAACTGATTTTTAATTAAACTGATTTTTAATTAAATGTTTCACGAATTTTCCTCTGATAACTTTATGAATATCATCACAGCAAAGGAAAATTCTTAAAAAAAACAAAGGATTACTACAGCTTCAGAAATGGACTACATTTTACAGCATGCTTATGTTGCTGTCTGCTGCTCAACAATTTGCATTGAATTTTTTGCTAGGTATTTACCTTTGCTGATATTTTCCCTAAAAATAGGAAAAGCAGGAATCAAATTATACTGACAAGTCAAAAGTAGATTTTTAGGGAGGAAAAACTACAAAAACACTGTAAGGACATGACAACTGTGATTACTTAACTTAGTATTGAATAACACAATTTAACCAAAATAGGGGAATATAAATCTTTGCAGAATTCTTCTGCACTGATGGACAATTAAGTAGAAATATTCCTAACTGAGCTTTGCTTTTGAGACAGCAGTTAGACAGATTTACGTGAGACCTCTATCAAAATAAGTAACCACATCTCAAATACAAAAATCTGTTTCATCATTTATAGTTTTTATCACATCATATAGCATAACTTTCACATGAGAACAAAGGTCATTTTAAAGCAAACTGTTGTTCTAAGGTAACTTTTAATTTGAGGACTAAATGTAAATTGCTATGGTGAATGCACGTTAGGTCACTAAAACAACGGTAGCTAAACTCAGATGTGACCTAGCAACCCAGGTGTTCAGGAAAAGTGCTGTTAACAGTAAGGATTGATGATCTAATCAAACTGTCACACTCAGATCCTCAGCAGGGTGGTTGGAGGGGAGGTGGAGGAGGATAATATTCAGAAAGCAAGCACATGCTTAGTGTTACTTTAAATTGATGCTGACATTTTCAATTGTAAAAAGAAATTTTTTCCTAAGTAATATAGGAAACAACTCTCCTAACCTTCCGGAGGATATCAGATAATCAGAGAGCTTGTTTTGCAAAAGCCAACTTCTCAGATGTGTGACTTTATGAAATACGAACTATCAGACATTTTAGAGATTCAAGATGATAGCAAGTATTTTAATGCTTTTCTTTTACTCAGATAGGCATAAATCAGTATTTAGCTAACTCTGTACAAATGCACTTGCTATGCATATACCATAAAGTAAAATAATTATCAAACCTATCTATTTCTGCTAGTACCTCTATGCTTTCTGCCCTCATCCTGTCTCTTGACTATATCATTAAATACTCAGAAAACTGACAAGAAAAAATGTCAACAAGTGAGCAAACAAGATGAAATTTCAGTGGTCTAAGAAACCGGTTCAGCACCGCATTTTTTAAAGTATTAACATCTGCCTACTCTCAGGGTGCTTAAAATAAGGGAATACAGAATTCCCATG
>NC_139762.1:94391025-94481025 GCF_965231275.1 Zosterops lateralis
TTCCAGGTAACAAGTGATAGGACAAAAGGAAATGACCTCAAGTTGAATCAGGGGAGGTTTAGGTTAGGTACTAGGAAAAATATTCTTCACTGGAAGGGTTGTCAAGCATTGGAACAGGCTGCCCAGGGAAATGGTAAAGTCACCATTCCTGAAGGTGTTTAAAAAATGTGTAGATGTGGCAGGCAGGAAAATGAGTTAGTGGTGAACACAGCAGTGCTGGGTTAATGGTTGAACTTAAAAAATCTCAGAGCTCTTTTCCAATCTAAACTATTCTATGATTCCATGACATTTGTTTAAAAGGGCCAACTCTTTATCAGGCATCAGAGAATATCACCTTGCATTTCAAGTTGAAATGATACAAAAGGCCATGAGGATTATCAGAGAGCTAAGGCACCTTTCCTATGAAAGCAGATTGAGAGAGTTGGGATTGTTCAACCTGGAGAAAAGATGGCTTTGGCTTGACCTCATTGTGTCCTTCGAGTACTTGAAGGGAGCTTATAGAAGAGGTAGACAGTGATTTTTTGCACAGGCAGTTAGTGGTAGGACAAGGAAGAACAGTTTTAAACTAAAAAGGAGATTTATCTTAGAAGGCAGGAGAAAATTCTTTACTCAGAAAGTGGTGAGGCACTGGAACAGGTTGCCTGGAGAAGCTGTGGGTGCCCCGCCCCTGGGGTAGTTCAAAGAGGGGCTGGGATGGGGCTTTGAGCAACCTGGTATTGTGGAAGGTGCCTCTTCCCATGGCAGGAGGGTGGAACTACATGGCCTTTAGGGTCCCTTCTAACTCAGGCCATTCTATGATTCTATGACAGTGAGAGAAGGTGGAAGGATCTGTATGAAACTGACTTATGAAGCCTCGTAATTACTACTGCTCTATGCATAGAACAGTGCCATTCAAACCAACTTCCAGGATCAAAAGGTGTTTTAAGATGCACTATGCTACTGCTACTCTTTTCTTACAAAATATACTGTCAATAGACAGAAGCAAATTTTCTGTATAAAACAAAAACCCACGCCAGAATGGTTGTTTGAGAAGAGAGGAGAGAGGAGAAGAGAGAGAAAAGAGAGAAAAGAGAGAAGAGAACTTCGTTATGGGATTCCAGGACTTAAATGGCCACTGCAATGAGGAAAGAGGCTCTCTCTCTTCACAAGGAAGCACACAGAGAACACAAGAGGCAAAAAGTACAAGTGACACTGGGAAAAGTTTCATCTTAACAGGAAAAAAAAATTATAGCATGAACAATCATTCACTGGAGCAACTTCCTAAGGGGTGTAGCAGAGCTCTCATCACTGGGAATTTTCAATATTTGACTGAACAGAGTGCTTGATGATCTCCTCTAGATTTCCCTTCCCCACAAAGGTTGGACAAGATGATTTTTGGAGTCCTCTTCTAAGCTATACTGTCCTATGACTCTACTCACCAGAGATCAGTACAGAGCGCACCTTGCAGGCTTATATTGCAGAAGATTGTCTTTACAGTACAAGAAGACCTCCATGTTTCTACTACTTAAGCTTCAGTCAGCCTTTTTTTTTAACATTATAGCACTGTGGAGGTGATTTTAGAATTGCATTCATGGTACTGTTAACTCCAGAACATGTTTCTCTAGCATTTTCTTTCTGTCTTTAGATGCTGAAACTTAAGTAAATCTGGACAAACAAACATTCATACTTAATAATTATGCAGCTGCTTTGGCTGCAGAAAAGTAGTCCTGATGGCATCATAACTTGATGCAAGAATTATGAAGCATGTGTCTAAAAAGCAGAAAGTAAGCTTCTATCATCAGTCATATACAGCATTTGCCACAGAACTTCTGTTTTCACTTCCAAAGTTTACAAAATACTCCTCTCGATTCTTCAGAATGTATGGAAAATATTTCATTGCAGTATGGTCGAGAGATGATGTTTCCATTTCCTTTACAGTGTTCTCAATAAATATGTGCGTTGTATTAAATAGACTGATCAAAGTTAAAAGTCATGGTATCACCCAAGACATGGAACATTTCACATCTGTAAGTGTCACAAGATACAACCCTCAAAGCAGTGTAACACAGACTGCAAAACTGTCTGGAGAGGTCCCTTGCTACCAGTCCCACTGAGGTAGAAAGGGATCGAGATATATATTGCTACCCTGATTCAGACCTTCTTGGCCTACACGGTTGCCTTACACAGTGGAAGCAGCATGTCAGGACGTGCAACTGGAATAACTCACTTTCAGCTGACTGCAACAGAGGGATCAGTTTGCAGCTTACAACTTTTTGGCTGATGGCGTGCAACAAGGAACTGTGTTTTCCTTGGAAACAAACCATTGTGAAATAAAACTGGCACTTTCAGCAACTACCCACACTGTCTTCCACAGATTCACAATGTTAGCATACGCTTGCTAATGGAACTAATAACCTATGCTCTAGACAGTACTTGATTGTTTATGAATGTGAGATCATCATTTATATCTTGTTATGATGCTTAAAATTAACCAAAGGTGCTCACTGTGGGGAGCATGAATCCCATTAGGTACTCCATCTATTTTCTAACCATATCAGCTAAGCCTTCACAACAGGAAGACATGTTGATGACAGAAATTTCCAAAACATCTCACATACCTAGCAATTAAAACAAACTTACTTCAGGTTGCCCTTCCTTCTTAACTAAACTCTAATATTGCCAGGATTTGATAGGAAGAACAAATAATGTGTACTAGCAAAATAACTTCACTCTTTTAAAGTCCTTCACTTGTTATTTTTCTTTCTGAAAAGATCCTCAAGTCATCACTTGTCTTTGTGATAGCAGTCTTCAAAAGTATAAATGTCTGCCTAGTCTTCATTTCTTTGTAGCAAAGCAAATACATACAATGTGTGTACAGACAGCAAGCCACGAGGAAAGCTCTGAATTTTCAGCACATCTACTTCCAGTACCTGAAGAATCACAGGTGACCCCGATGGCTTTTTTATGTTCCTTGGTCAGCCGCAGACAGAGAAAAGCACTCAGCCAGCAAGGGATTATGGAGCCTGTTCCTATGGAACCTGTTTCACACTCTGACATAGCATAGCACCAGACAAGAGCTGAACACCAAAGAGAAATACTGCTTGCAAGGGTCAGATAAGCATCCAAAAAACATGGAAAGCTGAGAACACATCTTAGGCAAAAAACTTCAGCTCCCAAACACTTCTAAAATTGAGTCTTTTACACACACGCATCCTCTCATCACAAACTTCCAAACAGGAAATATTTCAAGAAAAAGCTACATTTCTATCCTTAGGGCTTTTCCAAAGAATGATTATGTAACTCTCCAAGACCCTTTTAAAGAAAAAATGCAGAAAATAATCAGTTAAGTAAAGCTTTTCATTCCCATCCAGTTAACCTAGTATTGTTGGGTTTGAGTTGAAAAGCTCAAACTCATTTGCAAGAAGCAGTAAAAGGTGATGACAAAGCTAGAAGGCAAGACTTAGCACACCACCCTCTGGTATTACAGGTAGCCTCTTGTCCAGTGAATCCATACGTACTGCCAGTGCCTCTAACTGGAAACTCTTCTGTGTGACAGCCACATACAGAACTCATTCCTTCAGAACACGAGCAGGTCATTACAAAATTATTACATACTAATCCTTATCCTCTTGGCCTGCATGGTTGACTCATGCAGTGGAAGCAGAAAGCTGAGGCATATGACTGGAACCACTTCCCTTTGTATGGATTTACAGCACATCACTTTGTGACTTCTGTCACTTGTTTACCCAATTTGCTGTAACATCAAACTGGATCTTTTTATTTTGCAGGGGTAGCATTACCCAAAACAGGCATATCTAATAGCTACTATCACAAATTTCTCTACTCAATGAAATAAAAATGCTTCAAAAGAAGAATTTACAGTTCAGTAAAATAAAAGAGGGTTGTACTGATGGACTTGATACCCTTCTAGTTTTACATACAAAATGGAAATATCGGGACACAGCAGCTGATTACAAGGCAATTTTCTAAATAATATACAGAACATCAACCTCAAGTTCATTTTTCCTGGCTACTTTTCTTTCAGACCTCAATAATCCCTTCCACTGATATACCTACAGTCTTGTCTATTTTATGATATTTACAAATTGGTAGAATTCAGTATTCGAAAATTCAGATAGGCTTATGCAGGGCACCGAGGAATTTCTTCTTTTTACTTCAAAGCATAAAAACCACACAAATTTTAGAAGTATGTTACATTCCAGCATTATTTGACAAAGCATCTCAAATGTATTTAGGTTGCTATTACACAGCCATAGCTCCTGCTCTCAAGTTGAAATCACTGCAGAGTTTTTTCAATCAGTCAAGATAATTTGAAAATCATATGATCTTCATATGATGTTAGGAGCACTGTAACACTGATGCCATTCTTAAAGCACATGAAAAATACCAGCACCTTGCAAAACCAAATATATTTTTAATATTCCTTTACAGGAATTGTTTTATAACAGATATTCCAATTCAGTGACTCTGCTACCAGTAACCTTCTATATATGAATGATTCTATTTGATTCAAAGGGATTACTCATACGTAAAGTTATTTCAGAGGCAACTCATTATTTAAAATTCATAAGGAAGATGAGGTAATTAAACAACTATAAAGATTTTTCTATGGCTTTTTCTTATGTAAAAGAATTTTTTAAACAGATGTATCAAATAGAACTCTAGTTAAGAAAGAATCATAAACTATAAAATGCATATTTTTACAGTACTAATGGTGTCTCTAAAAAATCTTTAAAGAATATTTATGTGTATTTTTCATACAAAATAATTTCCAAATCCAGACTTGTGCATAACAGTGGCAGAATTCAATCTCACTGATGAATGACTTAGTGAATTTATTTTTATTTTCTTGCTCATATTTTTATGTGTGTTTATGTATATATCTTAATCTTGAATATCTTAATAGTGAAACATCTGTTTGTTCTGTGTTCTGACACAATTTACACCTAAGTAAAGTAATGATGTAACAGAAATTAGAACTTGGCACCATTAACATTACTGATGCATTCACCTTGTCCTCAACCACAATGTCTCCTAGACACAATAAAGGTGTAGCCAAAGATTTATCCTGCCAATAAGATATAGTTATAGGTCCCATGAAGATTACTGACACTGAAGTACCAAATATGTACTGGCCTTGGACTTAGCAGATAACATGCCAGTTTTGAGACACATTCAAGTTGACAATAAATCAGTATCACAGTTCCAATAACAGGAAAATATACCTTAGAGGAATTCTTTCTGTTAAAACATTCCACTTTTGAGTTAGCTATTAAATGGTAATGATCATAATGGACTAGACAGTGGGGTGTTTTGTGTCTAAAATGTGCAGATATTTTACTACAAGTTTATTTTTTAAAAACTTACGTGATTTTCAACTGCACAGTATTTTTCCCTTAAATCAATTTTGTCTTTTAAAAAAAGACAATAACCTAAACAAAAGATGTTTTCATAGCAATTTCATTATGAATTGTACTTGTTTTCAGTATCTGCCCATGAAACACTTCCACAGCCTCCATAGCTCCTCCCTTTTGTGCATAAAAAGCCCAGTAGTGATGGAAAGGTAGGGAGAGCAAGGTGCACAAGTTAAGTACTGCTTACTAAATTGCAAATGTATTATTTCTCTCCCTTTCAGAACTATCTAAATACTTACCACCAGCAATTCCATTCTAAGAAGTTTGTTAAAAGGGCCTCAATTTCTCGGGGTATATGGGTTATAACTATTTTTTTTCAAGCACCCTTTTAAACTTCTTTTCAATTTTCTGTTTTTGATGATAGTCATGCTGACAACTTTTTTTGGTCCATCAAATTCTGTAGTACAATTACATGAATTTACTTTTAATAAATTACCATCTTTGCATATATCAGTCAAACCATGAAGACTAAACACTTGCAAATAAAATGCATTATTAATTTAATTGTCACAGCCTATTTAGCTAGCTTCTATTAGTATTTGCTATAATATGCAATGTATCAGAGGGCAGAATCAAATTCAAAACATAAAGAATAAACTGATTATATTGTCCTAGAGAAATTAAAAAATAGCAAGCTTGCAAAATTATAATCAAGGCATTAATGTTTTACATAGGTAAGAAAACTACATAACTTAATTTATAATATCTTTATGCCCAAAGTGATGGTTTAACATGCAGTAGAAGGATTTCTTTGGTTCCTAAAGCCATTAAAAGGCATCAAACTTTCTCATAATAGGAGAGGAAAGGTGGAAAGAAAAGCAACAGTGGTTTGGTATTTACTGCAATAGTTCATGTGGCTTAAACACCCCCCATCCCCAGTGAGGGACTGCTACTAGAAATTTATATTGTTGTAGTAGCTCTGCCACTACTGTTTGATGTTGCTCTACATTAAGCTGAAGTGCCACCTGAAAAGGTGTTGTGGAAAAGAAATACTCAAAAGATGGATGAAGAAACTGTGAAAGAAGAGGGCATGAAGTCACTCCAACTCCACCTGTCTATGCTGGAGCCAAAGCCTCCCTAGCCATGCCAGCAGGCAGGAGAGGGAGGCTGCAGACCTCAGCAGGGCTCCTCTGCTCCTTGGGCAGCCTGGGCCCGTAAACCTGCCACCCTCCTCCTCGTGCCATGCTGGTCAGCCAGCCAGAAAGCCTTGAAGGAATACGGGAAGAAAAGGGGAAAACGGCCACAGCTGGGAGGCTTTCAGAACAAAACACTCAAAGAAAAGCCAGCAACAACTGATACAGTTTATAGCATCCTGCTTGTTTAGGAATTCATTTCAAGATGATCATCACTGAAAATACTCTTCTCAGGCTAAGATACTATATTTGGAAATCTATTGCATGTATCCTTTATTGTGCACATATTCACAAGGGTAATACAAGTTATCTCTACATTGTATTTATGATGACTGTACAGTAAGTACCCCCTTGTAAAAGAATATATTGGTATAACATGCTTCCAGTTATAAAATAAGCCACCAGAGGAAAACACTTTGTAATTGTTGTGCTATGACAAGAGATAACGAACATAAACTTTTTTAATGATATCTGCTTTGATGAAAGTGTAATTGTTTTTTCAATGCATCATTGTGTATTTTAGATTAAATAGAATATCTCAAAACTCTTGAATAATCACATGTTAGGGAAATTCTGGTTAAGCCCTTTGTAGAGGAAATCTCCTTAAAAATAAAAGCACCACTTAAATCGGTGCTTAGTCAAACAAAGATATATATGGAGTGTTAATTTAAAACCCTACTCTTAGGTCTCTATGTGATTTAAGTGTGACAAACTTGTGAGGAATGGGTCTAATTGCCCACAATTTCCATTGTCTTTTACAAGAAATGAACATGACTCAGGAAGAGCTTTGCTGTGTTCTCCTTCAGCTCCTATCATTTATTTTCCTCTTTTTTCATATCAAAACCAGAAAATACTCTTTATTTATGAAAGGCTACTGCTGAAGAATGAGTTACAAGGCAGTAATACTTGAAACAGTATCAAGCATCCAACAATGAACACCTCGTCTACCCAGGCTGAAAGAGAATATGCCATCTTTTGGCTATCCAAAACACATCAATTTTCTAGTTGGCCCAAAGATTCAATGAAATAGCAATAGCTAAGCCGCAATGTGCCAAATAAATCAGAAGCAAAATCTGTTTATCTGCAAACACAGTGCCATTGAGTTTGTAAAACACAGTTATATTTTAAACCACATAAAAAATAACCTGCTTGCAAACAAAGTTGGAGAATAAGTAGCTGTGTACAGATTGAAAAAAAAAAATTAATTAATTTTAAAAATACTGAAAATGCCAAGTCTCCCTTCCTGCCCAAGAACACTTGAAGAAACTTTCTTTTTCATTCCTCTGTGGCTTTAACTTCTTAGAAAGTAATTTTATAAACCTATGAGCATCAAGGCCAGCAAGAAAAAACAAGAAAGGAAAAAGAAAACAAAAATAAAACAAACCAAAACACACCCAAATTTTGATTTTGTACTGAGGGACATTTACAACTATAAAAGTTTTGAGAAAATATTATCACCTGTCAAAAAAAAAAAAAAAAGCCCCAAATGGTGCAAATCCTAAACCTTTTACATGGAATTTTTTTCTACAGACATGTCATAGGCACCATGACATCAGAGCCCTTAAACATGTTGCATGTCTCTTGGAATTGAGGTAAAAATCCAGATGGCTTCATTATGGGTAAGCTAAATATTCTAGAAAATATCTCCATGTAGTGTATAAGATCCAATGAAAAAAAAAAAAAATTAAAGCAGTTTACCTTTCTTTGGGTGTGCCAACTCCATGTTTCCCCAGTAAATGAGTATTCAAATGCTTCTTCATCACAAATGCCACCCTGTCAAATGAAGAGCAAATGAGAAAGATCATGTTATTAAACTTTTTTTTTCTGTTTTGAGCATGCACTTGAACATATTTCATTAAAGGCAGTCCCTAAAAAATCCCTCCTCTGCTAGGATTTGACTTAGACTGGGGAGTCCATTCTGTAACAACAGGCTTCCCTCATTTTGCAGTCCCTTGGCTTTTTCTCTTACAAGTCCCAACCATGTCCATCATTGGACAAAGAATGGAAAACCTGCTTCTGCTTCCCTTTGCAAATTAGAATATCTCACACGTTATACTGATAATATAGTCTATTTTACCTAAAGAACGTTCTCTGATATTACAAAGTAACACAGTTTTAGTTACGCCTTTGAATTTATTTAAGCTTAATGGGCCCGCCCTGCAACCTTTCTTCATACAGGTAGTTCATTGTTTTTAATGAGAAACATGAAAAAAAAGCAATATAAGATGCTTTAATCACTGCTTATGCCTGGTCAAAATTCATTGTATTAATTATTTAAAGAGATACACATAGAAACAAATTAATAGCCTTAGTTTTTTTATAGTCTTGTGAAAAAAAAAGGACGAAAAACGTGAAGCACGTGTTCATGAACACACTGTGAGCAGGAATATTGTTCAAACTGGCAAGACATTCTTCAAAGCACCAACAAAATACATACTACCTGGCATCATGTTTCTACCAAACCAAACACAGATAATTTACTTTAATTTTGCTAATATACGTAATGAAACAGATAGAAGCCTATCAAGTAGTATTCTTCTGCTGATAACACCATAACATCAATTTAATTATGTCATGTGACTGCTTCAAACAATTTAGATATCAGACTGAAGCTTCAAACTAAAATGGTTCTCTCGATAAGCAAAAATTTTACTGCTGCAACTTTCAGTGTGAAAAGGGCTTGCAAACATTTTTGTTAATTATGTATTACAGCTGTCCTTCATAAAGTTAATTACTAATAGCTGAAAGGCAATAGAGTCTATTTGCATATGTACATGAAAGGCATGACATATGCAAAAATATGATTTTAATTAGCATTCCATGATATGAAGGGCTACAAATCAAACTGGCATGTTATAAGATTTTTAACATTAAACGCTGAATTCATCTGGACGTGTTTGCAGTAATGGACAATGGAAGGACTGTAAAGCACCAGCACTATGGGGTATAACAGCCACAAAAGCAAAGACACAGTACTTTTGCTTTACAATTATGTTAATTTAGCTTTTCCATGTCTGATCTTCTTTGGGCACTTGCACATTATTACAGAGAACCTCTCTTCTGCATCCCTTAAGGTATAAGAATATAATACTGTCTTATTTAAATGATATAAATTTCCTTATTTTTTACAAAAATACATTTAAAAAGTATCCTAAATACTTTTC
Organism: Zosterops lateralis; assembly: GCF_965231275.1. Taxonomy (NCBI): domain Eukaryota; kingdom Metazoa; phylum Chordata; class Aves; order Passeriformes; family Zosteropidae; genus Zosterops; species Zosterops lateralis. Next base: position 94,400,737 of record NC_139762.1, read on the forward strand.
CCTACTCAACTTATTACTATGGCATCATAACCATTACAACTGTGAACAATCTATTACACCGTTACCACCATTACTATGCAAGTGCCATCAAAATTACTGTACATAGGGCAAATAATTGTAACAAAATAGAAAAAAATGTGTTCTAATAAAAGCATAAGGCATACAAAATGTACTGCCCTTGCAGAAATAGTATTTCCACACAGCTGTGGAAGGTACCAAACATATTTTCATTTAATAATATCTGTATTTCCTGTTACAAACTTCCATTTCCCCCTTCTCTAAAAGGAAAATAAAGTCACTGAAATTACTGTGAAAGGGCAACGTGCAATCGGAGTTGTAAAGGGATATTTTGCTATTTGCATGGAATATAAAGATCCCAACCAGCTACACAGTATTTCGGGGAAGCACTTTTTGGTTTCTGAGCTTCCAAACAAAGGCTGACCACTGCATATATGACACAACTGCAGCGGGGTAAGGACAGACATACCTTTCTGCAATATCAAAGACAAAGGCACTGGTAATAACATGAAGCAATTAATCTTGCATTCTGCCTCCTCTCTGTTACATCTATGTTCTAGCAACCATTTTGCTGCTGTTATACACAGCACCAATAGACTGAACCCTGATTCAGTTCGTGTCTCAGCACCTGCCAACATTTTACGCTTTTAACGTAAAGCTTCAAGGCTTCAGACCTGAGGAGTGCACAATGCCTTAGTTCAAGTCTGGAGCACTCTGCATAGCTCAGGGTCAGCTCCCCAATTTAGAGAATCAGACCTTAAAAATAAAAGCAGAGTTGCTATTATCATGAGAAATTGAGAACAAGATTTTAAAAATTGCCAACAGAGACACAAGAGGCAAAGTTTAAACAACCTTGTTTGGATGCTGAATTTGAAGACCACCAATTAAAACAATCACAAACAAACAAACCTACAGAGAGAGACAAGTGGAAACTATTTGGTTTTGTTTACTAAATCCTGCAGGTGATTTTCAGAGAGGTAGTAACAGTGTTTGCTGGCTTTACAAAAGAAACACAAAAAATGTTTTCCATACATTCAGTAACTCTAGGTTTCAAAGTAATTAATGGTTTAGTAGGCAAAAAATAATGAGTTTATCTACGTTATTTACCTCTGCTAAGGTAAATCAGTTATTCCCAAGCTACTGCTAGAGTAGACATGACCTTGGCCTTTTAAATTAGTATTAGGAGAAGTTTGACTGGCATCTATAAGGACTCACTGAGTGAATGCTTTTAATTACTGCACTGATATATGTTCAAATCAAAAGGAATCTTTCCATTAGCAATTAGTAAGCACTAATTCAGGCTTCCACAAATTTCTCATTTCTTGCTTTTAATTCTAGTGGAAGTATAAACAGTCAAATGCTAAAAGCTAACTAGTTTCAGGAGAGCATCAAAAGGGAGTAGAAAAAACCTGTAAATGCAATATTCTACTGTTTCAAATACATGCAAACCAAGCCATACTAGAGGCCTGGAACCAGTTTAACAAACTAATCTGGACAAATTCATCCTCAACCCACATGAAAACAAGAAGTCATAGCCCAGCTGCTCTCCTGAGGGGTCAGGTCTCTACAGGCAGAAATGTGTAGCCTATACATCCAAGAAATGGTAACCCTTCATTTGGTAGGAAGACTTCTAGGAGCCTCCTCTCAAAGTGGAACAAGGTGAGTGGGCAGGATTTCTTTTGCTGGCAGGAGCATTATGTTGGGTTAACTTTTTTAATGATTTTCAACTACTCTGGCTTCAAAACTAGCAACATTCTCAGTCGTACACGCTATGTTGAAACTACAGAATAAATTAAAGACAAGTTGAAAGATTACACAGAGCATTAGAATAGCATCTTCATTCTCCATACACAATTTTTTGCACACAAACTATAAATAAAAATTACTCTAAATCATAAATATATGAGCACCTTTCCCAAAATAAGTTTGTAGAATATTCTGGTTTCCTTTTATAAGAGTTGTGGCTTGTAGGAACGTGACCATTCATATTCCATGGCAATCTTCAAATAGTATTTGGACTCTCTCTCAGAATGTCTGTAACTGATTTAGGAGCCTCTATAGATTTGTCTTCAGTTATAAAAGCACATTTTAAAATACAAAAGAAACAAAGGGAATTCTAATTCTGAGAATAAAGAAACATATTGGAGAATCTTTGCTTCCGCTTTTCATTCTAGTGTAGTACAAATTTTTCAGCATGTACAATGTTTATCATCACAGTACTCAAGGAATAGAAATAATCTGTCATGCATTGTCTGTTTTCTATGTTCTCTGTGGGGAGAGAATTGTTCTCTGCGAAGTATCTTGCTTTGAGAGGGCAAAAGATTCTAAGTTTTATTATGTTTTGAATCCATAATAGCTCTTTTCATTTGAATATGTACATCACTAGCTCAGTGAAAAGCCTAAAAAAAACCCCAAAAAACCAGAACCAAACACACACACAAACCAAAACAAGCATTCTGGACCATAAGGTCCCGAAACCTGTTATTCCCTGTGTCTTTACCAAGTGCTCAGCCTTGGCCTAGTTCCAAGGAAGGAGCTACATCTTACCTCTACCAGAAAGTCACTTGAAGCCATGGTGACAGACCAGTCATTTTCTAACTGCACATAACTGTTGAGGAGGACCAGCACAGGAATTTATTTTTGTGGGACTCTACAAACAAGGTATCGAGCAGCTGAAGAGCAATTTTAAATCACTTCTCAGTGGATACATTGCTCTCTGCAACTGCTCTTGGAGAATTTATCTTAGAGACAGCAATGTTCAATGACAGCAGAAAAGTCCAGGAGAATAACAATGAATATCTAGCCTTTATTCATATTCTCAATATCCTTTACATCTCCTTTAAACTGTCCAAAACCTCTTTATACAGAAATTTAACTCTGAGAATAGAGGTAAGCTAGTGCATAATGCAAGTACATAGGATGTTTTTAAAAGCTGCTTGAGAGCCTTTAAAAAAACCCAACAAAATCAAACCCATAAACAAATCCAAGAATTTAGTGCTTTGTTTTAGCATAAGTTTCAGGCACACAGAAAGGATAGAATGTTTTACCATTTTGGATGAATCAGTTGAGAGATCTGACAGCATCAAGGAATAATAAGGAAAAGGATCTCAAACTTTTATACATCATCACAGAATACGATGAAATAATACATTATCCTGTTCACATTAGGTTTTGTTTCCTGTGATCTGTACTTGCATTTCTGTCCTTACATCTTCACGTGAGGCAAGAAACCAGAAAATCAAGGCAAGCTTCACAGATCATGCCAAGAAAGGGGACTGGGATATGTTCAGGCAAGTAAATAACAATGTGGAATATATGGTTTTTACCATCTTAATGAAGCATTCTTGTTCTTATTTTGTCTCAAAAAACACTGGAAACCCTAACTGTTTGTAGTTGAACCTGTGGTTCTCATGGAGCCATGCCAACAGGAGTAGCAACCAGTAAGAGAAAGGAATAGGGCATTTTCTCAAGAAATACCAGGAACCACATGTATTTCAGAATGTTCAATAAAACTTGCATATGTAATCACAGATTTTTGCAAGCACTTGAGCTGTGCATGTTCCACCCATAAAAGCAGAATTTCACACATTCAAATCGGCATTTAGTCAAATAGTATTTAAACACTGCAGATAAACTAAAAAACTTCAAGTTTTTAAATTCTCCAAATTGTATAAAAAGTTGCTACCCAGATCTCATGTCTCCACCAGGATTTTGTATTCAGCAGGTTAACTTCAGGAACAAGAGCACAGTGGCAAATGCAGAACTGTCCAGAAAACAATGGTTTTCTATGAACAAGTCAGCTTTTCTTTCCATGCATCGAAAGTCTAAATTCCTGAGAATTTCAAGTCCATCATTTGTGGATGTTTGCCGTTTCTGAAGGGTCCAGACTGGGGCTCTGATAACTCTCTTACATGACTGCGCGCAAGGGACTCAATTTAAAAGAAAGTATCTGGCAGGGCAGAGTCTGGTGTGGAAGATATCCAGTAGTCTGAAAGGCTTCATGCCCTTTGTGACAAGATGTCAGGTTCAAGTAAATATCTGGCAGGGTGAAGCCTAATATAGAAAACATCCAAATATCTGAAAAACTTCATGCCCTCTATGACAGGACATCAAGTCCTAGAACCCAGCATAGGATAGATGAGGTTTTCTCTAGACTCGTTTACTAGCCAAATGAAGCAGGTTACTTCCAAATAAAAGAGATAGTTATTTTTTGTAAGTTTAAAAAAAAAAATCAATAACATTTCAAAAGGTTAACAAGCCATGCGCGATCACACATCTGCGATGCTGTGACACGCTGCCTTCTACTCCCTGCTGACCCCATGTGTCAAAGAAGGATATGGCTGCTCTGTGCTCCACCCTCACCAACACTGCTAATTAAACTGGGAAGCAAAACATATCCATCCATCCACATCACCAAGTGTGTGTAACTTGGCAGAATGGAAAATCCAAACTTTTCCTCTTGAAAAGAGAAACCAAAAGAGGTAAATGAAGACAACTTTGCCATTACTAGCAAGACAAGAAGCCAGATTACCATGGGAAGATATCATGGTAATTCGCGGAATCTAAAGACCAACGTAAGTTTTCAGTTTCTGAGAACTACCAGCCTTTCTGTTTCAATTTTGAGTGGTTTTTAGAGTGTTTACAATTTTCCATGCAACAACCAGGTATATTTCTTAATTATTTATTGGCATCTTTTCCATGGAGAAGTTTTTCTATCGAAGTTTAAAACCCAACATTTTCAAGTGGTTTGTGTATTACTATGAAATCATCAATGCAATGACTACAACCTTTTCTTCTAAAAACCTCATCTCTTTTTTTACTGTTACTTGCAACAAGCTAGCAATGAAGCCAAGCTGCCCAAAAAATAAAGACAACAACTTGTATTATTAGAACACCTGCACACAGCTAGCACCCAAGGTAGACTTGACTATGACAGCAGCTACTGTTCCTGCCTTGCTTTGAACAGGATGACAGACAACAGGATTGTCAATGTGCTGTTCAATGACCTGCATCAATCTCAAGAATAATTTACTGCTATATCAGACAGATCATTATGGATGAGTTGCACGCTATCAATCAATCAATCGACTGTGTTGTTCCTGCATATTCCTGCATCTATCAACCAGAAGAGAGAGACATCCCTCAACGTATTCTTGTTGCTCTCTGCCACAGGTCTGCTATTCTCAAGATGGCAAAGAATTATTAGCCCCATGGCCATAAAGAAGTAGCAACTGGCACAATTATCTCCTCTTACAGACCTGGGTATAAAGAAAGAGCAAACTAAGTAAAACAGAAAGCATCCTCTGCTGTTCCACTGAAGCTTATCTTGCCATCCAAAGTTGAGTCGTCTCACCATCCCACTTTTAAGAGATGTTTGTTATAATATAAACCATCCAGGACAGAAATTTAGTCTGCTATTGTGGCAAAAAAAAAGGAATTCACTGGCAGTATTTACATCATTTCCTCCCTCATGAGGGAGCTCACTTACCTGGTGCCTCACCTAAGTTACTTATTTTGTAACTGAAATCAAAAAGGTTTTGTGTGAATCAGATAAGGGTCCATTCTGAACTTTTTTGATTTGAAGGTATTGTGTAGTAGTGATTTATTTTAAACACAAGAAGTACCCTTCAGTGAAACCTGCAGAAATAAGCCACATCCAGGCAGTGATAATTATTATTAACATAAAAGTGAGTTGAAACTTAAGAGTGGAACTGTGAACTTTTATATTTGAAGACACAATAACAAGTGTTAACTGTAAGCAAACAAATGGCATTCTGCTTTTATTTGCTAGAAGAGCAAACTTAAAATAGCTAAACATTGGCAAAACCTTTAAAGTCAGGTGTTCGCTCTGTCAGAAAATCACCTTACAAATACATGAGAAAATTATAACCACTACAAGAAATGTTTGTTTCAATATTCAGAGAAGTTAATGAATGTTAAGTGATAATGGTAGACAGCAGCAGTATGTAATTAGATTTCTAAACACATCTTACCAAATCACTTCTAAGCTAAAAGAATCACATGTTCTATTAATTTTCATTGGTTACTGAGCATCTGTAACTGTCACCTCTAACAGGTGTTTCGTAATCTAACAGCTGCACAAAGTGCTAAAAAAAAAAAAAAGGAAAAAGACAGAATCACAGTGTGCTTTCTCTAGTGCTGCTATCAACCTCTCAAGTCTACCACAATGCAGAACCTCTTTTCCTATAGTCTGAAATGCAACCCTGGGTTTGGTGTTGGGAGTGCCTTGCATTTAAAGCAGATTAATACAAACATAAAAAACCAGGACATCACCAGAAAACACACCTGCCATGCAAAATGAGGCTGAGAAATGCTTAAAACATAACGGAACATTTACATCTGTAAGCACTGTGATATAGATTAGTGTTTTACCAACCTCGCTACCAAGACACAGTTTATGTCTTCTCTTTTTTCATGATTTGTATATCCAACATTCTCATAACTCTGATCCCTCACTTTTTCATTTTTTCCACTTTCTTCAAACACTGGCTTGCCTTCCTACTTATGATCCAGTCCATTTCCTAGCATGCTCAAGACTTCAGATAAAGAATTTGATACAGTAGGCATCAGTTGCACATATCATCATTTAGCATCTGGAAAGCAAAGCAGGATAAACAAGCTAATATTTGAAGGCAGAAATTCTTCAAAGTAGATTCAATCTTTTGCATGACTCAGGTGAACCACATCTCTAGGTGCCCCATGAGGAGTTTTGAAATACTGCACTTTCTGCAGACAGTTTGTAAAGAGCTTCCTAGTGATCCCAAGGAGCAAAGTCTGCGCCTTTTGGAAGTGCAAAAAACAGACAATAAGACTATCTCAAAATAAGGATGTTGCAATGACTTTCTACTTAAAACTAGAATTGATAGAGCCAAACAAATATATTTAACATTCTACCATTCATAAATGAAAAATTCCTTTTGATGTAGCTTCTTCCTGATGGCTCAGAAATCACACTACAGACTGAATCACCAGGTTTATGCAGAGCTTCTATGGGAAGAGCTATCTTGAGAATGAAAGTGTCCTCATCAAAAGACTCCTCTGTTGCCTGTCTTTAAAGGAAATCAAAACAAATCTAAAGATAGTTGATTTGTAGACTAGAAAACACACAGGGCCTGCAGTAGCAGTGCCACATATATAACTCAGTCAATTCTGCAGCTACAGTGCCTGTGGTCTTTTGCAAAGTTGAGAGGTACCAAGAAAGAAATGAGATGAATAAATTGGTCACTATCTGATGACTGAACTGCTCAGAAGTCATACACAATCAGAAGACATACACAATTTTTATTGACAATTTCCCCACAATTTGAAATGCTGCTGGTGATAGATGGTGGCTGAAGCGAAGACTCTGCAGTCCACTTGATCTGTGAGAGTAGTGAGAATGTTGCCCTAGGTCTTTGCTTGACATAGAAAAGCAAGTGCTGGTTGATTTGTTTATTCCCAAGACTTAAACTCAGCTGTAAAACACATCCTCTTTGTCTTACATCCAGGCATTCCACAAGACTGTTTGACTTCAGGTAGAAAGTAAAATACTTCAGAATATCTTTTTGCCAAAGTAGCTGCATAAAAATAGTAAATCTATGACAGCAAGACCTAATCTGTAACCATCAGTAGCACCATCTACATGCATGAACCTTTAACAATAGGCTGGTCAAATCAGAACTGACTAGCTCCAGCCAAAGAAACAAAAAGGCTATCATGTGGATCAGATTGGTTTCAGTCCACAAAAAATGCCTCTAATACTTTTATCCCCATAAATATGTTTAAAGCACAAGGATGGTTCCAGCTTTCCTTGTCCAAGGGCTCTTGGGCCTGGCCATTGCTACCTCTGGGACTAAGAACCACCTAACACACTGTGTCATCGGGCCAACCTAACACTTGACAAGCATGTCTGATAAATGTTTGATTTTTCTTTGTTGGAAGACATTTGATTTTTCTTTGTTGGAAGTTTGTCATTACATGAGCATAAGTAAAAGCTCAGCTTTCATTTTCAACTGGCATCTCAGTCTCTCCAGATATTCCCATTACAGCCATGCCCAGCTCTTCACAAAAATGGAGTGTTGCAACAATTTCTTCCTATGACTGAAGAAGGAAGCTGACTGAAGAAACAGCTCAGAGGAAATCATGTTATTCAGACCAGACAGACTGTTATGCACTATCCAAGCATTACAGACCTACAAAACTCTCTCAAATTATAGCACTGATTGTAGAGGATGCAGATAATATGAAGAGCAGCACAGAAGTCTATCCAAGTAAGAATTCCAGGTATAACAGTGGTTTTAAGTCCACTTATCCCATGAGCAAATGCTAACACCTCTCATCACTTCAGTCACATACATAGCAGAGGAATCACTGAAGCTGCCAAGCAGTCTGGTGTTTCTCAGGTTTTCCTCTGATGGCCAGCAGGAGTCACTTCAGAAACCCAAAGCCAGGACTGGAAAGATTAGGAGTACTCACCTGAGATATAATTGTTATTGCAGCAATAAAGACATGAAAAAAAAAATCCCAATGAATTTAGATGGATGTTTTACACACACTCACACTCACACATACAATCCGCCCACATTCTTGCTGTCCAGTAAGGATGTTGCATGCACTTGGTATGAAGACTGTCATCAGTCTGGAAAAACCACAGGAATATAGATCAGACAAGTCAGTACAGTCATAAAGATGATATCTGTGACACAGCAGAAGATGTTCTCTGGCAAAGATTACTCCAATTCCAGCCAGCATCTGAGATTAACTCTGACCATTTCTGGCCACAAATCAAACATGAGAGATATAGAAACTACATAGGCGCCCAACGGAATTGAGAAAAAAAATCATCTTTGATCTCAAAGGCCTGAATAAACCTACATACACATGCTGAGTGTACCTATGAACAAAGAAATGAAGGAGAAATCAGTGTAGGTTCAAACAAAAGCTTATGGCATGCTATCTAAAAAAAAGAACAATTTACAAACTACCCAAAAAATGCAATAAAAGGAACGTATATTGCTAACAGGAAAAAATCCAGAACTTCAGTTTTAGATAAAAAGTGACAGCCTGGTCCTATAAAGAAACATAAACCATGTCTAAAAAAATATTATTTTTTGAGTATCTTCCTGAAATGAAGTATCAATTAAAAGGCTTTTCCTTCCTAATCCATGCTGTCGTTGCAACCACAGCTCCATAAAGCCTCATCTCAAGTGCCAGCACAAAACGATGAGATTCCACAGGTCTGCTTTCAGTAGGAGGAGAACTGGACAGCCCAGGTGACACAGGTACCAACACACACTGTGGTACTCCATTTTATTCAGTATGGTGTCATATTTTGATTTTCATGAATGGGTTCCTGTTAGAGCACTAGAATTTAACATGTTCACACCTGACAGATGTCCAAATTCTTGCTATTTCCTGGAGGTCACTTACAGCTATGGAACAGAGCACATAACCACCGACATGCAAGTCTCTGCTTAGCTTTGTAAAGGGATACAAGTGAAATGGCTCTCACACTGGAGCCAACACACTCCCCCCATAGTTTAACCCCTGATGCCCACAGGCCTTGCTCCAGGGATGAGCTGCACCAGGACAGTTTGCAGCTGAGAAAGGACACAAATTTTAGGTAGTTTAAAAACATTCTTTGAAGACTGAGCACATACAAAATGCTTTCGCATTTTATATTAACAGAAATAAGCAAACAAAAATATCCAACCAATTAAAAGGGCTGTTCTGTCTCTTTACAATTTCTCTGATTAGCAGAACTCCTCTCAAAAAAAACCCATTATTTATTACATGAAATGTCTGTACCTGGGCAGACATAGAGACAGAAATAATCTGATCAGTGTCCAACTTTTATAATACTGAATAGTAGGCAATGTTATGTGCAACACATAGCTGAATGGATGGAAGGAATTGATTTTATAAAGGAGTAACAAACAAAATAGTCCAAAATATTAACTGATAAACACATGCTGGGGTGGAAACAGCCTATTATAAAATTACGGTAAAGATCCTCAAACTGTTCAAGGGAGAAAAAAGTGCAATTTTCCACATAACCTGAGAGCACTGAGTTTTCTGATTATAAGATCCAAGGAACCTGTAAACCCAAGGCTCTAATTTTCTTATGGCGACTGCGTAATATTTTGCAAAGTAAAATTGACTGAGATGGAAGCTATTTTGCATGGTACAGTGGCGATGGCTAACAAATGAGAGTTTTGTGGGCTGAATGTTAGTCCCCTGCCTCATCTGCCACCCCTAATGACAGCAGCCACCTGCTGTTTTATTGTCACAGCTGGAGCCAGTTCACACTCCTTGGTGCTGAGCTCTGCCCATGAGCGCCAAGCTCTCGCCTCGCCTCATTACTTTGATGAACTTTTTATGGTCAGCACCCATGAAGACCTCATCTAGGACTATACAACCTAGATCGGCTTCAGGGAGTGCTTCCAGCTAGCATGAGGTGATAATACACAGTGACACCACGGCTGCTGCTGCCTGTCACTTAGGCAAGTCACTATACTTCTGGCTCTTCAGGGCCCTCAACAGGTAAAATGCCATGAAATTCTCCTTTACAACCAAGTTCACTCCCTTTCTTTTCACATTGCAATATAGAGAGATCATATCCTGCTACCAACATTTAGCTTTTCAAAGATAGATATTACAATAAAAATGTATCATGCTGTTTACTGCATATAACTACAGACGAGAAATCTCTACATTCCTTGAACATAACCCTGTTGCCTTCCTAAAAAAAAGAAAGCAAGCACAAAAGGCATATTACAGCTTGATTAACACCACCAAATAATTACATGTATATTGCAAGAGAAGGACCATTTTAACTTTAAAGAGCAAAAAGCACAGAAAGAAAAGTTAAGTCAGTCAAATCAAATTATTAAGCAGATGAATTCACAGTGGAGATTGATACACGTTACTTCCCTCTCACCTAAAAAAAGCCCCACATGAGTAGATATGATATTTTCTGAAATCAAGATAACAACAAAGCAAAGCCTTTTACATCTTTTTTTCTTAATCCAAACAGTCTGTTACTATTTTCTGCTAATTTAAAAGCAAATAGAATCATCCTTTCATTTTCAATTTTTTTGTACTAACAAACATTCTGAATCTCCTGAGCCTGTATACAATTTTTAACTTCATCAGAAATTCTTTTATTGACGCATTTAGAGCAAACTGTTTTATGCTTGATCACTGAAATTTAACCCCAGGTTTACTTTCAGCAGCAGAATAATTATTTTGGTGTCAACAGAGCTTTACATTTGCCCATATTTACATATATCATTAAGATTAATATATGTGCTATTAATAATAATTTCATTAACATTCTGAAAACATCAAATAACATTTTGACTTTTGAATGGCTGTAGGCTATTATAAGCCTAAAAACCAGAACATTTTCAGTATTCATTGTGTAGCAATCCAGCTGATCAGTTTTGACAAATTCATGCAATGTTATAAGCCATTAAACTTCATTTAGTTTCACTTAAAAATTCCACCTAAAAATAAAAAGCAACTGTCTTTTTTGTACAGACAGTATGATTTTCAGCAGTTACCAGCTCCCAGGATCCTCCAAAAAGAAACTGCTGGAGTTTTATTTCTTTTATTGAAATGTTTTAAAATTTATTGATGAGTTTTTGAAATAATATTTTTGAGACCACTGACCTAGCAAGACTTGAAAATCTCTAATATGTTACAGAGCAATTGAGCTCCTCTTGACAAGGGACAGTGCTGCAGAGACACTGTGCTTCATGTAAGATCCCCTACAACGGCTGGAAACTTGAAAATGTGTTGCTGACCACAGGTTATGTCTGTTGCATTTCAGGGAATTTACACACGCCCTTCTTTTATGAGTGCTTTTTAAGTTTCACCTAAGCTGCATTTGAAGAGATAGAAGAAAATAATGATGCAACAAAGATTTCTATTCTGCTAAAAGCTGAGGACCACCCAGACAGTCCTGAAGTATTAAAGAGACCACGAGAACACACGGAACCTTTCATAGTGAGGGCCTAAAACCTAAGTATGAGCAATCCCAAATATTACCAATGCAAATTTCTCTACCACTACAATTTCTGAAAGTGCTTGTCTTCTGCACAAGTTCAAGAGAACTTCTTGTGAAGCACAGTGACAGATCACATCCTTCAGAGAATCCAACAACACAAGAGAAAATTGCTTTTAGAAGAAGAAGGAATTTCTTTCTTTTGTGTAGATCATGTATTTGTCAAGTGCGTAATTTGTAGGACTCATTTTGTACCCTTAAAAATAAAACATCAAAAATGCAGCTTGACCAGTGCAGGGTAATTAAATAACAATAGCTGAAAAAAAATTTTTTTTCAATTTTTTTTTTTTAAGCCAAGTATGTCAGCAGTGGTATGCCTATTGCATGGTTTGTGATATGGCACACTCAATAATTATAAAAGTTTCAAGCTTCTTTTTTATCAATCACTAATTCATAAAAAATGCTCCAAAACAACAATTAGCTAGGTCTTGCTATAAAGGAATTTGATAAAGGATGCATAGCTATCCAGACTACCTATAGTAGGTATGTTCCTGTCTTACAAGAAGGTAGCCTGCATACACATATAAATATTTGGAAATACTTTTCCTTTGTAACACTGGTTTGCCTTGGCATTATGACTGTGTTTTAGACTTGTATTCTAAAATATAACTTCAATTTACCCAGCACTTACAGTTCACTGGTCTGTAATTCTTAATATCCCTCTATTTTCCACCAATTTTAATTTTAGTTGCAGTTATTTAAAGTTCATTTTCCATGCCCTTTCAATTGTGATTTTTTCCCAATATGACAACAAACCTAAGTGTCATTTCTGATGGTGACTTTCATTGGAATACAAAGGAGACAAACTTTTTAAAAGAGAAGTTATAGTGGTCAGTATGAAGATGACCTGCATGTGAATAGACAGTCTGGAGTTGATGGGATTTTTATCCAATTACTAATCCCCTCAGCTATTCAGCCCTCTGAACAATAAATTTCTATAAACTGATCTCTTAACCCATCACCAGCTGGTCATCTACTGCTTTCCAACATTGATGACAAAAAGGGAAACACCTTACACTTTCTATTATTTTAATCTCCACAACACAAGATGCTCATGAAAGTCCCCAGATCTTTTTTCTCATCTAATGGATCCTACAAAAAGAGGAATAGGCATATAAAATTACTTGGCTTAATGTAAATATTCTGACTTCTCTACTTACTCCAAGCACACAAAGAAGATTTCAATGTACATATTGTCCTAGCAGTGAACAGAAATAAATGTCAATCCTAAAAAATGGCTAAACTTCTATGCCTGTTGTTGAAGAAAAAGATATCCATAGGAACGATGTCGGAGACATTGTTGAGGAACTGCTCATCCTTTAAAAGATTATTACCTCTGTAATGCTGCCAGTGCCAGTGTCAGGCTGGGCAATTAGCCAATTAAGTGTGAATAAGAACTGCCAAGAAACTGTTTTATTCTAGCCTCAGAATATTTGTGTATCTTTGAGCTGCTGGTGTGTTTGTGTTCATGCATCAGTGGAATCTGGTTGTTCATGCCAGGTTTCCTTATCACACTTTTCTGCCTCCTTGAACCCATACATTCCTGCAATACAAAATGGACATGTGTCTGCTGATAATGTCAACGTCCTTAGGTTCACAAGGAGAGATTTTGTATAACTAGATCTAAAGTAGTCTTTGTGTTCATTACCTGACCCTCCCTGCTTAAACAAGGCTAGACAAGTGGAAGAATCCAATACTGCAAGCACCTCTAGGAGACATTAAAAGACAACAGGTGTGAAGAAATCAGCATCAATTCCAATATTCCTGGCCCAACTCTCCTAGAAATCCCATTTTTATATGGCATCTGAAGGAAATTCTCACTTCTCAGAGCAGACTGGATGCAATGGGGTGCTGAGAGTATCCTGTTAGTTCCTTCATTTAGATCTCATTATGCTTTAGACTCCTGTACATCCATCTAGGAAATCCACTCGGAAATATGAGTACGAAATATATCTCAAGCAATCTGACTAGGGCTATAGTGTAGAAAGTCTGAGGACATAAGCAAATTTCTACTTTTTTCTATTTTTCTGGGTTTTTTTTCCAGGAGGGAAAGTGGGAAAGGTGGTATGCAGACCTACCAACTGCAAGCCTTTATCTTAATTCAATCACAAAAGTATAATCATTCCAGATACAGATCCCTCAACACTTGTGTTACAGTCATTTAAAATTAAAACCAATGAAAAAGTAATATACACAATTTACAAATCAAAGCAGAGCAGTCCCAAGAATAAACAGAAGTATGAAAAATCCTTTCACAACATTCCAGAATACAGGTATTACCTGGCATTGAAGTTACCTTCTTGAACGCCTATTAGAAAATTTCACAAATCTTAACAGTGCTGACAACTTGTTCAGAATTTACCATTGCTTAGACTAAAAACACATCCTACTTTTCAAGACATGTTTAAACAGCCTTGATGAAAATTAGTATATGTTATAAAATTGTAAGTACGTTTACTTATTATTTTAAGGCCAGTCAAAGTAATTACCCAATACTGCTGCCTCTAATCAGGCATTAGGGAGGAAGGATGGGTATGAGTTAGTAAAAATGTCACTGATCACAGAATATGCCGAATTGGAAAGGATCCTAAAAGCCTTCAAACTCACAGTCTCTTTCATCAGGGCATGACATAAATGAAGTTGTGTGAGTGACAACCATTCTTACACAAAGATTCACAGCCAAACCTATTATTTTCCTAATAAATCCCACCAGTCTGGAAAAGAGGAACACGATGCTAGCTACAGCACAAGTTAACCCCTAGATTGGTCAGAACATGCAACAATTGCTGTTCCTAAGGGTGAAGCTGGTACACCAGTACACCATGACACACTGAAGATTCAGCTAACTGGATTTTCCATGTCCCCAGTAGCTGTGCTGTGCAGAAAGGGCCCACCTTACTGCTCAAGAACTCCACTCGAGAAGAACTGTTTTTCCCTCAACATATCAACTTTTCTATGGATCCCCTAAGCTGGAGATGTTTAGAAATGGCACATATCAGCCCTTCACTCTTCCCTCTTCTGGGACATAACCGTGAACAGAGAAGGGACCAACATAACCTACACATCTTTGCTCTTGTTTTTCATACACTCCATGACAAAAAAGGAAAGAAGGGCTAGCAGGCAGTAACTGACAGAAGTGAAAAAGCAAATTCTTTCAAGTACTTTTCAGATTAAAATGGAATTCCCTTTTTCAGCATTCTTCTTCTGTTTTGCTATGTACATCTGTAGCTCTAATATTTGCAGTTGCCAAAGGATTCTGCTTTTTCTTATCACTTTGGTTAGCACAAACATAGCATTTCTTCTTACCTTTTGTAGATGCATCACTAAAAATCGTATCATAAAGCATTCAGAAATTATATTTATCATGCCAGCAACAAGACAAACTAAACTGAAAATATTAATTTTAAATGGTTTTAAAATTTAAAAAATCTGGTTTTATTTTCAATGTATCTCTAAATTAATGCAAGCCTACTTCCTCCCAAGAAGAGAGCAAACAAGTGTAGGTTTCACTACAGTACATATGATCTAGATAACAAGGTCTAATCATAACATATTTATCACCATCTAGCATTTGGCTTGTATATGATGTCCACAGGCACTTGTAGTGATAGCTGTCAAAATGCATTCTTTTTCTGGCATAAAAGAGTATAACAACAAGGACAAGCAATGGAGTGCAGTACTGAGTAACAACACAGCCTGGAATTTAGCCCATAGTAAAGAAACAGTCAAATTCATTATCAACATCAATGATGGAGGTTCATGCCTACAGTGGCAGAATATTTCAGAAGTCACTAAGCTTCTTTCTGCTAAAGATGCTAAAAAGTGTTTCAATAATAGGGTACCATTTTCCCCTCCTTTCTTTTTGACCATACCAGGTATCAGAAAATCTTATTTAAACTAAGCATGTTCCTTTAGAAGAAGGTTTAAAAGGGCATGAACTCCTCTGCACAAATTTCAACTCCTTGTTCCAACAGTATATGGTCCATCAGCACATGAGTAAATCAAACTACTTACGCTTAAATTGAAAGTTCATTTCTCCTTGACAGACAAACGACAGAGCTCATGCATCATTCAGAAATGTCTTGGGTTATTGACAGTGGAGAGAAAGGCTCCTATCCTTTACAACATTTCTGAAGAATAGAGGCCATAACTGGAAAAAACATACTAAGATTCACTTGCCTTCTCCAGATCTCACTTTATTTGTTTTTAATAGATCATTAAATTTATTTATTAGTCAAGTTCCTGACAAATGGCTGTTTCCCCATCCTTAACTACTGTGGTGAATGCTTAACAGGTAAAAAATACATAGTGCTGTTCTGAAACAAAAAAAGTACCAAAGCAACTTTGCAAGCATCTTATAAAGCTAACAGTTTCACATGGTCCAAAAGCCAAAATCACTAACTCCGTTACTTCCCTGGGAAGTAATGCATGTTTGTTCCCAAGAACCTCTTAATTTAAAAAGAGAGAGAGAGAGAGAGAGAGAGAGAGAGAGGAAAGAGCAGGAGACAGATAATCAGGTGATCTGGCACCCAAAGTCAGTTTTATCCATCTGTAGTTGCTCAGTGGGAAACTGAAAAATGGAAGACACTAATCCTAAAAATCAGAGGACAGCATGCCAGACAGAACACATTGCAATTCTGAGCTGTATAAACACAGACAAGTTAAAAGGTATCTAACCTTTAAATTCTCTAAATTAGTTACACTAAATCCTATACTAGTTAGACTGTTACAGTAAATCCTTAAAATAAATATTATTCAGCAAAGGCCATGACAACTTGTGCCATATTTGTAAACTCCTGGCCACCTGGAACGGGATCAAACTCATTTAGTATTCTTGAAAGCCTGTTCTAAAAAGTAAACTTTGCATTATTTGTATTATGTGCATACACGAAGAATATGTTCACCTGAAGGGCTATTCATAAACAAATATGTAGGCACCTATGGCAGTGACCACCCTCAAATTCATTTTTCATCTTTACAGTTAACAAATACTTCTGATTACTCAATATGCATGTACGTATGGATGCAAAATTATATATTGATTAGTTTAGCATTTAGCATAACATATGAATCTATTGGATTTCTCCAGAGTAACAGATAACATTTTTAAAAAATTATACCAATAGACCATTAGCATTATGAGTGAATTTATTTTCCCCAACAGTGCTAAAGATATGCAAAATTTTCATTTTTCAGAGTTGCATAGTAAATGATTAACACCAGCTCTGCTCATTATCTTGCTTAACAAAACTTCTCTAAAAACAAATAAATCAAAAATGCCTCTAACATTCCTGAATAAATAAATTACAGACCTGTTCAGTGGCAGCAATGATATTTTAAAAAGCTTGTGCAAGCTCATTGTACAATTTTATTACAAAACTGCAATTTATAATAAAACTGTCCACTTTTTTTTTATTTTCCATTCAGTTTTATTCAAAGAAGTACCTTTTGTGATCCAAGAAATTTTCTAAAAAGCTGCATATCTAGAAACATCAGGCCCATATTCCAGTGTGTTACAACATACAAAAAATGATATCAGGAGAAATCTTACTGCCTATTGTACAATAGGATTTGTAAGGAGAACTGCAGTTAGAATGAAAGAATTACTATCTAAAACAAGATTCTCATCACTCTGAATGCACACTTTATTTATTTTTTTTAAGAAAAAAAAATTCTTGTCTCAGACTTTAGAATTATCGTTCTTTCATTGCATGTGGACATTGAAGTCAGTCTAGAAGTAAAACACTGCATTTCCCATTCTTGCTGGAAAAAACAGTGAAACAAGGAATGTCCAGTTTTGAAGATTTAGTGAATTGCCTTCCTACCTCAGTCCTCATGTTCAAAGGAAAAACTTACTGCAAAATATCTATATTTATGGGGTAAATTTTTTGTTGTCCTTGCCAACAAAACTGTATTTTGGGGTCAAAATAGCCATTGTTGAGAGAAAGGCACACATCACAGAAAAATTTCCTCCTGAAAAGAAAGTATTGAAAATAATGTCTGTTCCCTCTGTAGAACAAAGAACAAAATGAAACAATCTGCAATGCAACCATAATAAAATGAAACTGTTATCTGTTGCTAGTTCCCTACCAGCCCACAGATTTTTCTTGGAGTTAAAAAACAGCATGTAAATTAAGGTGACTGAAACATGCTTTCAGCAAGCAGAGTAATATGGTAGCTATTCATCACCTGAAGTCATAAAACACTAGGTCTTGTCCTTAGCATATTCTAATGAAGCCTATCATGCAAATGAGAGTGACCTTTTCCGTGCATTCTGCAAGTTCACATTTATGTGAGGAGTATATATAGTTTGCCAATACAAACTAGCCAAAGACTGCGTAATTACTGTAATCAATTAGTAGTTAGTGTCGCTCTGCTCATTTGTGGCTAATGTCAGCTAAACCATTTTTGAGAAAACCACCCTGACAGCCTCTTTCTGTTGTTTTTGTTGCTGCTGTTATTCTGCAACAAGAAAACAAGATATAAGTCAAACTTCTCAAGATGGAAGCACTGTAGCATTTTTTTTTTAATGCTTTCTCTTAGGACAAAAAATAAAAATAATACCCATTCCTGTCATGGGTACTGATTCCCCAGTTTAAGTTACATATCCTTAAAATGACATTGAAGTTTTCTGCCTGTAAAATGAAACATTAATATTTAAATATTTAAATTAAGGACACTCTCCCATGAGGCAGTTCAGACCAAGTAAGGAAGACTTGGTAGAACTTAGGCACTCTTTTCAATGGATGAGTAAACAGGCCATACCCTCTGCTCAGCAACAGTCTATTTTGTAGACAGTTATGGATAGGAAACATTACTGGAGCTGGTAATTAAAGTAAAAACTAATACTGTCTCAGAAATGGGGAATTTTACAGAGGAAAATCATTTATCATGCCTACAGTTCTCTACAACTGAAATGAATTCTCTTCTTTCTTAGCACATGTCTATTTTATTCTACAATAGTTTCCAAAGTAAAACAAGGCCCACTTGCTCGTTTTCATATCAAAACCAACCAGACATAAAGGGAAGTTATGTCACTATTTCAAATTAACTGCCTATATAGCATCTGATAAAAGCCCAGAACTTTAGGACAAAGAAAAATACACAGATCACAGGTTTGTATTCTCATACACACAACCTTCATGCAAATAACGTCCAAGCAGATTAAGAAATCAAAGTCATCTCAGTGCACATGAAAAACAAAACAATACAAAAAAAAAAAACAAACAAAGAAATCATAGAAATAATAAAAAAAAAATCTATTTCCTAATTTACAACTATGCTGAAAACTTCTAATCTCTTTTTTTTGGCTAAGAAATTACACTGTTTATGCAACATTGAAAAAAACCACACAAATAAATGCATTTCATATATAGTACAGATGTATACTCTGCACCAAAACAACTCTCATCTTGCAATTGTTTGAGGTTAGATGAATGCTAGTCAATTGTGTTTTTTCAGTTAGCTGAGAACTGCAAATGGGTATATTACACGGATAAGAAAATATTGCATTTTCTGACAGAGAGGTGAAGAGGAGTTTTGGGGTTTTTGCATGCCCATATCAGACTGCCAATGCTATGAGAATTGTAAAATTCTATTTTATGAATTTTCTGTGAAATACTGTGCAGTAAAGCAGTTGCAACATGTGTATCATTTGGCCAAATGAAGCATCAGATAAAGAGAACCATTTATTTTTAAAATAATTACTATCAAAATCTAAAATTATTAACATACAAAACTAAAGAGAAATGTCAAAGGACTACACATAAAGATATAGCAATAAAACATCAACTCTTTTACCCACTTGCCACCTGTTTGTGGGTAAATTATTTGGGACCCAATGCTGAGAACACTGAAAAGAGCAACATTCCCTACAGTTTCACAGGAGCCCAAACTACAGTGTACTTTCCTGGGTTTTTTTTCAACCATAAAATGAAAATACTACTTATCCCCAGCATCAGAAAACTTCTATTTGACCTTGTTTTTAAAAATGCAGATAAATATTTCAAGGGATAAAAAGATATTGAAAAAAAAATAACTGTTGAGCAAGAAAGCAGCATTACTCAGAGCCAAGCCTGTGTCCCGTTAGGTAAAGAGGGCGGCTCAGGAACACACTTGGAAGATCCCCTAAATAACGTGTACTTTTGAGATAAAAGTGCAAAGTAACAACTACGAATAACAGAAGTCCTGTATTTGTTTCCATGGCGATGGGGGGGCTGGGGGAGCAATGGAGTCCCAATAAGCGGAATGATTTGCAGGTTTATGTGTTTCCCCCGCACGGCGCTGGGCCGGGCACGGCCGGGTGTCAATGCCCACACGGCGCCCGGCAGCGCCGAGATCGCTCCTCGCACTCTTGTCACAGCGCGCCGCACCGGGGCAGCTGACAGTCACTGAGAGGACACGGGGACACAGGGAAGGCAGGGAAGGGAGGGAAAGGCAGGGAGCGGCGCCCCCCGGGAGCCCGGGGCAGCACGGCAGCCTGAGGAGGCCCGGCGGAGCCGCCTCCTGCCCGGCGCCCACCAAAAGGCGAGCGGGAGATGCCTCGGAAAGCGGGAGACCGGCCCATCACTGCTGATCCACGCCGGGATGACGCCTTTATGATAAACACTCACGACAACTTGCGAGCAAAGTGCTGTTACAACACTAATTGTCCATGAAAGCTGACCCGCAGCAAAGCAGGCGAGTTCAGTTTCGATAGGCCCGGCTCAAGAGCAGGGCCGTGATTGGGGATGACAGGAGACATCCAGGCATCAAACATCTCCGGGAAGGGCTGACGTGACTCTGCACACTGTAAAAAGGCAGTGGAAATCCCAGAACCCCGGCTCTTTGTCAGGAAGGCAGAAAGGACCGCAGGGGGGCATTTCTAAGAGCATCTTTCCAAAGTACCACAAGCTTTGCACGGCCTCAAAAGGCAGGGATGGATCTCTTTTTCCTCCGTGCCAGTTTTGTTCTTATTACTATGTCTTTAACCAAGCATAAATCCCTTGTGGTTAATGATGGAAGATCACACTTCTTCAGCCAAAGAGATGTTCCTCCTTAAATTTCAAGATATTTTCTGACTTTGATTCAAAGGAACAGTTTCCATTTCCTCCCCATTTTGTTTCAACTGAGCAAGTGCCAGGGCTTACAACTTTCTAGTGTAAACCCCTTGCAGAAATGCTGGAAGTGTGTCAAGGCAAGCAGGAAGCATTTTTACTCCTACTCTCTGAAGTGAATATTTGTTTCAGGTACATTTGATAAAAGAACTATAAAATAAAAAGTAAGGAAAACAATGGTACAAATATAGAAAGAAAAAACAAAGAAATCAAAGAAATAAAAAAATAATTCTATTTCCTAATTTACAACGATGCTGAAAAATTTTAATTTCCTGTTTTTTTTCTAAGAAATTACACCGTTTATGCAACATTGAAAAAACACACAAACACATGCACTTCATAAAACCCTTAATTTTTTAATCACAAGCAACATAGAGTGATTTCCTGCTGCCATGATGTTTTAGATTTTTGAACACTTGAGTTTGAAAGGAAAGCAGCAGCTTTTTTATACTTTGTAATTTACTATTACTTCAGCATTTCAGGCTTTCTTTTAATAAGCTAATAATGTACATGAGTCACCTTAAAATTAAAAATCAGAATTTAAAATCACATTTTATGATATTAAATGACCTTTCTTATTATATCTTATATCTTAAAAATACTGTGGCCTAAAATCAATTTTTAATTGATAATTTTTAGCAGTTCAACTTTCGAAAGTCTAAGAGGAGAATAAATGTAAACAAAATCAATCCTGAATCTTATTTGATAACCATAATTTTGGATTAAATAAACAATTAATCTTGTTTAACTTTTAAAATGGTTCAATGTTTAGATTGACCTAAACATAAAGTTTAAAATTAAATTGATTAAAAACTTAATTGGTTTAATTATTCAAAACATTTCAAAATTACCCATTTTAAATATTGAACAGATTGAAAGTGTTAAGCTACAATGTCAAAAAAAATTAGAAATAAAAATTCTAAAAATTAGAAATGGGGTAACAAAAACATGGAAAATTTCAAAATCATAGGAGGAGTTGAGGGTCTTTTTCTTGGTCCCATGTTTTTACAAAGGAATAATACACAACAAACTACTGAAATTGTAGAGATTGAGAGGACCAACAAAATACATAAGGCAATGAATGACCATTAGAACAGAGGAAACCAAATTTACCAGATTATTTTTGAAGATAGCGCAAGATTATAAATTAAGACTTTATCACCCAGCCCCCTTGCATTAAATGTCTCCAACCTGGTTATTTCTTAAATACTTCCCTCTTTAGACAAACACAAACATCCACAATAAGGCATCCCCCAGAAGGCAGCCCTAGGCATTGGCACTGAACACGGCCAGGTGGATCAGCAGGCAGGACGGGGCAGGTCGTTCAGGTTATTAGTTACGATGGCAGGTGACACACATCATTCAGTCACACTGGGCCCACTGAGTTTTAAGAGAAGGCAAGATGCAAATCATGCTTTTATTTACATGCCTTTGCAAAAGGAAAAGCATGTTTCATACTTCCTCAAACATCGAAGATTTTATTCTTTTTAAAGCGTGTGAGCCCACTGTGTTATGGTTGCAAGGACACCACGTGATTTGTACTGCCCCGAATGCAAAGGTCTGAGCTCACTGATGTGTTGGTAATGCTGTACTACTGATAATTTACTAGCACATGCAGAAAACTGAAATAGTTTTATATCCCTGTTCCTATGGGCAAAATGGCCAAAGATCTCTACCACAACCCTTGTTATGCATTTTTGATTTATAAAAAGCCACTCAACTTCAAAAAATTATTGTTATAGAAATGCAAGAACCTTGACATAAACAGTTTAAAATAGAAACTTATTTTAATTATACAACCCCACTGAACACAAAATATTCAAAAGGGAAAAATAAAGACTTAAATATTTTTCCTATTTTTCCCCCATATTAACCACATTCTTCAGCATATATTTAGCTTAGCATTTTTTCCTAGAGCTGATGAATATATGATAGCATGTGCAACTGTTTCCAAAGAACACTTTGTACAAGCAGTAATAAGAGCAATATAACCTCTGCTTGGCTCTTCCACTACAAGTTAAAAAGATCTACCTGCAATCAATGGTGAGTTTATACTCTATTAACAGACAAAACGAAGAAACCGTTTACAAGAATATACCTTCAAGAAGAAAATAAGGAGGGAAAATTAAAAAAAAAAACTCCGTAAGTGTAACACGAAAACCAGAGTGTGCTCATGAAAAAGAATGAGCACACACCACCAAATAAAAACAAAGGTGACTAAGCTTGCTGCATCCCAGGATTCTGACATGAGATTAAAAGAATACAAAAAAAACCACTCCTTCCTAAAACTTGTGCTATTTCCAGGAGATGTAAAAGATAACATGGTAACTATTTCCTTTTTAAGCCGGAAAAAAAAGGGCTTTTTTTAAAGAGTCAGAATAATTTGGAGGTAATTAATTTCTTAAACTGTCTAGTTTATAAAAGAGAGGAGAAAATTGGTCATTTTAATACTAATTTATTATATAAATATACATACATATTCAGGCACTGCACCACATTCAAACAAAGTGGAGCCATTATACTGAGACAATGGTGAAAATATTTAGAAGCAAATACATTCCCTGCTTCCTAAAACCTAGACATTCCTCTTCAGCAGTGACAGAACGATGCTTTATAGCAGGAAGGACAGGCCCACAGTTACTGTTCACCAGACACCAGGATTTTAAAGACTGGATCACGGAATGGGTCATGTTGGAAGGGACCACAGTGGGTCATGCAGTCCAACCTTCCTGCTCAGGCAGGGTCATCCTAGAGCACATGGCACAGGATTGTGTCCAGACAGCTCCTGAGTATCTCCTCCAGTGAGAGAGACTCCACAACCTCTTTGGGAAATCTCTTCCAGTGTGCAGTTATCTGCACAGAAAAGAAGTTCTTCATATTCAAGTGGAACTTCCTATTCCAAAGCCAACAAGAGTCTTACTTTATTTATGTCATTGGGACAAGCCTGAAGCCAACCTAACCATTCCTCAGTGTTCCTGGTAATGCAGACATATTCTCAAATGAGGAACCTGAGATTCCAAAGGTAGCACCACCTTCAGAAAGCCTCTCATTTCACAAGGCACTTGAGCCCTTTCTTGTGCCCCTTTCCCATACCCTCTGCCTCACCTGCATCCCAAATGCTTCTCACTTGGCCATCCACAAGATGAGGTCGCTTTTTTAGCATAAAAAGTAACATCATGCTCATCCAATTTACCTTACAACTTTCTGAGCCATGTTTGACAAAGAGAGGCAAGGGATAAGGCTCTGTGGTTAGGATAACACCAAATTTTGGAAACCATACAAGCTCAGATCAGCTTTAGTTTCACAACCCTTCAGAGACAGTGGTCATAACAGGTCTCTGCTTTAAAAGGTGCAGGTTTTGGTTTATATTATTTTCATCCCACACCTGATTTTTATGAGGTCTTAGGTCACTAGTTACACTAAAAATAATAGCCTTAAAAGAAAGACAATATCCAGAACCTGTTTCCAAACTTAAGTCCAAAGATTTGAAGTCCAAACAACTCAAAGAAATGACAGAGTACTTGATATTTTTTAGTTGGAGCTAGGCTGTTACCTCCCTTGAGGGTTCATTCCCTCTACTATTTTTTTTTCTGTTGTCTAGAAGACATTAGCTTGTTTTTCCTTCTTTTTATGACACTCCTGTGTTGACACTACCCTACCAGGAAGACCTCACTGTACAGCTCCAACACTCTCAACACCCACAAAGAAAGTACCAGAAGTCTAGTTTAAAAGTATCCTTAATTATAAAGTGGTTACAAATGCTTAATATGGTCGTTTATTCATGGGGATACAGCCTTTCAAATCTATGATACCCATTGATAATTCTAACAAATGCTCGGTCCATAAATATTTAATGGCCACTTGTGGGTGTTTTATGATGCTGTCTTTGAAGTTGACCTATTCGCAGGTTTATTAATTGGAAAAGGTTTATTTTATCCTAAATCAGATATGCAATTTTACAATATTCGAGCTATGCATAGAGGAAATCAGATCATTCTGTCTCACACAAACAAGGAAAACACATCTCTCACAGAAAGAGCACAAATCAAGTTAACGAGGAACAGTTTATTTTGTATGATTTCTCAGGGCTTTCAAACAGAAGACTGGTTGACAGATGCCTCCATCCTTAAACAAGCCAACAGCACTTTAATTGTAACTCAGAGGTTGCTCCATTCTTGTGTGTCTAACAAGCTCCCTCCTTTCTGTTAGCAAGGTTTTACCTTGCTGGCCTGAAGTTAAACTCACTGTTGGCTCTAAATTCCTCCTGCCCTTAAGACTACTTACCATTGCAGTGTGTGCAACTCCAGGGTCTTGCTAAGACATGAGATCTTGAAAACAGAATATTAATTTGAAATACAAAGCACAACCGAGGATTATGACATAATCTATAGAATTAAAAATCCTCTATTGTCTGTACTGGACCAGTCCCTGTCTGGTCTTTACAGCCTCACCAATCATGACAGCATGAACACATTTCTTATTATAGCAGAAGCAGCTTACACTTCTTTCCTAAAGATCCGGAGTGCTGTGGTGCTGCAATCTGTAATCCCATCACCCCACTGGACTGGAAGGTATATCCTGTCTCTGCAATGCCTTCAGCTGAATGTTTTTGACATATGATTCCTTACACATTCACTGTTAAAACAACAGAAATATTGACAGTGCCAACAAAAAAATGCTATGGAGGATACTCACAAAAATTGATCATTGACTCTTGGAACCTCTTACTCTGTAATGACATTATCATACAGCTACTGTGCAAATACAAACCAAAAAGCACCTTAAATGACATTAGTAAGATTGTAAGTTCAGGCACCTGGTGCTTAGGAAACTCCAAAAGCATAATTACCTTTGAAATCACAACCCATTGCACTGTCCATAAGCATCTGGCTCAATAGTTACTAAACTTCCAGTATGTTTCAGACTTATTATCAGTTTTAATGATGAATTCAAACATTTCACCTTCAAAATACTCAAAAGTAAGTCTGTGTAAAACAGATACCCACAATTCAAATTAAAGCAGGTATCAAAATCCAGAAAAATTAATTCCAAAATAAAAAAAAAAAAAAAAAAAAAAAAAAAAAATTAAAAAAAAAAAAAAAAAATTAGTTAATAGGAATTCTCAAGACACTTGAAAACCGGCAGGCCAGGTATGTTTAACTATAACACACACTTTATCACATTATATATACACATACCAGATGATAAAGAATAGTGGTGACATCTATCAAAAAGAAAGGAACAATTTCTACAGCTATAGGGCTGCAATCTAAAAATTCAGAGTTTACAATATTACAGTCTTTCTCAGAATATAAATTCAGTCAGGTAGAAACTTGCCCAGCTATAAATGTGCAACAGCAACCAGAACAAAAATCCTTTCTTTCCATGCATGAAAATACTTCTTTTATCATATATTGCATAGCATTAAAGTCATTCAAGTTTAATATTTTCATTTCCTTCATTTGCAAGGCAAAGAAATTAAAACACCCAGTTGCATCCTGGCTCTACCCAGAATTAGCTCTCAGTTCCACAAGAAGCCTTATATACCTTCACATCCCTGCTATGCTGAATGTTAAGGTGGAGTTGCTCTTAGTGCTTCATTAACGAGTGGATGCCCTCAGCCCACACACTACAAGTATCAGAGCACAGGGCCGTCCTTCCTAATGAAATACCACTGAACCAGACACCACTGTCATGTGCAAAATGGACAAGACAGTTGGCATTTTGCACTATCCTCCATTATCATCATTCATCTATAGAATTTCTTGATTAAAAAGAGGTATGGGGGAATAGCTAGGCTATGTTTGCAGCATTGTCACCTTCTCTGGCAATAACTGAAACTACCATTTACAGTCAAAAATGGGATTTTTTGCCATTTTCAGCTACTGGTGTTTAAGTACACAGGAGCCAATCACATGTGTGCTTTGGCAGCAGTCCAGGGCACTAATTTGTAAGGGCTTTAACCTGTTACACGGGCACAGGTTATGCTTGGAATCTAATTTGTCTGTCTGTTAAATGCAAACTCCTTGTGGCAAAGGCTGTGCCTTCTTGCCTTTCAGAGTAGTTTCTCTAACACAGGTGCAACCACACCAAACAAAGCTGATAACCTAAAGCATAAGATATGAACAAGCCATCAGCTCAGCCAACACAACTGTTAGGAGTTACACCTCCATAGTCACCTTTGTTAAAGCTGAACTAATTTAATAAACTTATACAAAATCTTTGCATATTCATGTCTACATTCTACGTGACAAAAACATATGCTATCATTAATCCATTTACTTAGCTTTGGCCATGGACAGAGAAGTGTCCATAATGAGCAGAAATGCAGGCACATTTGAGATAGAACTACATTTGCTTATTGGAGGCCAGAAGACTGTGTGAGCAATCATTTTTAACCTACCTAGGTTCTTTTGAAAGCTGAAGATTCCTTTAAAAAGCTGTTTGAACACTAAACAGAGATGTTAAACACAATGTTTGTTTCATAATCATAACAGTAATTATTTTTCCCTCATTAATCAAATGAAAAATATAACAATTTAGCCTTCTACTCTTTTTTGCTGGTAGTGAATATTCTAAGAAGAGGGAAAGCTTCAAATGACCAAAGTGAATGGGGCCATTGCCATGTTGGCAATTAAGTAATTCAAGACTGGGACATCTTTACCCAATGGCAGGACTCTCTTTATACCAGAGTATTAAACTTCATGGCATGCTTGTTAATTTCATCAAATGCTTTAAAAATACCATCATATCTTCCTTTCCCCTACTTGCTTATACCAGTACTAGCAAAACAAAACATTTCAAATATTATTATTCTTCCAGAGGCCCACATTTCAGGTGGCTTGTAAGCAATGTGGCAGATGGAAAAATGCAAGACATCCAACAGCACTATTTAGCACATGGTTTTTACTCTTTGAACTTTGCGACTTCTTTGATTTTCTTTCCTCATTATGGTCACATTCTCCTAAGCTGATATATTCTGTGTGCAGTACAGTAATTCTCCTTTTATATACAACACTGAAAACCTTGGAATTATGCCATTTTCATTTGTGCAGGAGATGCAGAGGCAGCGGCTGTCTTTAACGTATATTTTCTCTTGGACAGTGGAAGTTTTTGAAAACAGAAAATGAAAAGTAAAAGACTTATAGTAAACATTTCACTTCTCTATAACAATATAAAAAGGCCAAACTTGCAATATTCTTGTCTTTTCAAAGTTAAATGATGAGGCCCATTACACCTACTCAGCAACATGTGCTCTCAAGGAGGTAAGTTCCTAGGCAAGAGAATGATGCAAGGCTCTATGTGTTTAGTCAGAAATGTATTGGACTTAAAAAACATAAATAAACCAAACTCAAAAGGAAATAAAATGTGTACTCTAAACATATTCTTTTTTAGCTCATCTTTTTAGCAACTGGCACCCATGTTAAAAGGAAGGAGAGGGCAGGTTCTCGAAGTCTCTCTGCAAACCCACTAGATAGGCAGCGCTTATTTTGCAAGTCACCTAATTAAAGTATTTCTCTAAGTAGATAACGGTGCTGTTAACGGATGATGCCTGTCAGAAAATCACATACACTGATGGCCCTTGCAAGGCAGCTTATGCTTCACTCTTCCTGAAACGTGGAAAGAAAATACAGGAGACAGCACTATCTTCCAATGTCTAAGTTTTGTGGAACCAAAGAGAGATGTCAGTTCAGTTAATTGTGCAGAAGAGTCTGTCTTCCCTCTCCTTTCATGCCCATGAATAACAGAGCAGTTAACAATATTGACATTTAAACCATCATCATTGGGCATCTGAATTAACACCTCACAGAGATGAACAGACAAGTTCACACCTTTCAAATCTACTGGGCTAAAGGCGCTTCTGTAGACATGCCTGTATCAGTTACACTTGGTTAAGACTTCTGAAGCACCATAAAAGTTAACAATTTGTTTTTCCTTAATAAAAGCGACATCAGTAAAGAAGAAAGCAGTTGAAAAAGTATAGTGTAATATTACATAGTAATATTGTCCAAATTCAGATTAGCACAAAATTGGTTGCTTACACCACAGGAAAATTTTTCTGCTTCTTTTTATGACATTTTCTCTGGGGTTTTTATCAGTTGTTGCTCCATGTGACTATAGACAAAACAGTTCCTTTTCAAATAGCAACCACTCCGAGCAGCACTTTGTACAACAGCTAACCTGTAATTTAGAAACCAGGGAACAATTTTCTTACAGGAGCTGCTTCCTCCATGGCATTATCAGACCTCACCCAAACATTCAAGAAGCTATTACATGGCTGTATGGTGCTTAGATAACAAATCCACCTTTATAATATACCCTCATAGTAATAATCAAAACACTTTTTTTCTAAGGACTTTTAATCTACCCCAAGCTGAGTACCTAAAACCACACTGTAAAGAAAACAGCTTTGCACATTACAGCCAAGTTTTCCACACCTATGAGGGTTACTCAGCTACAGGAATCCCACTTCTTCCTCTTCACAGCACAGTCTTTACCACAACACTCTTTGGTATTCACAGCATTTTAGATTTTAAAGGATACTAGGATAGCTAGCTCTTCCTCCTCTCTCTTAATTAATTCTGACTCTTCACCTGTTTTCCATTTCATATTCCCAGAGACATAAACTGTAAAAAATTAGCTCTTATTTGTACCTAATAACCTTTTTCAGTTGAGGAGCTTATATTGGAATCATACTTGCTTGAGATACTGAATCCCCTTGAGACTGTCTGCCACAGATATTATCCCTTTTAATTTCCAATTCTTTTTATCACAAACCTTTCTCTACGCTACAGGACTGTGGAGATTACACAATAGGTGCTCTAAATAGAAATGCTCCAAGATTCTTAAATCTCCATCTCCATCTCAAATTGCTACTTAAAAGCCAGTCAACTTCGAAGAGTTTTTGTAACAGGGAAGGTCTCAGTGAAGCGAGTATTTCCAGTTTGAGTTACCTAGCCCTTTAAATTCTGTGTACCATCCATTTCTACGCATAATGCTGACTGAGAACTGCAGTCTCTGCTCCTATCATTTTTTTTCTCCACAGTCTTAAGTGGGGTCATCTCCCTTATCACCAGGGAATCAATGCCAGGTTACTGTGCCATCAATTTAATTGAGAGGAGGGCTGCTTAAACCATCTCACATTTCCCATTGAACATAATGGGATTCTGCCTCCTCCTGACCTGTGGTGGTGAAGGGACCTTCCCCAGGTGAAGGCTGGACTGCAGCCCCGCCACCCCTACCCCAAACGCCACTGCCCCTCCCAAATACTGGGAGTCTCTGTTAATCCTCCCTGTCAAAGGCAGCTGGGAAGACAGGGACTTCCAAGACAAACACTGCCTCTCCCATTCAGACATTTAAATATCATTTGGTACTTTTACAAGGCACATGCTCTCCAGGGTGATACATGCATTTAAGAAAAGCTAGTCTGGGAGAAAAAGAAGGGAAGAGCACCTCACTTTCTAGAGAGAACAAACATAAATAATTACTCATTAGTGCTAGGTTTTGCTTGTTTTTTAAATACACAGTGAACAGATACCTTTTGCTCAGCAATCTTGATGACTGCCATCCTTAATGAGGTTTTGGAAGTAGGTTACGACTTCTGGGGGAAAGAGGATGGAAGAACTTTCACTCCCCTGTCCCTTGCTAAGTGCCAGGGTTTTGGAAATTGCACATAAAGCTGCATATTGCTGCAGTGTCTTTTGTGGCAGCAGAAGAAACCAGTAAGTGCTCTTGAAGAAAAAGTGAAAGCATCAGAAGAGAAATATAATGGGTTTATTTTCATTACTAGGATTATCTGGAATGTTAGGGTGTTGTGGTATTTTCCTTTTTTTCCCCCTTTTCTTCACTATAACCAAAAGATATTGGTTATCATTATTAGTATCCTATGCAATTACATATATATCATGTGTGTATATCTATATATCTATATCTATATATCTTATGAATAGAACACAACTCGCACCCAAAATAGCAAAAATATAAACTACAGAAAGGATTCTTATTCTAGCACAGAAACAGATATCTGCAAAGAAAACACACAGAGAAAGATCTATACAGTATTTTTGATACCTAATACAGCTTAAATAACTTCTATCACGACCAATCTTCTCTCTTCAATGACAAAACACAAGCTAAATTCAAAAAGCACACTTCAAAACATTGCCTGCTAGCCCCTGAGAATTGAACACAGATAATCTTTCTTTCAGGTGCAGCACATTATCTGATCAACACTACACAAACTGATTTCCATAAGAAATTCTAGCCTAATCAGGCAACCTTCGTGTTAATTTAAAAAATAGTCCTTGATTTTGAAATGAAGTTGAAAGTATAGTGTCAGAACAAAGTGAAAGAGTTATCATTAGCCTTCAAATGTGACAAATAAGAAAGACACAAACAAGCGTCAGGATAATTAAAAAGGCATTGTTCACTTTTTAGAAGAAAAAAAAATGAATTGCACGAGAAATATTAAGCTAACAAAGAAAGAGCAAATATGAGTAGAAAAAATGACAGTTATCTGCAAAATTCATAAATGTGTCTTTTGTATAACCGTAATGATCATATTTTATGCTGTCATTTTACATTTAATTGCTCACCCTGGTACTTTACTTCATAGAAGCCATCAGTACCCCACAGAGCCAGATGCTGAATTGCAAAAAAACATACTGTGACCACAGACTTATAGGAAAGTAACTTTGCTGAGCTGTGGTGTATGACAAGTTAATTTTTGCAATTATACTTTTTCCAAGAATAAATGAAACTGCAGGTCATTACTATTCTATATCATTAAAAAGAGGCAGAAAATGTTCTTGATCATAAAGGCCTCAAACTCATTTTATCATTACTTTGACATACAAAAGCAACTTTACAAGCTGCTTTTGCTCAATGTGACCTAATGAAATAAGCACCACCTCAGCTGAAATATGTAAACATCTTGATACATTAAGAAGCACATAACTAAAGAATATTGTTATTATTACACAGTGCTAACCCATCACATGTCAGGAAAGAAATGCTATATGGGCTCTGCTTACTCACGGCTGTTAGCTCTGCTGTGTTACACTGCATGTCAAAGTACTGAAGGGACACGGATGCTCAGTTGTCATGAAGACTGAAATTGTCCCCTGTTCATTTCTCCTCCTAAGAGTCATTAAATGTTAGAAATACTTTTAAAAATAATTAAGCATGAGTAATGTCCATCACTGTCAAATTGTCTGTGCAATCAAACAGGAAGAGAGCACATATCATTATGAAACACATAATGTCTGCCTTCTGTATCTGTGCTTATATTATCTGAAGACTTACTAAGAATTCAGAAGTTGGGATGTTCTTTACATTTCAAAATATTTACTGTACATGGAGAAATCAGAAATTCTCAGAGCATTCTTTCTCATAAAATGCTTTTTCATTTTCTGCACAATTGCTTTACTTTCCCGTCACCAATGCAAACTATAACACTCAAGTGAGGAGAAAAAGAGATTCTGCTTTCCAGATGAATATATTTATTAAGACAAAAGAATGAGAAGAAAATGTTTCAATTGTCATTGCATCTGTTTGCAATAAACGTCAAGAGCCTTTTAAGAAATTGACTACAGAGCTGACAAAAGTCATCAGGTTGACAGGCAAAGAGCTGGAAATCCTCAGTTCACCCACTGAACAAGAAAATACAGGGACCCCCAAG
Organism: Zosterops lateralis; assembly: GCF_965231275.1. NCBI lineage: Eukaryota > Metazoa > Chordata > Aves > Passeriformes > Zosteropidae > Zosterops > Zosterops lateralis. The sequence goes on from NC_139762.1 coordinate 94,433,597, forward strand.
CCACAAGACACCCCGATTTTTCAGAATCTTCTCTGCCAACCTATCCAATCCTTAATATTGACTGAGCCACATTTATAATTTCTTAGCACACCCTTTAGTATATCTCCTAAATTAAGAGTGGTTATTTACTTCCCTTTTCTCTCCTGTGAATGAGAGAGCAGAGACCATTAGAGGTAATGGAAGAAAAGGTCCAATAAATCCTGTTACTAAGATTTTCAGATTCATGGAATTAACTAGAAACAAAATCAAATAGATTTCTTAAAACAGTCCACATGTTACTTCATACCTTCATACTCTATTCTCATCCAAGTCCTACTGCTTTCCTTCCAAATGAGACCCTTACCTACTCTGAAATTATCTATAAATGTTAGAGTTTGAAAATTTGGAATACCTCTCCCTCTTTTATCCCTTGATCTCCTTGCATGGCAGCCATGGATCCCTACACACAAAATTCTCGCTATTCATATACAGGTTCTGAAACTGCTCTACAATGTTTTCATAAACACAAAACAAGCATCTAAACACGCTATCAAAAAAGAATACCACAAACATTGGACATAGTTGTTTTTTCTCCTGCTTAGAATACTAAGAATTTATTGCCTCAAGGAAATGTTTTTTTCAAGAAGAAGAAATTAGAATTACAGAGAAAAAGAAGTATGGTTTGAACTGCATACCATTGCATACAAGTCTTCTATAGAAATGGAACACTATCCAATTAATTCTGTGTAGCTACGAAATAGGACGAGGTTGTCTGTAGGCAGACAGGGTACCAAGCAGCTTTTAAAATCTCCAGCACCACAATTTTAATCTCAGTGCATCCTATTTGCAAACAAATCATTGCTAAGGAGATAAAGCTTTACTATTGTGAATAAAGGAATAATATTAAAATATATTCATAGTACTTAGTAAAGAATATACATCTTGTCCTGGACTAGCAAATACTTTGTTAAAAAATTGTATACGCAGCATGGAACTTCTTTTTCCAATTTTTTTTTTTTTTTTTGTTCAATGAAGTTTTAGCATCATACCTATTTACAGGATAAGGAATAAAAAGCTTTCCTTTCCCACAGCTAGAGAAAAATTGAAAACAGGCACTATGCTATTTTTTAATCTAACAATCTCTATCAGTACTCCTGTTACAATGAATTTCACACATCACAATTCCATTTAAAAACCAAAACACAATGAGAAAGCAGAAATCTGCATCTCACTAACCACCAACATCCTTGCATCTGTGTAATGCAGCAACAATGAAAGTCAACATGGAAAATGGTAAGAACCTGAAGCAGTTGTTGGGAGGTTACTTACTTAAGTAAAGATATGGTAAAATAATCTTGCCTGCATGGGCAAACCTTTGTAAACTTGTGAGAATTATCAGAGCTCAATACAGAGACATGGGATTACCTATGCAGAACAGTTCACAGAACCAGGGCTTAACACATGAAGGACTAAAACTTACCCACTATCTCTCCTCTTCTTCCACTACCAGCTTTCATCTGTATTCATTATTTTCAGTGTAAAACTGCTTTTGCATACCTCACAATATACATATATTTTATTTTATGCATGACTAGAAGAAAAAAAAAAGAGTATTATCCTACAGGATACTGCTTGGGCTTTATTTCTGAACCCTTTAGAACTTCCTTGCACCTTCAAACCGAAGGCAACAATTTTTGACAATCAATAAACAAATGTAAAATAAAATACTATTAAAGCTCTTGTTCACAAAACAACATTAAAGCCACAGTACTGCCATTTGATACATTATTAGAAACAAAAATAAAACACTTACTAAAATATAATAATGTAATAATGCAAATACAAAAAAATAGCAGATGGTCTTTAACTGTCAAATATGGATTTTTTTATAGCTGGTACACAATTTACTGTCACAGGCGCTTTGGTGCTACAGAAGTACTAGTACAGCTATTAACTATTTAATTCTTTAGCTGACACTGTGTTTTAGGATAGGGATTTAAATAATTTACTTTAACATTCTACTGTTTAAATTTTACTGCTAGGAATTCGTGCAACAAAGTTGTAGAAAAAATGCATGACGCTTGTTGATAGTGATATAAGACAGGATTATTATAAAAACCAATTATATCTTTTCATTCTCTTTTGCTTAATTAAAGCAAGAAGAATCACTATCTTTCTCAGCAGTAATCATGTGGAAGCTGTATAGCACAGATACAGTAATTAACTTAACCTTATCACTTAACTCTATTGGGTCATTGGAGTGAGGTGCAGTATCAGTGCTCAGAATCAATGCTGTAATGCTAACATCTTTGAGCAGTTCGGAGATTGAATAATGCCATCTGTAAATGGACAGTCTTTGTTCCTGCTCAGCTATGCTGGATAAATGTTCCTGCTCATAACTTTAATATGGCAGCTTAACCATTTAATCATTGTACATTAATACATTATCAATATTGTGAACATGTAAGTAACAAAATTACTTGTCAAAAATATCAGATATTACCGATTTTTATGCATAAATACGATATGTGTGAGATTTTGTCTTAATTATATATTTTCATGAAAAATATATAGCCCAGATTTTTTTTCATTTAAGAGATTTGAAAAGAGTGATCATTTCTAAACATAAACTTATGTTTTCTTCCTCTAAAGCAGATTTTTAAAATGAAAAGGAATGTTCTGTATTTTCTTTGGTAAATTAGCCAAGTGTGCAAAGTTTAGTGCTTTTCAGCTATACAGGGGATATTTGGGCATCTGGGAGATTTTCATAACTGAAGACTTGTGCTGTATCACAACAAATTAAGCGTAATTAAACACTCTGTTCAGTGTCTATTGTTAATTGCAGCAGCTAATTTGATGCTTAGTTAGTGTTATGTTCCGAACTATTTCCAAGCACGCAGAATTCTTCAGTAAAGACTGCTCACTTATAGCTCTAAATTTATTTTTTTCACCCTCTTTTGACAGATTTTAGCTCATTTATTACTTTTGTTAAATGATCAGAAATTCCCTTGCCAAGACAGTACTTTGAGGTCCTTCACTTTCACCAAGTCAGACACTAAATCATAGGGGACAATTATCAGCAAATGCTCTCCGACAGGCCCTAAGCCTGCTGAGGTAATGCAGCTGACAAACTTTGATGCGCCATGCCCGTGCACATTATGTTCACGTAGTGTGTACATCTGGGCACCCTTTATGGCGATGCAGCAAACAGCCAATCATTTATTCCACTCTAATTAGCACACATGTAAATCCTCACCAATCAAGCCACTCACAGGGTTACCGTTGTGGCAGCCATACAGCAAGCTGGCAGGACATGGGAAGAAAGTACAAGAAGCAACTATTGGGTTTGATTTGAACCTGCCGTCACGCCACGGCAGGTCCCCCCAGTCCTGACTGTAACCAGCTCTCCCCTTCACAACCCATCATCGAGCTCCACGCGAAAAAGGTCATCGGGCAGACTGCCGCCCGGCCAAGATGCTTTGATTCTTTGCAGGCTCTGGGAGCACACCTGAAGCGACGCGCGGCCCCGATCGCTCACAGCGCCGGAGCTGTCGCAGGCAAAAGTCAGGCGTAGCTCTAAAGCACGCGGCACAGCATGGAGTACGCGCTACCTCAAAGAAGCACTGTCCACCTCAATATTTTAGACCCCGTTATGTCGCCAGGAAACTATCTGCCAGGTGTCAGCATCCCTTTTCTTCCTCACAAGCCCAGGTGCCTCTGCAGTAACCCTTTTATTTTGAAATAAATAGCAAATGCCTTCAAAAAGACAGATTCAGGCATTCAGAAAATCTACTGACACTGGTTTATATTATGCAACTCTGAAGAATACAATGTGCTTTGAAATACCTAAAGTGGTTAGCTCCCATTTCCCAAAATTGAATCAAAGCAGTATGTAAGACCCTGCAGTGCTATTCATTACTAAATTAGAAAATGCTCTATTTCAAAACAGCTTTAAAATGTGCACGCATATTGTCAAGGATACAACAGTTAGCCTAATAAAAGTATTCCTCAAAATGGAGAGTATTTCTTTTTAGAACAAAAATCCACTTAAATCCTGTACCTTCATGCTTTCAGTGCTTACTGCAAGAAAAAAAAAAAATCAAGTAAAGCGGCATTTAGCAGTAGGATTTAGCTACACTGATTTACATTTTTATTCAATGGACTTCAGGGATGGAAAGACACATCCACTAAATGCATTTCAAACTTCTTATGTGTATTTCTATTTATCGTTTATCATTATCTACGTCTAATTAAACATTTACAATTTGATTTGTTATATTATACAAATTAATGAAGCAAATAGCTATGAGAAGTATGGCATTGGTTCAGTTTTCAAACAACTTGTCAATAAAGTATCACTAGAAATTATTATTCTTGTAAAATTATATGGACAACCAGAAGAGAGGGACAGAAAAAAAATCTAAATTGTGCTGGTCCTTCTTCAGATAAACTGGATCAAAGACAGCAGAATGAGAAAAATCTGCTCAAGAACTTCTTATTTTTAATGAAGTTTTTAACAAACAAAAGAAAATTTTAAATGAGATTATCTTCTCACAGTAACACAAACCAACGAAAATAACACAGTGAATATTGTATGTCTACCAAAAACCAATGAAGCAAGCAAGCATATTTATTTCAGCTTCCATTAACAGAAAAATATTGGGATGTGGTAAAGAGAAATTTCTTCCTGACATTATGGGTGCTTTCACAATTGATGCTGCCTCTCCAGTTAGTCTCCCTTTCCTCCAGAGCTACCACCAATGGGGAAAGCAGGTTGTAGCTCTCAGCCTGGATCCAGGCACACAGGTAAAATGGTCTCTGCCATATTAGCAAGAAATCCCTGTCCACTTGAGATTAAGGAAGTCCTTTCAAGGAGAGGGGAAATCACCTTACAAGTTTTATGGCTTATGAATCCACTTCTTGGATATCTGTAACTTACATACTGAACTTAGACACTCTAATTCTGAATTTCCTTCCAAATCAACTGGAACATTAATGTGACAGCATGGATGCTCATGGCTTTCCCAAGACTGAGGTCAGGAAGGGTGACCAGTGCAAAGTGCTGTCCCAGGGAATTCCCAATCCGCATGGGACAAGGGGGTGACCCAGGGTAATACAAAACACAGTCCTTCTCTCCAACCCCTGAGGTGATATGCTCTAGGGCCCAAAAAACATAAAATGTCAACCAAGCACTGCTCCTGCACGGATCACACCCTCACACCACAGACAAGGAAGGTTCTGGAGCTGCTGGGGGTGTTCAGCCACCACACAGAGCCTGCCTGCCCCAGCAGCCACCCAGCCCCCAGCCAAACCCAACTATTTCCGTGGCTCCTGCAGCACTGTGAGGCTTCTAGCACACGGTACGGGGGGCAGAGATCACTGCAAATATCCCCCATCCCAGTAAGTGATCTTTTCAGGATTCTTACCTAAATACATACTATCAGGAGACTTCTAGTGAAAATGGCAGGATGTTGTTGGCACCCCAAATCCAAACAGAATGTGCTCATGGTCGAAGCCATGCACGAAAGCACGCGGGAGGCAGAACCCTCTGCCTTGGGGCTGTGCCAGCCGACCCCTGGGTCACACCCTGTTCCTGGGGAGCACCAGAGAGAGCAGAGCCCTCGTTAAGTCCCAGTGAGCAGGGACAGTCCCAGCACCAGACTGGCTGCCCCACTGCAGACATGGGGCAGGCAGAAATCCCATGAGCCATGCTCAGATGGAGGCATCTACACTGCCCAGGAATAGGGTAAGGCAAAGGAAGAGTGAAATAAGGTCCTGTGGTGACCAACAGTGCTGAGCATCACGTTGCTCCCTACAGTAAGACAGACTGACTGCGGCCTCCTGTGCCAGTTACTGGATATAATCACCACAAAGTAGGGTCTGTGCTGCCCAGACCATCTGAGCAGCTTTTGGTAACCAAAGCACATTCCTCTGTGCAGAGAGAAAGGCCACAGACAGACAGGCCACCTACACCAGCTCCTTGGCAATTCTACACAGACGAATGAAAAAATACATAATGATCTTATTTCCTCCTTTCAGACACGTCTATCAAATTTTTTTTTTATTTATGCTTGATGCAAGATGGAATTTTTCCTTTCCTCATTATCCCAGAATAAAAGAACATTGTCCATGTAACAATGCAATAAAATTTTGAACACAAATGCTTATAAACTGCTCAAAGCTTGCTAAGTATCCCCTTTGATCTGTTAATAAAATAGAGCAACACATTAAGTAATCTGATCTAATACTGAAAAAAACTTCATGCTTTTTAATCCTCCTTCTAGTTTATGGGCACTTACTTTTTTATTTATTATGTGTCATTTAAGTGGAAAATTAAAACAACTCAGTATTTCCACTCTGCATTCTGAAATGCAGCTGCTTTACTTCTTCCAGCTACACAGAAAATGTTTAGAAGTTGCACATTAGGAGTTTCTAACAAGCTTTAACTACAAGATCCACTTATTTCACGTCATTACATACTGGTGGATGTTCTGTGACAGCATAGTAAAAACAACAAAACAGTAGTTGCATCATCAGATCCCCCAAATCCTATGGCCATACCAGCAAAGGCAGCAATGCCCCTATGTCACCTGCATGTCACTTCAGCTGCTCCACTGTCAGCAAGCTGGCCAGCCCACAACAGTAGTTGGGTCAGCATGTTTGCCCTGCAGCCTTTGAAAACCTGACCTTTTTGTCATTTATGAGTCAGAGAGCATTATTGTAGCAGTATGCACGGCTCTAGCAGGGCCACACATACAAAACATATCCCAGCCACCTTGAAGAAGTGGAGAACAGATATAAGAAAGTATCCAGAATGACAGATGATCCTGAGAACATGAAAAAAGTAAATGAAATAAAGGAGACCTCTGTTTTCATTAGGAGGAAAAAATCCTCAGTGAGGATTAATAAAAATTATGAAGAGAACTGACGCAATCACTGTAGGTGGCTATCGCAGCTCATCTCAAATGCAAAGGCAAGGAAAGCTCACCGTAGCTATAAAAGGCAAAGGCAATCAGGCAAGAAGGGCAAATATGTAGGAACTCTAATTAATGAACAATAAATGCATAAAATAAACTGCCAAAAGATGAAATCAAAGCAGGTACCTTTTTTTTTTTTTTTAATGAGACAATACACTGGTCCACAATTATTTTTTGTAGCACTTTAATTATGACAATGAAGTGTTCTATTTTTTTTCTAGTTTCTTACGGGAAATTGTAAAGCAGCTTGTTAAACTAACAAAAATATATATTTTTTTTTCTTCATTTTCTCTTTAAACATGCTTCCATCAGCTTAATGGTATAAAAGACTAGTGTGATGTGTAAATTCTTGCCTGTTGAACTCACCTGAACCAACATGTACTACTAGTAGGCACAGCATTGTCCCAATAGTGACCAAAGATAGCTTATTTACAGTTTATAGGATCTGCCTGTTTAAATTAAAGGTAAATTCAGTGGTTTATAATATCCAGTGGGTATAAAATTTTGTGAATGTAATGACATTTTCTGCACTAAATTCTATCCATCATTTCCTCTAGACACCATTTGCTGTTTCCTGGAATACATGACAGTATTTTAGTAGTCTACAGAACAACTGGAACACCTCTATCCAACATATTTAGGTAAATAAATACAAATATGATCTAAAATACCTGTAAAGTAAAAAGATCCTAATGTCAATTTAGGTTTTAAAATTCTGAAACAGAAAATTAATTTGAAATTATTGATTTTTTTAAAGAAGTTTTACCTCCATAAAGACTTTTTTGTAATTTGAGATTATCTGGGATGAAACATCTCTTATGATACAAATTATATAAACTACTTCACCATATACATGCCCCGGGTGTTTTACCTGCCAAAATTAAGCCCATGCCTTAGCAAAACCATTCACTACATGCAACAGACTACAGAAGACACAGAGCAATATTTGCAAATAGAGCAAAACATATGACCAGTGGCCCACACAACCCATCTAATACAAAAGAAGAGTGGTTATTCCAGGGTATCTGAATAAAGGACTCCAAGATTGCTTTACATAAAGTCATATTAGCTATTTATAAAGAAAAGCACTTTTCTATTCATCACTCTCAGGATCATACTCAAATTAACATGCTCTTGCTGGATCACCACAACTGGCCCCAAATCTTCCATACTCACGTTCACTGTTGAATAATGGTTAAAGAAAATGTGGGGGATATTTTGAGGATCTTAACACTACCATTGCTGCCAAACACAGGGATTCCAGTAAGCCACCAGATGCCTGGCAGAACTCTCCCATGCCACATACTCTTCTTCAGAGGGTAAATAAGAAAATGACAAGTAACAACAGTCAAAGGCTTGACATGTTCATGTACCTTGGCCTACAGACTCATCCCTGCTCCCTGCCTTTTTCTTTTTTCCTTTTTTTTTTTTTTTTTTTTTTTAAATCTGTCACCTCTCTATTACTGTTTCAACCATTAATGTAATTTCATTGTTTGTTATGGCCATCTTCTTATTCACAGGGCCTGTAGGCATTAATTTTATTTAATATACTATATGCTTGACACTCCACATGGTGTTAATGAGTTGCCAGCTGCCTGTTGTGATACAAGGAGTAACCGTAAACCCAGTGTCGCCTTTACTCCTGCACTGGTTCGGTTTTCTATTGTGACAGATAAATGTCAACTGGTATGATCAGAAGTAAACAGTCATGACAGACAGGAAAAAAGGAGCTGACAGTTGAAGGTGATGATATCCATTAGGCTTCTACAGCTGCCACCTCCCGGGGAGACTGCTGAAGGATTTGAAATGTGGTGCAGAGCTCCTGGCTAACATGGCTCTATGACAAAGAATATGCTTACCTTCAAAATACCTGGCCTACCACCTAACCATCTGGCTTATTATCATTCAGATAAATCCACTTATATGCACAGGAAGGAGAAAGCCATGATGGAACACCAGAAGTGCATAAAAAGGGCAGAAACATTAGTCAATCAGCCTGATGATTCTCGAACAGTTGTTAAGAGAGCATGTCATTGTCTTGCTCACTTAACCATGGACATAAAAGAAAAGAGCTTCCCAAAAAGACAGAGTTTAAGATTTCAATTAAATTAAGCTGAATCTTAAGATGTCCATCAAGAGTAGTTAGAAAGATTATGTCCAAGTCAATCTTTATTCACATTTTACTCTTTGTGATAGTAAATTAAATACTTCATTTTCTTGAAGAGAGAATTTTTACCTGATAAATGCAGAAGTAAGAAAAATCACTTAGGTTAAATACCAAGCCAGTTTTCTTATCATAACCCACTCCACTGGACTTTAAGTTGTGCAAACCAACCAAAGCCTGCATTTGACGTGTGAGATGATGATTGAAGAAATCTGAGACTTCCCAGTGCATGCAAACCCCCAGCAGACGCCAGTGCCTTTGCTCTCATTCCCCCACACCTCTGCGACACATTCACAAAGATGTCATGGCAGAATGCAATCCTCAGATGGCATATGTACCTCTAGGCTGCTGCAATTTATGCCAGGGCTAACACAGCTCAACCCAGAAAATTAGAGCTGTAACTGCTTCTATGATCTCCTCCTCCTTCCATCCCCCAACACCAAGAGCAGTATTTTTCCTTATAAGCAGCTCAGGTAATTGCCTTTATTATACACAATATTCATTCCTTAGATTTTCATCACCAATAGAGCTACTATAAATTATTTTAGCTGTACTCTTCATGCTTTTATCCCTGTATTGATTTTATTTTTAATGTAAACTTTTAAATTATAATGCCAGAGAAACAACTACTTATATAGCAACAGAGGCTAAATTAGCAAGACCTGAGAGAAAAGTGCTGAAGATATTTGATATGAAACATTAAAAGCAAATGTTATTTTATGTAATACTAAAATGTAAAAAAATGCAAATGTAAATGTAGTTCCACCTTTCAGCGTATAGCAATAATAAAGTATTAGATTCAAGCGTCATAATTAACTTAATCAGATGGAGTTTTCTTTAATTCCCTAATTCCTTTCCTTCAGCCATCTAAGCTTTACTCAGGTTGAAGAATACAAGAATGAAAAACACCAGCAGATACTACTGAAAATGTCTCCCTTTGCTTGCGTTACAGTAAAGCACAGAGTACTTTGCAGCATGTCTAGTATTCGGCCACTGTAGTATTTTAGATGCATAGGAACACATCCCCACATATACTAAGAAAATACCTTCCTGTGCCTCTGACACAGGATTTAGGGAATGCCTTCTTTAAACAGCTAAATGAAACACAGAATTTAAAGGCATGTTTCGTCTGGTCTCTATAAAGGTAAGTACACATAATTACTGTATGCAGAATCTCAGCATTTGCAATTAGTTGAAAGCAATTCCAGTAAAAAATAAACCCGTTATACCATGGAATTAAAGCAATAGGTTAAATTGCAATTTTTGTCAACAAGTCCATTTTTACTCTATCGATTTGCACAAGGTGATACGATGCACTGATTTGAATCTTATACACAGAAGTGATATTGCACTAATTGAAAAATAATTGGATTCGCCCCACTTTGTAACAGATTCCTTTGCACTATCAAGGTTTTAATCTCTGATGAGTTTTGCAAAACTCACAACCTAAAAATCACTGATTTATATCTTAATTGAGATGTGTCAAATATTTCAAGGTGAGGAATTCCAAAACAGCAGACTGCAGGCTGCAATGCAAACATGAAACAAAAGTGAAAACGCTAACATTTTCTTTCCATATATTGTAGCAAATTAATTGTGTGTTTTGGTAACGTAGCTTATTAGTTTTGCATAATTTAAGTTTTAATTCATCGTTTAATTTTTAATTAAGTAGTCTCTTTCAAGATGAGCTTTCTACTCGCATTTTAGTTAGATGCTAAACATGCAATGCATAAAAGCAGTGGCAAGAATGTAATGTTTAGTTCATATGATTTCTCTGTGATTTCAGACATGAAAGTAACCAATTTTTCAGAGTATAAAATAACAGCAATTGTAAAATGTCATATAAATTTTAAATAATTAAAGACCTCTGAAAATATCTGAACAACTAGTGGGGCAATTATAGTGAAAAGAAGAGCCACATACTTTTCATAGATTATAGATTTTGCTATGGGTTTTTTGTTCCAGTAGTTTGATTTAGTTTTAGGATTGGGATTTTTTTTGGGGGGGCAGGGGGTGTTTCTCTCCACAAATCCTAATTTTGCTAGAGCAATAAAACAGGATTTCATAGTTCTAACCTCCATAGCAAGCATGACTAACACTATGCAATTCTAAGCATAGAAAAATAGGGGAAGGGCTACATTTACTTTTACACATAAGTAAGAAATTTAAAAACAAAAACTATTTTAAATTGCAATAAAAGAAAATTTGGTATTAATTGTAATTATCCACAAAGCTAGCCTGAATGTTTATGTGTGCATATGAAAACCATTTAATTCCAACATTACAAAGTCGATGGGTGTGAATTTGTTAAATGTTATTAGTCTGAGTTACCTAAAATTTATTGAGGGAAAAAAGAAAACAGCAACAACCAAAAAAACCCCAACACATCCCTTGTTTCAAGAATATATCTGCCAGTTCAACTGAATATTAGGAGTGCTCCAAAACTTCTCAAGCCCACACAAGCTTATTTTCAAGGTGACAGAAGGTTGACATCAACATACCTGAGACATCTAACAAGAAAACCCAAAACTAACCTGTGGAAGATCTAACTGCCTATGCCTTTTGCAGACCTAACACAAAGACATAAATATGAGTACAACATCAAGCAGCATTATCTTTGCAAATTATCTTCAGAAAAAAAAAAAAAAAAACAGTATTGGTTTATTTATAAGTTTTTATATCAGAACTTCTTTAGTTATATCTAAGACTTCTAAATTGAGCTCCAAGTAGTAAACTGCATCTGCAGTGTTTAGAAAGCATCCCCAGATGGAAAAGTACCACCACAAAGACAGAAAAAAATACACAAAAACACGTTCCTTTCCTAAAAAAAAGGGGAGCAGCTGGCTATTCCAGTTCTGGAAGATTCTATGACTTGGTTTATAACTGGTTGAGGGAAGGTTAAGTAATTAGAGTAACTTTCAGTCTCTAAACATTGCAGTGTATTTTACAATTGAGTATTTACTAGCTGGATCAACTTCAGGGAAATTACACCTTAGAAAAAAACAACTCCTTGTAGGACCCATTCTATAAATTCACGTTTCCCTATTTCCCCTGAAGTTGTTAACTTCTGAGGGCATTCCTGCCAGGAGTTCAAGATCTCCCAGCAGCACCATTGCTGCCAGGCTCCTGTTTCAGTGGCATGGTGGAGCAGAGGCCCTGGGGGATACAAACTCAAACTTCCTCAAGCAAGATGCCATGAAGTCCTAGAAAATTTGTCAGGTAAGAAGGCAGGAAACAAGTTGGAAGTTTGCACTTCCTTAGAATGTTTCATTTTGGGCAAATCCACATTCGTTAAAGAAAATGTTGACAAAATATTTTTTAACAGCTTCCTTGTCACAGGTTCCTGTTGGGCAGGTTTCTGGAGGAAATGAGGAATAATGAAACCTTGCTTGGAGATCCCAGACTCAAAGCTGGCCTTCCTTAGGGCTGGATCTTCTCTTTGTGAACTGGGCAATAGCCTGTTCTTTCAAATCTGACTACAGGGATCAGTTTTGTGATCTGAAACAAAGCAGCATCCAGTGGCTGACCCCCAGGTGCACAATAAAGGTCTGTCAGGGGAGATACACATAAAGACTGGCTACACACAACAGAAGAGTACAATTTGTGGTTGCTCCTGCTCAACAGGAAGCTGCAGGAGGAAGCCTTGTTTTTACAGACCTCTGCACTGTTACAATGGCCTGCTGTTCAGCTACTAATAAACAGACATGGCAGAGCAAGAAACTACCGAAAGTCTTAAATTTAGATTAATCATACTCATTCTTCTGCTTTACTGGGGCTTTACTGTTGTCTTAGGTGGTTTTGGTTGCAGATTTTTAAACAACTGGCTAAACTGCAAAGGCTATCATCAGCCAAAAAACGCTGACTGAGAATACTAGTTCCCTCAGTTTGGCTAGCTTCCTACTGAAGCCAAGTGTTTTGAAGAAATTCAGGAGGGCTAATGAAGCTGTCCATATAATTTTAAGATATTTTTTGCATAAGGGTTAAGACAAAGCCTGGGGCAATCCTAATGGAAACCTGCAAGCCCCCTTTTAAATCAACAAGCTGAAAATATCAAGTAGGAGCTATAGAACACTTGGGTTGAGACCTAATGGTATCACTTTACTTATGTCCAATTGAACTTTCTGACAGAAGACCTGGATAGATCAGCATTCACTGCAGGAAATGGTCGCTTATTGAGGGGGTTTCAAAAGCTTTCTTTTCTAGGGACAAAAATACATGTAGCATTGAGGAACTCTCCAGCAGTTCCTCATCAACAGGGTACTGGTGCTGTAAAAAAAAAATAAACTTACTGAGCAACTCAACATAGGTTTTCTTTCCCTGAAGGGCAGCAATACAGCATGTCTCCTCTACACATTCAAAATCTGAATAATTGGGTCACTTGGACTGTGTGAGTAACCCATTTTACTGTCATATTTATATAAACAAACAATTATACTTAATAATCATTCATGCTGCTTGATTTACGAGTCTTATCAGATAACAGAACATGCTCCAGCAATATAAAAGAGCCATGACAAAAAACTTATCACCTAGCCTTCAGCTACATACACAGAAGTATTGGAGAGAATGAAGATAAAACAGATTTCCAAATTCACCTCCCAATATTGAAGGTCAGGCAGGAAAGAATGGAAACAATTCTTGTTTCCACACCCACAGAGACCAGTAATGGCAGCCTCTGTCACTACAAGACGCATCAGAGGGCTGTACACGCAGATCAGTACTTGGGGGCTGGTGGCAAAAAGCTGCTAAGATGAAGAAGGTGAGACAGTTGTGATAAAAACTATTCCACTGTTCACTACTGAACATTCATTTTGTGCCAAAGCTGGAGTAATTTTGAGTAACAGCACTGCTGGTGGCTCAGTCTACATTATATCAAATATGTACCTGCACCACAAACACCATGTTTAAACTTGGTAAAACTCTGGTTTACCGTTTTCTGATGACCCAGAAAACATGAGGGTGTAAGAGCTGGAAAGCCAAGCCTGAAAAGTCCCTGTAATTCTGCAAACAGTGGTGTTAGCAAATTCTGTCTTCTCATGATATTATTCTCATGAGTTATTCAGTATCCACCTGAAGTTTCCATTACACAGAGCATTTCCTTTGCTATGAGGACTGGCAAACATGACCAACACACACACTGGAGCCTTTCTTTCCATCAGGGCACTTATCAGGTCTTTTTTTTTCTTTCCTCCCCAGACACCTATCTCCACAAAACTTTCAGGAACAGAGGCCGTAACCTGAAGTACTATAATAAGGTGTAAATCATGCCTCAAAGGCAGATCGATCAAAGTAGGGGAAGGTAGTAGGCTGTTCATCTCTCGAGGATTTAAGACATTACCTTCAAATGAAAAAAAATAAGCATTTTAAAATTTCGTTTTCTTTTCACCTAAGGCCCTAGCAAACAGTATAAATTTTGAGCAGCCATATCTATTTTTCAGTGGCTAAACTGGCAAATGTTTCTGGGCATTGCCATATTTCACAAACCGTGAGGGGTTTTCTGCTGTAGTTTTGGGCCCAGTGAGATTCAGAAAGTACAAAAGGGCACATAAGATGCTGTACATTTTATACCCAGTAAACTCTGATCTGCGATTGATTTATACAGTGTGCTAAGTCTTTATTTCTTTTCCTTTAGCTTGGCAACATAATTTCACTTTGATGGTCAGCCTTTCAATTAATCAAAGTGGACACAGCATTTGCAGCTTCTTTTGAAGTCAAAAAGAATTGTGTGCTCAGGACCTCTTAAAATGAGACCACTTATTTAGGTACTTAAAGATGGCTGTCAACACCTAACTCCAGTCTCCTAAGTTTGAAATTGCTGACTTTAGTAATTTGCCCAAGGAAAGTGAACCTGGGGCACAGAGAAACTACACAAAATCTTACCTCTCATGACCAAGAAGTCCTTGGCTCTTAGATATAAGTGCAGACAAATCTCTCTTTTGACTGGTTTGCCAGTACTGAAACTCAATTCAAGTACGCAGAAGCAGACCATTTCTAAAACGCTGGTTTGGTCAGAACTGTTTTCTAGGGGGATCTTATGTCCAACTGCAATTATGTGATAATGGAATCCAGACATGGATTTACAGAAATCAGAGGAGCATAGCAAACTTATAAGGCATTTCTCTGTGTTTGACTACTCAGACGAATTGCATCCAGGTCTGCTGAGCACTGGCTGTACCGTGCTTAATGTCAATGCCCAGAGGCACACAGCCTGGTACAGGAAGCCCTGGCTGACATTGCAGCCCAGCACACAAGCCAGCAACACTCTTCCTTTGTAGAAGTGTTAATGCATTCACAAGATCTTTTCTCATAAACTAAGCGCTAGGGCATTAATAAAGACTAGGAAAAAAGAATTAGCAGCAGGGTGGAGCTGATACATTTTCCAGTCCAATGTCTTTTCCCCCTCAGCTCTGTGTCAAACAGCTTGTCTGTGCTGACATGCAAGTGTGGCAGGCGCAGGTGACGGGAGATGATGTGCTACATGAAGGAGACCACCAGAGTTCATATCGGGGCCCGTGGCGGGGTGGTTCCTGGTTGTTGGGCCATGGCGAGGCCCAGACTGCAGCGGCGGCCGCTCCCTGCCCTTGTTAAATCAAAGCAGCAGCAGCACGCCCCAACAAATGCTTTGCTTTGCTTGACAGACCTTTTACGAGAGGTACATGAACTACAAAGGTCCAGGGAGGAGTTATGGTGCTAGAAACAGTGAAATGGATTTTACTTTGTAACTTGCAAAAGATCACAAAAAGCCATAAGCACTTTTTCCTTCTGCTTAGAAAATGCATCTTGCTCTTCAGTTGTAACATATAATACATTACATCAGAGTATGGCAGGTAAAATATTTGCTTTGTGAAGTTTTCTGTGTGTACTGATTGCCAATACTCCCTTCTCCAACAGAGACAAACAGAGTTCAAAATAAACTCAATATTTAGATAACTACAAGCATACACTGCTATTCATCTAATGCTAGTCCACACTTTCTTCAGTGAAGTATTTTGCACTTCATATATATTATGAAACATTCCTCTACCACAATTTTTTTGATATCACTACCAATTCCACTAGTAGACCAGATTTTTAGGACTATTGCCTAACAGAAATATTACAAAATAAAAATTACTCAAAATTTTTTGAAATGAGAAGAGCAGGAAGCAACTCAGAAAGTAGAGAAATGGCAGCACATACCTACCCCAGAATAAAATCTGGATGGCGCTGTGCATCGGTGTCACAGGTAGAGATATAATCAAAAGCTTTCATAGCTGATGTATGTCTCCAACTACAAAATGTAATACTGTTACAATCAGGTATTTTCAAAACTCATTGATATCTGGTTTTAACTCAAGACTTCATATTTTGCATTTGGGGTTTATTATTTTTAAAAGTTTAGATTGCATCCGTAAGAACAGAGGATGTGCTAAAATCTTACATTTCATACATTCTGAATGCTGCCTCAGTTCATCTCCCTCTCAAGTCTCAACTTTTGCAACAGCAACCATATAGCAAATCTTCACAATAAACTGGCATTTACAGTTTACTACTGGTTGACAGTTGAGGTCCAAAAAATTTATGCCACAACACTAACAGTACTAACTGCAAAAGTAAACAGACAAAATGTAAAATAAGATTCTCTAAGTGATCCATCAGCTACAATATTTAAAAGATAGAGATTTCAATCGATGCATATTATAAAATTCTTGAAATTAAGAAATTGCAATTTTTAAAACAGAAGTTCTTTAAATGCTATTAGTAGCAAATTGAAAAATCTGTTCAATTAACTGTAACATAGTAGCCTATGATAGCACCTAGCCTAGGACTCAGAAATTTATCAGAGGAAAGAAATGACAATGTTTCATATACCACTATGAAAAGGATAGGAACAAAATACCATTCACCATCACAATTTTGCTTGGAAAACATGTATACTACCTCAGAAAAACAGTCAGATGCCTAAATAATCTGCAAAACCTCATTGCAAACACCACCAAAAATATGTATCTTAAAGAAATAAACCACTTTGAAGACAACTGAACTTGTAGGAACACTGCAAACAAGTGTGTCCCTTAATTGTATTCCATAAAAGTTCCTATGGAAAGACAATCTTAAATTATCAATGTGCTTAGTTGTGTTGCATCCAGGCTTAGTAATGATGCTTAGACTGAGTAGCAGAACTACTTTGTGGGTGTATCTTAGAGCCCAATATTGCCCACTTACACAGATTAAGAAAATAGTCAAAGCATATTACACTTCCCAGTCTTCACATACAATCTTCTTTTCTATAGAAAGGAGGTACAAAGAGGAACCAGAAATCTATGAACCTTAATATCAAATCAAAAACAAAGGTTGACTAGGATCATAAAGTGTTTCTCAGTCCTGCAAACTCAACATAGTTAACTGTAGGCTATTCCACTCCTTTCCTGCAGTCTGCTGCACATATATGTTGTGTTTTACTGTGTACTCTGTAAACAATATTATGCACAAACACAAAGTAGCCAACAACACAGCATAAAAGCAAAAGACTTGCTTCAAAAAAAACACAGCTCACCTTCTCTTCTCTCTGCAGGCAGGGAGAGTGGCCTGCTCAGAACATCTCACAACTGGGTTAAGAGAAAAAAAAAAAGGTAGGACAACTGTGGCAAATGCAAGGCAGTCAAAATTAAGGGTATCCTTAAACACGTGAATGTGGAACAGGTGAGCAGATGTATGCTGCCATGGGCATAGATCCAGTTACTTAGATACAAACAATCTGGGGAAATATTTGCTCAGTCTATTCAGTTATGTGAACTGCGTCATGATCTGTATCAGATGTGAGCAAATAACTCACAAATAGAGATTTATAAACAAACTGCTTACTGAAAATCACCTATTCAAGTCAAAGAGGCACATTAAAGCAGGAACAGAGCAGTGGTCCTTCATCAAGCATCTGTGCCTCCAGCTTCTACATATGTGTGTTCTAACAGAATTCCTGAATGTGGATAGCTTGCAGTGAGTCAATCTGGCTATAAGACAGGAAATAAACATTTACACAAACAGTTTTATATGCACCACAACTAACCAGTCAGTTTGCCATTACTTGGATGTCATAAGTTTAGAAAATACAGTGCTATCTTTGTTTGTTCTTTGCTTTAAAACAAAACACACAAACCTCACCAAATTTTAGGAGGGGTATTACTAAAACCTGCATTACAAATATGAATGTGATGAAATCCAAAAATATTTCTTCACGTCATACATAAGCCGCATGCAGACAATTATAAAGACAGATTTTTCATCACATGAAAATTAACTTGTGTTTTATAGAGTAAAGATTAAAATAATCACCTAGAGCCCCCTTTCTTGATATGTGGGATGTTTTCTATTGCAGCCATTGACTTCATCTTTTTAACAGTATTTACTATTTCTAACCCATTTCACTGTTGCTACACCTTTCCACAGCCTCCCTGTTTCCAAGGAAGGCATCTCTTTGGCAGTGTACACTTGCCTCCAGGGAGCTGACCCCCTACTTTGGAAGGCTGAGACCAGACAGCATGAGGTGTCCTGCAGGAACTCTCTGTGCCCGTTGATTTTCACTTTTCTTGTCTTCTCTTGCTGTCTCTCCTCCTAAAATGATTCCTCTGTTCCAAAAGTAGCAATCTGCTTTTCCTCTGGATTCTTCTAATAAACCTCATCAACTACGCTCCAAGGCAATTGATCTTTACTTCCGTGAAGCTCAAAGGCTGCAAACGCTACCTTATGTCTGAGGAAGAGCTAGAAAGTGCCTGAAGTTTGTGTCTTTTCCAAGGGTATCAGCTGTCTGATTATGAGGTGTTATCTCTCCCTACAAACCTAGGCACTGTATTTTCCATGCTGTATTGCTCACCTAAACATTGTGCTCTAGTTTCTTCTGTGCTCCATGGCAGCCATATATCAAGGAGTGTTGGGAGAAGCTCCATTGCAAGGAGATTTCAAATTATTTGAGTGAAACATTCCCAGGCATGTTACAGAGTGATGAAAAAGACTCTAAATAGAATTAAAACCTTTATTACAAACTGCAACTCTCTCTATAAAGAAAATCACATGCCAAGAGTCAACAGAGTTAGGATGCAAGTTCCCCTTTTATCTATACTTGCAAGCACTCACCTTTTTATGGAAAACAATGACCTTTTTTGATACAATGGTGACCTAGCTTAGAAGAGTAAATGGAAAAAAGTACAAAAAAAAAAAAAGACATTTTATTATTCCTTACAATCAAAATGTAAAAATTTAAATTATCTGAAAAAGCACCTCTTTATTAAAGAGTTGATGAAAGTGTGGGTCAGTCCTATTATCCTTTTAAATTAATAAAAAAATCCTGATCTTTTAAAAATGAGAAGAATGATGTATATTTAAAATATTCTGTAATTACTGCAAAAGTATTAATTAACAGTTCATGGATGCATAAGTAGTGAGATGAAGGAATGAGCCAACTACTCACTATAAATATAAGCTTAAAAAATCATTTTATAGCATTTTTGTAGCTGTATGATGTTAGGCAGGTCATAACACTAGTACTTTTCCTCTGAAAACCTAATAATTATTAACCTTTTTAATTTTTAAACTGAATATTGACTTTGCAATAAATTGGAGTAAGTTCAATCTTACAGTCAATTCCAAACATGAAAGAGTTTCTCTCTCAGCCACACTGACCATTAGCACTAATTTACAGATATTTTCTTAGGCTTGACTCAAAGAGAAGTCTGAATT
This sequence comes from Zosterops lateralis, assembly GCF_965231275.1. NCBI lineage: Eukaryota > Metazoa > Chordata > Aves > Passeriformes > Zosteropidae > Zosterops > Zosterops lateralis. The sequence goes on from NC_139762.1 coordinate 94,453,430, forward strand.
ATCTTACTGCAAATGATTTAAGTAACAGCACAATAATTCATATATAAAGCATAGAATTATAGATATATAAAATCACTATTTTCTCTACCAAACTATAAAAGGATATTAGAAGTTATTCCAAATTGCATGGGAAAGCATTAATGTACACAACACAATCTTCCTTCTACAGTAAGACTCACAGGTATAGAGGAAAAGTATGAGATACAATTCTGTTAATTTCAGCCCTTCAGGAAATGCAGTGGGTCTGCTTCTATATTTTAGGAATATTTTGTTCAATGCTTTTTGTTACCTTTTCAAAACACATCAAAAAAAAAGCTCTCTGGTTAATTCGATATCTACTAGTCCTGCATGCCATCCTTCAACTCCCAGAAGCGTCCCTCTTATCACCATTGGAGTCTGAATCACAGCGTGGTTACAAAATTCCCTCTTTCTGAGCCCATGGGAGGCTGGTTCTGACCAGGCAGAGATTCCCTGCTCCTCCAGTCATTCCCTTCTCCCCCCTCTGCTACACTGAGCCAAGGCTGCACCCGCACAATGGGAAGGATTGCAACTTCTCATCCTGGGAACCCAGAGGGAGGAAAGAAGAGGTGGTGAGAGAGGTGCATTTCCTGTGTAGGATATACTGGAAAAATCAGTCAACAGACTAAAAGGGAGGGTGGAAGATCCAGGGGTCCATGAGAAGAACACTTGTGGCACATGGGGACCTGAGCTGGGAGGGGAGAACTCACTTAGGTGGTGTGGGAAACCAGCTAGGCAGCTAATGGGGTAAGAGACACTCTCCCATGAGCTGGTACATGAGTCAAGTACGGAGCTGAAAAGGCCAGAATCAACACGGTTGGAATTTGCAATTACAGGATTTCATGAGGTCAACAGGGTGTGGACCAATACATTCAGCTACAGACTGGTGAATGAGCTAGAGAAGAGCTATTAAGAAAAGGGATATGCACGCACATTGGGGTAGAGGAAGCAAAACATGCCAGAAATAGGATTTCATAACAGCAATAATATAGGAATCTTTAAAAAAAATACAACTCAGAACTTCTCTATTTCATACTAACTTCTCCATGGACACAGAGCTGTCCCAATGGTGCAGAACACTCCTCCCAATACCTCTTTAGTAACAGAGGAAAAAATACTAATCATGCAGACAGTCACAGCCTTTTTGTATAACTGCACCCCAGCACAGCATCCACGTTATTGTCAAAATCTGGGCACATATTCACTCCTTAATGCTGTATCAGACTCCTTTTTACTGTCATGAAATTCACACCCCAACAGCTTTACACATAGGAAATCCAGTGTATCAGATAATGTATTTATGAGGCTGATATTAACTTCCAACTTCAGAAACAATATTGGATGATTTCTTACATTTTTATATGTATGTATGAAGATAGAAACCTCCTCCAAACAAACCCTGAAGCACTGTCAAGAAAATTATTTCAGGGTACACTTTTTATGTGGACAGCAAACACCACCACATGGTCCAAAAAATCATTTGTATCACATAGTGTCATATGTCTATTTAAGTAAATGATGGTATATTTGTTTGATGTTCTCTGGTATTTAAAAAAAAAAAAAATAAAAGGAGGAAAGAAAAATAAAACACCAAAAAGCCCTAAATAACTACCTTTTCTAATTATAAGGATAAAATCCTGTAATGGATATTCATCAAAAGCATAAAATAAACCATTACATAGATTTTGTAAATTTGCTGTCTGACAGTTTAATTTTTAATAAACTGTCAGGAATCAGGCATCTAAGGGACTGCCTTCATCAGGAAATAAATCAGGAAAGAGAAAACTCATTAAATTAAGGTCTGCAATGGAGGCATTGCCAGAGAAGCAACAACCTGCTGGAGTCTTCCCACCAAGCTCCCAAATGTTACGTGAAAACCTTGCTAGTCTCTAAGTGACCAACCTTGCATTCTGATTACATGCCCTCCAATTTCTAAGACTCTAGACATCAATATAATGCAATTCCTGTGGCATTCCAACCCTCCAACATACCAACATCTCCCAGTTCTATGTCCTCAGCAGATTTTCAAAACTACAATTTCATTTTGCGTGTGTGTGTAGCCAGGTCAATAATGAAAATATTTAATAAGATCTATCCTAGTATAACCTTCAGAGTAATCACCTACTAGACTTCTCATTACTTTTTTTAATGCCGTTTGCCAAATCTGAGAGCCTGATTTTTATCAGTTGTCCGTAGAGCCTTACACTTCTTGTTCACTAAAAAGAGACAAATTTCCTGCTGATCAATATTTTCCCCCATTTTTTAGGCTGTCTGTTCACAACTATCCTTCTTTTTAAGGTGGTTACTCATCCTCTGAGATCCACAGCACTTTCCTTCTAAGGTTTTTAATCTCATGAGCCAGATGCTTAGGCTGTGCTCTGCAGGCCCTTGTTAACCTTCAAAGGGAACACACACTTCTTCGCATGAAGATGTACTTTCCACAGCAGTCCTTGGCAAGAAGCCAACAAAAAAGATCTAGAAAGCTCTTACAGCAGTTACAGCTCAAAAATAATTTTAAGAATATTGTTATTATTGGCAAAATATGGTATCCTGTTCTTTCAAAAAGAAAAAGAAGAGCTCTATGTATAAGTGAACTACCTCTAAAAAAAAAAAAAAAAAAAATTTATCCCTCCGTCAAGAGATTCAATTTTTGATTGAGCTACTCTAGTTTAAAAATAACAAAAACCCAGATTTATACTTGGTTTCTGGCTCAATTTAAATCTGAAACTATTCTGTTTTGGGAGAATTGTTTGATGCAGAAAAGGTGCAATCACACAAACCAAACTGTCAATGAAGGATAAAGTGGCTGCATAGTGGCAGAGATTCAATGATTGATGCAGGTGGTGGCATAATGCCAATATATGATATCCAACACTGTCTTAGCTCTTGTTTCCCTTACAAGAATATGTGGTATTTTTAAGTGGTATTTTTAACCAGTTGAGGAATTGGATTATTAAAAAAAAAATCGTAACACTGAAGTTAGATAGATACCAATAGAAAGTCAGAGGCTGTAACAAGGTTAAGTCTCAGTAAGTACTAAAAATTATACCTCTGGCATTGCACTACTCCTGAAACAGAATACTAGCTGGCTTCAAGTCTTACAATGCTGACTACCAGGTGGGTTTCTGTTCTTGGCTCTACCACTGGCTCACAAGATGTCAATGGCCAAATCTCTTTCCGCACCTCAATTTTTCACTGGGATAAAGAAATACTCCCTTAGAACGAAAACTGATGAAAATGGGTATGTAAGTGTTATATTATTAGTGTACCCACTGCAAGATGTTCCTTTCTGTGTTTACACCCATCTCTTCTACAGATCTCCTGCCTTCACAATAGACACGAGTGACTTTTTCCATACATCCTTTATGGACTGGCTCATACCACATAAATATTAAAAAGACCCATAATGACTTGAAATATGCCTATAAAAAACTTAACTCAAACAGTATGTGCCTAGACCTAGTAATTTGTCCCAAATCAACAAGGAAAAGACAAGGCTTGCAGTAAGGTTTACTCTCCACCATAGTTTTTGATTGTATGTATTTGTCCTTAACTACCCCTGTGTGTAAATTGTCTACCCATTCTTCTCCCCACGTCACAGCTAGGGCTGAAAAAGACTCTGCCATACTCAGAATCCAGTTTTAACATTAAGACCAAAGATAACAATCAGCTGGGCTGCCTCTGGCTGCCAGTCCCATGCTGCAGCATCCTGCCTGCTACTTCTGTTTTATTCAGTTTCTGCTTGGCCATGAACCCCTGAACCCTCTGCTAACTCTAGAGGTTACTTTCTTTGCCAGAGCATTAGGGCTTTGGAAGACTTGTCTTGGCTGCTTACTGAACTGAACATGTTATCTTACACTAGTTACCCTACCTACTCAGGTCTTTTGAAAAAGACTTTTTAAAAAGGTAAATAGGTAGCACGTTCTTTGCAATATTTATGATAATCATGATGATTATTAGTAGTAATGTAGAATGAAGATTTGAAGTACCTGTTTTTAAACAACCGGCTTCTACAGACTCGCAAGTCTATAGGAAAAAATACTCAGAACTACAAGGTACAGCAGGTTTTTCCAGCTTGCACTTAAACTTACGCAGATTAAAGCACTAAAGAACATTGTGCCTTTGTTAAAACAGAACAAAGTAACTACAAAGACCAGGAAACAAACAAACAAATAAATAAAATGTAGGCACATGTTCAGAAAAGTCAAGCATTCTAAAATTACTCTACATCCTTATTAAACTGCACCAGAGTCTGTTTGGGCTTAAAGAAATCAAAATAAACTTGAGATCCAGATAGAATAAAGGATATCAGAAAAAATTTTAGTAATAACCACCGCAGCTGAATGATTAACCCTACCAAAATATCAAAGGAAAATAGCTGTCAAAAGTGTAAATTAAATCACTTTTAAATTGAACAGAAAATTATTTCCTATTTTCTACAGGTTATGATTTTGAGTGATCTTAAACCTCTGGAAAAGAATTTTCCAATTTTCAAAAATTCTGAAGCCCAATTACAAGTAATTATAGCTTTTCATTTTCAACATGATGAAATAATTTGATTCTTTTTACAAGAGGTCTGGTTTAGCTCAAAATAGACAAGTGCTTCTGCAATGAGTTAGTACACAAAGACAATAAAGATCATTCTCAAAAGAAAATCAGGGATACATGTTGGATATAGCTCATAAATGGAGCATTCAGGCAAAAATAGTTTGTGTGTTCTATAAATGCCAGCTATTTCCATTGCACATGAGTGAGATAAAGTAAACAGACCGCTGACAGTTTTGGTTTTCAAATACAAAATGGGTAAGATTTGAAAGAAGAAAAAGAACGTATGGCATAATCACTACTGTTAGATCTAGTCTTAAAGTATAATTTGGAGGAACAGAGTACATGAACACAAGTTTTTCTATATTCTCAATCCAGAAGAAAAGCAAACTGGGACCATAGAGCATTAAATTAAAATTAAATATTATTTCAAGTTTCTTTTTCCCAGGTCCGCTTTCCTACTCTCCATCCAAGAATTACCACATTTTTCTTATTCTTTGCTGTATTACCATTCACTAAATTAGGAATTCCATTTCAGTAAAGCTCCTAAAACCGTTCACAAACACAAAATCTAAAGCTCAATCAACTCCAAGACAGTGCTGCACAGTTAATTTCCATAAAGTTCAATATGTTTTGCAAAAGGCCTATTATACCATTCTATTGCAGAGTTGAACCTGGACTTTGCTAGACCACAGTGTAAATACTAAGTGCTATAATAAACCTTTATCTTTTAAGGACAAAGTTTTGCATCACTGCTCTAAATTAACCAAACTTGGCATAACGCCTATATCCCATAGCAAAAGGAAAAGTTAAAATACCCTGTACAGAGTATCATCTAAATGTATTTAGCAAAGAGAAGTAAACCTCAGCCTTTTAAGCTGTGAAGTACCATCTAATCTGCAAGCAGAAAAATCTGGGCACAACAGTTCTTAAACTCCTGTGCAAGATTGGGAAAGGAAGCTTGCCAGCTAGGCTCTGATTTCCAGGGCTCCTGCCTTCCCCTGGTTTGTTTGAAGATTGCCTGTTTACAATGTTCCCCTTCAGAAACACGGAACTTAACAAACTCTGCAAAACACACCCGTTGGAACAAAAGTAGAAACTGATACAAAAAAACCTATCAGTGACTATATTAAAAAGTAGCCTATGCCACTTTTGTAACATTAGAAATGCCAACAGTATTATTAAGTTTGATTCTTTTGCATAACAAAATAAATCACCTTTTTGCCTAGTACTACAAATTGGTTGACAGTGTGTATATAGTGTGTTATAAAGAGACTAATATAAAATTAAGAATTATTTCTGCCATATATCAAAGCACCTGGTTACTATTAAGTTTTCACAAAGAGAATTAGTAGATTGAGCACTGACATATTCAATAAACCCAGGTTTCTCTTGTGGTCAGTCTTCTGGCAGTGAAGCAAATCTTCAAAGACTATTAAAAAGTGTCAGCCAAGGGAAAAAAAACCTCAACCAAACACCAAACAACTGATTAGCTTGTAATAATGAGATATTTATATATATATATATATATATATATATATATATATATATGTGTGTGTGTGTGTGTGTGTGTGTGTGTATGTATTTTATATACATTATTATTATGTTATATTTATATATTTATAAATATTTTTAATATATTTACATATATAAATATATATAGGAATATATATATATATACACACACAATAGCAAAAAGCTAAAATTTGAATTTACAGATGTTTACTAAAGGCTTTTAATGCTGTTTCAGCTGTTGGGGCTGGTGTGTAGACAACAGCAGATACAGGGAAAGATAAAACAGAAAAAGCCAGGCACACTAATGTCAGAAAACTGACATCTACAGCCCTCCTACAACCTCAGGTAAATATGTTGCTGAAAGCTAGGCAGAATTTACTCATGTAACAGAACATTATATAACTCCATAGTATGTTTTATTTGAATGTAATTTTTTAATGTCATCCTCCAAAACAGCAGACAACAAAGCTCATTCTATGTTTCACAGGCCAAGTATTGGGGTTTTTTTCTTCATCACTTTTCTCACTTATTACAGAAGACCAGATAGGACACTACATCACAGGAGTTACACATCCTTGTCTGTCTTGGAAGGTTAAAACAGGAGGACATTTGTCTGAAGGTTAAATAAGTTTTGAGACTACACCTACAAATAATGCCTGCAGACTACATTGGGTTTTGGTTGGGGTTTTTTATGTGTGTAATACTCAACAACAGCGAATAAAATTTAACCAAAAAGGATTTTACTTTTTTATTTATTTATTTTACTTTCCTTTTTCTACTACCAGAAAGTATTTACCTTTATTAACGTTTGCTTCTTTCCAGGCAGCTGATGCAATTAAAACCTGGAGTAGATTTTGAATTGTGTACTACTTTCTCCAGCATCTAACAGGCAAGAATATGTTCAAACATCCCTGAGTTACCCCATCTAGCAGGACCCAGTCAGTGTGAATTGAAAGTGCAAGTAAGAAAACAGGAGGCTTGTAGCCTACATATTAAACTAAAAATATTTATAATTAATTATAAACAAATCAACAGAAATTATTAACATTAAGAGATAAATACATGATATTTTTAAATACACCAAGTACTTCTGCATGCAAGGCCTTCCATTCACCATGTGATCCTTGGCACAGGTAATGGATCAGAGAATGGCTTAGGGGTGTGAAGATGAGGATAACTGGAGTAGCCTCCATCACACAGGCACACTATTAGACCAGAATTTTATAAATTCACTATCTTCCCTCATAAAATTTTGGACACAGCAACACAGTAGTCATCAAATCAAATATTGTCAAATAACACGTCAAGACACAAAAAGTGTCTAGGGCCCAACAGGTCACTGTTTATATCTTCAGAGAGGATGAGAGGATATTTACAATTAGTAAGGAAGAAGTACATTTTAAAGGAACTTCTACACCCATCCATGCACTGGGCAGGGATGTGAGAGAAGAAAATTTAAATGTGCTTTGACTTTACAATTATCTTTGCCTTCTACTGACCTAGTTTAAGAAGTGGTTTTACACAGTTTTATCTTCACTGAGAAGCAAACATAAATAAATTATCCATCTCAATTTTGTTGGCATTTTGTTGACTTATGTATGAGATGATGAGATTTGCAATGATACACTCACTGTTCTTCTCTAGCATCTTGGGACAAGTGTTCTTCCAACTGTCTGAATGTCACATGGAGGGATCTACTCTGTGGAAATGTGTATCTGTATCTTCAAGGGAGATGGTTCTGAGTTGTCAGTATATAAATAGTAGTGTAATCTAGATGTTCTTTGTTTGAAGAGCAGTCTCTTTAAGTGACTAGCATTTGTGACTAACAGCAGCAGCAAAGTCAATAGGAACAAAATAGCCTGAAATAGCAGAAGAAATACTCTCAAAAGACAATCACCAAATAATATAAAAAGTTTAGGAGAACTGTGATAACACACTTATTCTTTACAGTCAAATTAGGCCTGTCTAACCTGGGATCAGATATCAGAGGAAAAAAAAAAAAAAGTATTTTGAGACAAATTAATTAGTATTTCTATGACCATGCTTTCAGTGAGATTCATATGCCCAGAGTCAAACACACTGCATTGACTTGGGTTATGACACTGCATATCCACTGCACTCTGACATCCACGTTAAGAAGTCATCCATTGATTTGTTACTGGTTTGTTTTTTTTTTTCACAGGGATCTATTCAAGTACAGCACTCCACTTGAGTGGATCAACTTGTAGCACTGAACATTATTCTGGAAATAAAATTAAATCTGCCACTGCCCAAAATCTTAGAAGCAAATTCTCCCAAATGTAAAAGATCAATGACATTGGAATCTCAAGGCTCATTACAATGGCTTTGTAATTAGCCTGCAAAAACCTCTCAGAAACTCTAAGTTGAATATTGTGCAGCTGAGTTTCTCTTCTATGAGGCAAATCCCTGAAACGAACAAATTAGTCACAAGGCCTTTAAGGCAGAAAAGTAAGGAAAGCTTCTGTTCTCTCCAACTCTTAACACGAGGGATATCCAAAGAAATTTAAACATTATAAATAGGCAATACTCTATCATACAATTCATAATTAGACAGTGGAACTAACTGCTTCAAAATATCATTAAGGCTGAGGACTCAGTAGGGCTAGAAAAAGGATTAGACATTTATATGGTGTAATAAAAATATCCAGAGTTCTAATAATTTTCCAAGATCTATTAAATATCATGTTCCAGAGTTCAACTCAAACTTCAACCAAAGAGCATGTAGTTTAGAATCATCACAGAATCACAGAACAGCTTGAGGTAGGAAGGAACCCTAAAGCTCAGCTCATTCCATGGGCAGCGACACCTTCCACTAGACCAGGTTGCTCAGAACCCCATCCTACCTGGCCTTGGAATAGTTGCAGGGATGAGGCATCCACATCTTCTCTGGGTTCCAGTGCCTCACCTCCCAGAATAAATAATTTCTTCCTGAGATCTAATCTAAATCTGCAAGCTTCTTGCATTTTCCTCTGAAACCTTCACTGTCAATCACTGGGTACTGACATAGGATAGGTTAAGAAATCCATTCTGTCATGGCAATTCCTTTGCAGTTTTAAACAAAATAAGTAAGTTAATCTGTAGTCTTTGGCTCAAAGCGGCTAATGATCATGGGGTCTGCAGTCATAAGAATCTGGGAACTCAGGGGAATGGGAAGCCAAAACTATACAAAGTGGACTGTAATTACAAGTTTAGGTGTAAACACTACATCGTTCAATAGAATGGAAAACACAAGAAAAAAATTGAGAATTTCTTTGGCTGTTAGTTTCTTTGATTGTTGTGTTATAGCCTCTCAAAAAAATTAAAAAGAAAGAAATGCAACCCATTAATAGTCACACATGCAAGGGTAAAAGGCAGCTGACCTCCAAACTGAGAAGATTGTTTAAGTTGAAAAGTTTTTTCTGGCACCACTTCTTCACTCCTTCCTCCTCTGCAGGCAACTCTATCACATCTGTTCCTCTTCCCAGAACGTAAACCATCCTTGCTTCTCCCTGTCTCAGAGGATGTTCTAACTCTCTAAATCATGTGGCCCTCTTTATGTTTTCCACATGCCTTACCAGCTTCACAAGAGCCAGGCTGTGAGGGGCACAAGACGTCACTTCACAGAACAGCCAGGTACCAGTGGTTGCAGAGGGCAAAACTCTACAGTAGGAGTGGGTGGGAAAAATCAAAGAGAGAATCTCACTGTAGTCCAGATAATATAAAGCATCAGTCCAGTCTTAAAAACACCAGGTCAAAAGGTTTGAAAAGAATATATGCAATTAAAAATGCATAATTCCAAATCCATAAACACTAATCTCTGTGTGTTAATAAGCCTGTCTGTAAAATATGAGATAAGGGTCTAATAAATGAAAAAACCACTACATTGATAGTTCCTATAAAACATGGGTCAAAAGACTGACTTTGCGTGTAAATATTTGAACTACATACTGTACGTAACATTTCAGCCTCTGCATGCAATTATTAAATATTAAGTAAATAGCTATGGATCATATGTACAAAGGTGAATGCAAAATGCAGCAATATTTAAATTAAGATCAAAACAAGAAAGAGCCCTTTGGTGTTCTGGTTTTCTTCTTCAGAGTGTGGTGGATAATAAATATCCAAGAGCTTTCCAAGGCCTCAGAACAGATTGGATCAGTTTCTTTATGTTTCCTTTTGTAATCCTGTCACAGAAGCAACGTATCAAAAGATACAACCTGCAATTTGGCGGCAAAGAGAAACACTGCACCTCCCTCCAGTCCTTGAAGACCTTTTTTTTCTACCCTCCAAAAAGGCAGATCTAATGACTTGCACTGCAGTGTTCAAATCAAGAATTTTATTACCCAATTCACCCTCCTCTACACTGAAAGCCTGGACTAATCCAGCAAGTCAGAATATAGCAAATAACAAACTATGGCATTTTCTCAAAATATTTTGAGAAAACAAAACAAGACAAAAATCAAAACCAAACAACCAACTCACACCAATGAAGACACTATTTAAAAAGACTAAGCTTGTTTACATTTTTTTTTGTGTAGCTGAATGTACTTGGTTTTGGATTTCTTGATAAGTAAGAAAGTCAAAAGTCCTTGAATGAACTAGTACAGTGTAAGTAACATTCAGAACATTCTTAGTTGCCCCTTTTTTCCTCTACAAGTGATTAATTTCATGAAATAATGCCAATAATTTTTTATAAACTATAATGCAGTCTAAGAATAGGCCCCTGTATAAATTGAACACCGTAGTCACATATTTTGTGGGTAGATTAAGGATAAAACTGCTAGTTCCATGCTGTGCCAGATGAAAAGGAACTGTTTGAGTACTTTAGAGCATGCATATTTAGTAGCTATTGAAATTATTTATAAAACTTCAGGGAAAAAAATTACTATTTAAGGAAAATAGTACCATTCAGTGAATAAGGAACAAGAAGAAGAAATTCAGGTTTCATTCTCAGCTTCCTAGAGACTAAGCAAATCACTTCTTCCTGTACAGTTTCCATATCTAAAAAATGAAGGTGAAATTTACTAATTTGATTAAATGCTAAAGAAACTGTACACGAAACATTTTGACATACAAACTGAAAGTTCTTGACATAGTACTATACAGATTTGCTGAAATTCTGCAAAACTTCACTATCTCAAGAGTATGCTGAGCAGTATGGTATATTTATCGCATTCTATACATGTCAGCAACCCATATATTCAGCCCCATCTCATCACATTTAGGAAAACTCCAAGGAAATAAGGAGGGGAGCTGAATAAGTATGCAGAGCCACAGAAGATTGCCCTGTAGTCAGACAGATATAGTTAACACAAAGCAAGCCTAGTCTTTACTATCTTCAGCCATGCTTTAGACATCCAGAGACACCCCAGTCATGGGAGAATGAAGCAGTGAGATGAAAGAGCTAAGTACTGAAGAAAAAGGCTGTAAAGTCTACAAAACAAAATGGGCATTTACTTTAGCATCAGAACATAAATAAGTAGTAATGTTTTAATAAATGATGTAGGTGTAGGGAGCCTCAGCAAGCAGCTCAGCAGTTCCATGTAATACCAGTACTGAAGTCTTCAGAGAGACTTGTCTACATGTTCTTACAGCACTGTGAAATGCAATTCACAATCCCTTTTGACAGCCTCAATTTAGACATACCCACCTTTACAGTAGGGACCGTACGCTACAAATAACTGTCACAACTTATTGAAGAGACCTCCTAAGAGAAACACAAAAGATATGCAAAAGAAATGAAGAACAAAGGTTTGCCCTAAAAATGAAACTCATTACTAACTTTTCTGAAAGTGAAAAACTATCTTTGAACGGACCTCAGTGGAAAGCCTCATTAACTCAAAAACTTGCCACTCAGAAACATTTCTATTGTTATTAAAAATGAAAAACTACATTTAAAAAAACTACAAAGCCACAGTCCTGTAGCAAACCATTAACCAAGTATAAAATAACATGGTCAATGCCATACATTTACACTTCAAGAAAGAATAAATATATACTGATACATAGTATCAGATTTTACAATGAAAGTAGGAATGTTCCTGCTATTACCTATTAATCCAGAAATTATTTACCAGCTCTTTCAGTTGTTCAGAAAAAGGCATTGCCCCTTCTCTGTATATCTAAGACACACTGGATATTACTGGAGATGGAGCTACAGAACTCTACACTGATGAGTGTAGAAGCATAGAAGATAGCCAGCACTCTTGTTTACTAGAACAGTTCTTACCAGTTCTTACTATTTTGTCTATTTGAACAATTGTCCATGGGGCTCTTTATCTGCTTCACAATCTGCTCAGAATATATTTCTCCTCCAATGAGCTGAAACCTGCTCTTCACCCACACAGAGGCAGCAGTTCTGATTCTGAAAATGTTAAAATGGTTGGACTTTTCCCAATTATGTTGGGAAAGCAGAAACATATGAAAGAAGAATCTTTTTTGTACCAAGTATTATCAAGAAGTCTAGATAACATAATACCTTAACAGAAAAATACTATAAAGGGAGTAAAATTACATTAGGAGAACCAAAGAGAATAGAAACAGAAATGGGTGGTCCTCCCATATTCCAGACGACAGATGACAAATGCAATTCCAGCCTCACCACTCTTGGTACTAGTAGACAGGGCTAGAACACATGGAAAAAGGGAATTGGATATCTCTGCAGCTCAATGCACTAGGCATGGTGCAATCCTGTTTTCCAGGGCACACTTATGCACCTTCAAGAAGAGTTCAGCTCCAACTCCTCCATACTCTGCATTCGGTGGTTGCAGACAGTCCTCTCTTCTTCAAGCTGAATGAGTCCAGCTCCCTCAGCTTCCCCTTTTACATCACTCAGGAAGCCTGAGGCTTGCTTGGGACTGGCTTAGTGGCACTCTGCCAGACTCACTATGACTCTGTTAAAGTCTTTCTTGCACTGTGGACTTCAATGCTTGACACAGTATTCCAGATGTGATCTCAAATGACAGCCAGAGCATAAGAATCACTTTCCACCACCTGATGGCTATGCTCTTGCCAACACAGCCCAGCATGCAAACAGCCTTCTTTGTTGCAAGGGATCACACTGCAATCTTCGACCTATCCCCAACCAGAAGCACAAGGCCTTTTCTGCAAAGCTGATTTATAGGATGTCAGAGCCCACACGATCCTGCTGTGTGAGTTTATTTCATCTGAAACATGGAATTCTGCATTTGCCTTACTTCATCGGGTTCCTATAAGCTCATTTGTCCATTCTGAGTAGGTCCCACTCAAAGGCAGCCCAGCCCTCCAGTGCACTGACTGCCCCCACAAAGTTGCTGTCATCCATGGACCTGCTGAGAATGCAGCAAATCCATCTGCTAAATTAACAGTGAAACGGAGAAATCTAAAAAGCATGATAATCTAGAATGGCCATCTCCACACTACTGCAGAAGAAGGAGCGCACAGTGGCACATTTTAGGAGACTAAGAGTCTATCAGTCCAAAGTATTTGGTGTATCCTCATAAAACAGCCTATATTCTATATACCAAACTTGACAGGAGCATGACTTTACATGGATATGTTCTACATAACCATGTAAAGTGAAGTCAGTGGTGGTTTAAGATAATATGATGGATTGTGAACAACTGCAGTCCAGGAGCTGGGATAAGTTTGCTTCCACCAATTTACCGATCAGCGTTGCAAACCTCTTAAAATTGCCAGAGCTTATTTGCCAATACTTCAAGGAAAAAAAAACTACCAACAAGCTGTTCCTGCAAGCATCTTTCAAAGTGAATATCCATCTGACAAAATGCATTGCTGTTAATGTTCAGGAGAATTTGTTACAATTTCTTGCAGATCTTAACCATCTTTGACTGTCTTTGACTTTTGATTTACCTCAATAAGAGAATAACAAGGTATTTTTGCCCTTAATAGGAACTGAACTGAATCTGCATCCTGAATTTCTCTTTTAGAATATTGTATGGCCTTAAGAAGTGGAAAGATTTAAAGATGTTATGCCTCCAAGAGCTCTATGTTCATACTGAGACAAGAAACATCAGTGAGCTACACAAAATAGATTTTAATGCCAAATCAATCTCACCAAGAGTCATGCAAAGAGAGTTGCATGACCAATGCATTTTCTTTGGAATTATTCCAACAGAGGAAACAAGAGGAAAGTGAAAAAGCCAATTTCTATCCACAAGATTTTTCCAGCCATCTCCTACAAAATATTTCTCTAAATAGAAACAAATCCAGACTACAGCGCTATGACAAGTGACAGTCAAATGGAATAGCAGAGGGGGGCCTTTTTTAACGTGCCAAAGATGAGCTATCAAGCCTAGTAGCTAGAGACTGACTGAAGAAAAATGTCCACATTTCTAATCAATACTGCTTGCAAATTCTGTGTTTGATTGACAAGGAGAAAGGGAAGGCAAGGGAGAACAGCCCTTGGTCTCAAGTCCCTGAGGGAGGGGAACAGCTAAAGTTACACATCTGTAATCAGTCACTGTGGGGAGAGACGAAAGGTGAAGGCCAAGGTATCCAGCTTGCCTGCCTTCCAGCACACAATACTGTCTCTGTTTGAAGGCTATATGTCTGAGGACCCCACAGTCAATGGCGAGACCTGGCTTCTCTGATCCATTCTCTGCCCATGACTAAAAGAAGCTCTTGCTCTGTCCTACCTTTGGAAGGGAACCACATTTCTCCCCTGGCTTTGTATTATGTCTTTAGTGCCTAATTGAAATACTTTAGGCATAGGATTAAAGATAACAGCCACAAATAATTTTCTCTTTGCTGCTTTCTGCTGGAAACTCAGGCACTCCGGTAGGGAGGAGAAGGCAACAGGACAAAGAGATTACAGCAATGTGATCAAGAAACAAATGATCACCAAATACCAAATGCACGATTAAAATCCAAAACCCTGAATGGACCTGGAGGCAAGCCACCAGTCCCTCCAAGTAAGAGCGGTGGTGAGTCACCAAAAGGCATATATTCCTTCTGCCCACATTCTACGTGCATCTCCTTTTCCTAATTTCTGCCTAAATATCTTATGCTGCCTGTAATGAGCACAGTTTCTGTTCCTATAAAGCACAAACACTTCTTAGGCTATCAGCAACCCGTAACAGGCAGATATCTCAGCGTCTGGAAGACTGTGCTTTTAAAGATCTGACAAGGAATAATATCTGAACTTAGGTGGTAATTAAACTGTCTGAGCAATGCTAAGAACAGATACATTATCTTTTAATATCAGAAATGAAGCACTATTAGAGAACACAAAAGCACCTCTCCACACAGGAAACATACAAAATGGATCCTTCTCTTGCTGCTGGGAGCGCCACAGATATTCATATGTTTGATCACATATTTGACATCACACTATTGCTCCTACTGACTACTGCCAGCTTTCCTGGGCAATCATGCTTGTATAAATTCAAATCTCTCATGCAACTTTAAATGACTTCCAGAAAAAAATACTGCTATTGGCCATTTATTATATAATGATTCATGGTAATATTTTTTGAATGCTACATTGAGTGTCTAGTCTGGGGAGATGGCAGGGAAGAAAAACCAAGAGAGTTAAAACTGAACTAAGTAGACTACTGTGCTAATGGGAGAGAGGGGGAAGAAGGTGGGAGAAAGGGGGAACACAGAGGAAAGAGAAGCTCAAAAGAAGTCCCAAGAAATCCACCAAATTAAAGAGTTACATTTTATGTTCTGTGGCTTAAGAGATTACAGGGTTACAGGTTATAACAAAAATCAAAATCATCTGTAGAACCATCATTTTCTGTCACATGCAATATTTTCATGATTAGTGAACACAAAACATTTAAGAGAGAAATTTAGAAAGCTGTACAAGGAATACAAATACAAATATATTTGAGAGGAATAGAGACCAAAAAATTTGACTCTTTAAAATACCCAGTAATGTCATAAAAGTAGACACAGCCTGTAAATGCTAGCTCTGTAACTGATGCTCAAAATGTTTCAGTATCTGGTATTACACTATTTATATATTTTCTTCTGCCAATTTAATTCTCAACTGTACCAACACCTCCATATCTGCTGAGGCAAGGAGCTTTGGAGTACTTTTGCGCTATTTGTGAGGCTTTCTAAAAATCATCATTTCCTGTATTTTTCCCAGATTTCATTGTACAGCACAAATAACACACTATCATGGGAAACAGACAAAATGGATACTCTTTTCTCCCTGCTGGGAGCCCAGGCACACTTTTGGTTGTGCATTCAGCATGTGCACAGCCACTTCTACTGACAAACTCAGTGATCCTATATGCTCCGCAGCTATTGGTTTTTTTTTCTTTAGATCACTTACCAACAAAATAATTGCACATATTGGAAATATCTTCACTCCAACAAAATAAATTCTTACTCATATAAAAACAGACTGACAGAAAATATCTAAGTATTCTGATACATTAGCTATAGCCAGAGTAAAATCTAGAGAACTGCCCACAGAAGATCACCTTCTGTTGCCCACTTTTCTAACTAAATAAATAGCTCAAAAGTGGTAGACAACCATAGTTTAAATCCTAATGATGCCCATTTTGTACTCTGCACCATCTTCTGTTTCCCCTATAAAATAAAGCCAGACCCAAAAACTCCGTAAAAACTGTCAGAAGCTGAGTATGAAATAGCACATGGGCAGTAAAGTATACAAATTAGAAAGCACCAAACCAAATACTCTTTGGGTGAAATTACAACCACTTTGAGGATGGCTAGCAGGTTAGATGATCACAGCATTTCCTTCAGATTTGAGTCTATGAATTTGTACCTATTCCTGCCTATTTCTATGAACATACTATGATCTTAAGTTACAAGTATTATACACTATTTTCCCCCATCCACCCTACACAGGAGACACAGCAATCTAGGAGCAAAGGAGACTGCCACCAGCAGAATTGCTACTTCATTTACTGCAAAACCTGGAAGCTCTCATTCAAGTTAAAAAAGAAATTTTAAAAAAATGTTGCTGATAATTCACAGCCTTGCCCCTGCCTCTCAGGGGCCATCTTCTACCCAACACTTTTTCTTTCATCTTGAAATTATTATAGCCAAAACCAAAAATCTTTCTTTTGAAGTTCTACCTTCTGTTTTACCACCAGTCTCTGCTACTTACCGACTTCATTACCCACGGTCAAGTTCCTTCACTGGGAATTGGTTCTTATTCTTTTTTCTTTTTTCCCTAAAGCAGCAGCTAAGAGCTACATATTTTAATTCTCAAAAACAGCACATGTATACAAATGATACAATAGAAAATAGGTGATTAAATAATTCATTTTTTGAAATTGTTATCTCTCATTTTAGCCTGCCACCTTCAGTGGGGCTAAAAGTCACGTCTTTATATGTGTTGCATCAGTGAACAGGAAAACAGTTTTAAAAAGATGTTTGGCTACCATCATAATGCACCTATTTTATACAGGATTAAGCCTGGAATTAGTGAGAACTATAACAACTAGCACTATTATTCTGAAATGTCATAATAACTTTCCAGATGCCACTTGTTATCAGATCCTGTTCAGCAGAACTTAATTGTAAGCATCTCCCAGAGAAAGAATAGAGGTCACTGACTGACGCCTGTTTCATCAAGGGTATTGAAAGCCTTTGGTACCTTCTGCTATTCAAGAAATGATCACTTCTTCTTTTGCTATAGGAAGTCAATACACACTCTAATAAATGTAGGTAAACTAACAGCCAAAACTTCAGCAGGAAGCATAGTTAGCTCAATATAAGTCTTCACTGGAAAACAGAAAACATACAGAAACCCAGGTTTAAAAGAAAATCATCTGAGCCTCATGGCATAACAGCCTACGTTTTTTCCTACTAAGTTAAATCTTGTTTTTTGGAGTACTGACCCCTGATGATGATCAAGCAGACAGGAAAAAAAAAACAAAACAAACCTCTGGAGCAAGTGGAAATAGATGAAACTCTTACAAAATGTTCAAAAATAAACCTTCATGTGTGACCACAAAGAGTTTGTTACCTTTAAACACAGGGAACATCTGTCTGTCTTCCACAAACAACACAAGGATGTAGACATTACAGAAATACAGTTGCATTTCACCTGGCAGCTTGATGCAGCGTACTTGCACATGACAACACATTGATTTTACTTCTACCTCCATGCAGACATCTACGTAAAGAAATCCATTAGGCAGACAGTTCTCATCTCTATTGACTGACAGAGTGACAATCGAATACTTTTCACCTTCCAAACTGACTGACAGCTAGACACTTAAACAAGCCTTCAAGTTGCAATAATAGTATGAAACACTTTCAATTACCTGAATCAAACAAATCCATGATCCCACTAGTTGAATGTATTTTTCTGTCTGCTGCTATGCCTGGCTTGGTTTACACTGTTGTTTGGGCAATTCAGACCCTTAACAAGAATGCTGCAAACAAACAGCAGCCCAGGGTTTTTAAACAATGAATTATACCTCAAGTAGTTTTGCTATGTGCATCTTTGTGACCAAAAAAAATAAATGCAGCCAGTTTTTGGAATCACTTTCTTTTTAGGCTAGAAATGAAGCAAATCTTTTTTTAAAAAAAATGCACGGGAAACAGCTACATCATTAGATAAGTGTCTTTCTAATACTAGTAAATGTTAAATGCCAGCCTGCCTTTAAAAGGTGAACATTTGTTGGGTTTTTTCAGTCAGTGAAATTGTAACAAACAGTGTTTTAACTTTGGGGCTAAATATATGAACGATTTAGCCAGTTTTCTAATCCAAATTACAGATATTTTTCTAATTCAAATTTTAATGAATTAAATTCTCTTCATTAAAATTGGAATTTATTTAGGGCATATTAACGAACAACTGAATTTGACAGAGAAACAACAAATTCATTTTTTCAGATATGACAGCTCAAAAACAATCAGAACCATATATATTTGCATTTTACAATTTCTAGAATGAATAACTAAGGTTGAAAGTATCTAATGTTCTGTAGACATCAATATGTGTTGCTGCAAGACATTCAGCATGATCAGACTGAAATATCTAAATGAACATGCTTATGAGTTAAACATATACACTGCATAACAGGCAAACAAGTAGGATCAGGGTGCGCTCTAATGTACTGTAATTGGGTTGACAGAAATAAAAGGAAAAGTCAGAGTCCATCAAGAACTGTTCAGTAAAAAACACACAAAAAGCAAAAGATTGTCTTTACAATTGAACAGTTGCATCAAAAATGGTCAAAGCATTTTAAAAGACATAGTTTTAGGTTCTGAGAAAACAAGAACTGAAAATAAACCACGTTTCCATACATTTCCCTTATAAAAACTGGCTTTTAAGCCATGTTATGTCTAAGGAGGTTGAGTGCAGCTACTAACTTTTCCCCTTGCTCTCCGTGCACTGCTTGTTTTGTTTGGAATCCAGGCAGGTAACAGACAATCTACAAAAGCCCATTGCTGCTTTGCAAGCACCATCACAGCTTAAATGTACACAACCATAACAATTGAAAATACTTACTTTTATTTTTGCAAACAATGACCAGACCTTAATTTTTTTTTAAAAAAAAAAAGCAAAAAAAAATGACCCCCAAACAAGCAAACAAAAGAACTTCAACCAACTCCCCAAGACCCCATCCTCTGAATTCAGCAAATAAGTTTACACTAAATCCACAGAATTTGAAATCATACACGGCATTTTGTTGCTATTATGAAAATAATATTTTAAAGATTTTGAAAATATTGTCACAACACCAGTTTTACAGTATTAATAATTTAAAGGATATGTAAGAACACGTTATATCAGTTTGTTTCTTAGAAAGAAATTAAGTAATTAGCAAGAAAGCAATTACTTGAAAATTATAATACTTGTTTAAGGTTACTGTGCTTAGGGTTCCTTCTTTTATTTTTAATCAGTCAATACTATTTGAAGGCATCAATATAGAATTTACTGTGCACACAACATAAAATGACTCTTTCAGAAGAGACTTGCTGTTGCACACTATACAGCAAATTGATTTTCTGAAAAGGAATGCAGCCTGTACTTAACCTAACAGTGTAACCTTGTTGTACTACATGAAAAGGGATCATGCATATTGATTTCTTTATTACAATTCCTCTTGTGATCAGTAAACATTCGTAAACCCTTTTTCTGGGAAAGAAAAAATCTACTTCGAAATTAGCAAAAAAAAAAAACAGGCTTCAATTTTCAATTCTGAAACTGATCTTCTTTCTACGGGGAGACAGAAGCCAGAACATTCTTGTTTCCTTTGCTTGTATTTTAGGGGTACATTTTTTTCCAAGTTGCAGAAAGCAAGCAAACCAGAATTGATGCCACCGACAAGTGCCTGGTTTTGTTAAACTTAGAAAGTTTTTCTTAAAAAAACAAAAGGTTATATCCTTGACACACATATTCACTATCCTTTAAAAATAATGGCTTGCATAGAAAAAGAGCAAAACAAAAAAAAGGAGGCACTAACAGAGGGGAAAAGTGAAAGACTCCGTACAGTATCTACCCTGATAAGACTAAACTAGAACAGCAACAGAACACAAATTTTCTACTGCTTTCTTTTGAACACAATTAAACTTCAGAGTCTGTTAAGATGTAGTTTCTGGAATCGATGCAAGCAATTAAAAAATTTCAACCAGAATGTTTTGTGAGGCGTAATTACTATAAGGTCACTAGATATTATTTGGAGTCAGTTTAGTTTATCACATTACGACATGACAGGACATGAGGCAAAAATTATAAATTCCTTCCCTAAATCTGTCCTTTTCTGATTTAGATGGATGAAGAATAATTAACTCTTAATTATTCAGATGACTTCAAGGCAGTTTCAGGATTCAGTAAAGAATGCAGTCATTTTAACCAAGGAAAGCAGTCTCCTATCATTTATCAAATCTTGCAACTTGACCAATGATGAATAAAAAAATCTATGTTTACCCATAGCCCTAACTGCTACCTTAGAGGTTGTTAAGCAACAAAATTTCCTTTAAATTCTACCATATGCAAATTATCAGATGCAATTTGCATTTTAAAGTATTTAACTCTACATATTTATTGGATTTTGAGGCCATGCTGATCATTGATTTATGTGCTTCTGGCAATCATATTTCCATATTTGTATGATTTTGATGACAGTAATAATTCAAATATGCAGAAAGTTGTTCTTTGAACAATATCTTTAATTACGTCCTCAAAGCATCATTGTTTTGCCTGGTGTCCTGACAAAAATGGTTTGAAATGAGAAATGGCATTATGATCCAAAATGCACAGAAGTACATTTGTCCTTTGCTGTCGAGTACCAAATGCACAGAAATGACTTTTCATGTTAACCAATCCTCAGCCCTAACCAGTCTGCAAAGCCCAGCAACCTTGCACGTAAATACTTTATTAATTCTGACACACTTTCACGACAAATTCAATCACAGTTCATAAGATTTCTGTTCAAAATGCAAAACCTGCCCCATTTACTTTGCCGCTAACTCAGAAAGTTTTTCTGCCACATTTTTTTATTAGAGTTGTCACAAATTATGTGCACTCTTATGAAAGCTATCAAGAACTGTAATCATTAAAAGATCCACAAATATTTTGCCCATTTACTTCTCAAACACAACCATCAACCATGTCTTCTGTCACCACTATTGAAACAGTTTGTTTTAATGCAAGTTTGGTCACTGGAACATATGTATAAACTTTTTAGAATAATTGTTCACTCATGTACAAATATACAAGAGTAATGCATTAGCCTACACGATGAACTTGTGTTTTAGTTAAGCATTCCTATTTATACTAATGTTCATTTAAATATTGTGCAAAAGTCAAATATTATCAGAATAAGATAACATTTTATTTTAGTGCGGCATTGATTTACTAGTTTGCTGTTTCCATAAGTAGTGTTCTACATAATACTCTTGCTGCCTTGTTCAGGGACAAATCTAATATTTAAAATAAAATAAACAACAGACCCTTTTTCAAGTTATATATAATTTAAGAAGACTCTGTTTCTTTTAAAAAATGCATAAGTAGTTCCATAAATAGAGTAGAAATTAACCTAAATTTATCAACATTTTTCCATCTGTAAAACACACAATATTAAATTCTTATGAAATCATTAGGCATACAGTTTGCTTACTCAGAACCAAAACATACTGCAGCATAAATGAGTGGTTTGCTCTCTGAATTTTTTTAAAGTAGGATTTACAGAAAGAACCTCCTTTGTATATTCCATCCTGCCAGAGAGGCAAAAGCAATAATAAAGGTATGTAGCAACTGTGATGATCGTTAAGAAGTAAAAGTAAAGCCAAAGTGGAAACCCTCTAGTCTCCACAATTGTGGAATATTTTTTGGGCTGAAATACCTCAAAATAATAGTTTTTCTTCAGAAAGAGTTGAATATTTTATTTATAGATGTTGAACACAAATTTAGTGCACACTATAACTGTATAAAGCTCTGCTTTATTTTTTATGAGAGCACCCCAGGCAAGCAAACATATAATGTAGACCTGATGTCAGCCACCCTAGCATTCTCGTTACAATTTTTTTTTTTAATTCCCCAGGTGGAAGCAAAGAATTCACAAGCTTGTTATATCTACTATTTCTGTCATTTAAATATAAGCTCCTCAGATCAGTAAATAAAAGGAAATGGGTGTAATCTTGTTTGTGTCATCCTTTAAAGAGACATTTTGTTTTGTTAAATACCATGGCACCGCCACCTTACCGAATCAACTTGCCGAACTACCAAAATGCATTTTAAAGGCAGTTGCACTTTTACGTGATTCTTGAGCCACTGTAATGTCAATATCTCATCTCCTTCCAAGCAAGCACAATGTTGGTGAAATACATGACATTTGCTGACCAACCTTTAAGAAAATAATTAGATAAAGACAAGCTGCTGGTTTTCAGCCCTTATCAGATTAAAAATGTTTACCTGTTTAGCAGACACGTATGCGGCGCTCACTATACAAATTATACAAATAAGTTGATGATTAACTAAACGTGTTAGCAGTATTACGAGTAAACACAAAATCTGAGCAAAAATAATTCATGTCTGCTTATAAAAGAGTTCTATGTCTTATCTTTAAATCCTTCTAAAGATCATAGAGACAAACGCCTTTGTAATGTTTGAGTCTATTTACAACGCACAAGTGCTGCAGCTGGGGGTGAACTTAAACCAGCTTTTTCACAGGGAAAGCGGAAAAATTAATTGGAGCCTCTCCCTCCGACACTCCCTAGCGGCTGAGCGCGGAGGGGCACCGGCCCCGGCCCCGGCAGGTTTGGGGGGCGAGAGAGGCAGCGCCGAGAAGAGCCGGGCATCCATCCCGGCGTGTGACAGCCCCGTGCCCTGCGCCCCGGCGCTCCCAAGGCAGGAAGGACGGGATTTCGGAGTCCCGATGCTCTGCGTCTCGGCGTTCTCCCATTCGAGCTAAACTTTTCACATCTGTGCACACGTGTGTGTGTGTGCGTGCATGTCTGCGTGTGAGTAAATCATCTAAAGGTTAAGGAAAAGACACACAACAATTCAGATGAAATTAAATTCCAGAAAGCAAGGGGGAAAAAATAATGTCCACTTCACTGTGACTAGCGAATCGTTTGTGGAAATGCTTAATCTAGGAAGCACATTACACAAAAACAACAAGGAATATGCTTAACAAATCTCTGCATTCTTCCTAAATAATTAAGCAAACAAATTCTGAAGGGGTTTCCAAGAAATTCAGGTATGTGATTAGACACAAGTTTGCATGACCAGAAATACATTCTAGCAAACACTGTTTATCTCACAGTCCATTCTTAGAAACACAATTGATACCTCAGTAATTTTTCTCCTTTCTCCCCCTAACCCTTCTCTCTTTCCTTCCTACAGCCCATTAAAGTGCTCCAGGGACTTATTATTGTGCATCCCTTGTCCTGACCGTAATTGCCCTCCAGGTACAATCCTTCTCATGACTGAGATGTCCTAAACACAGCCAGGTGCTCTCTAGGGCAGCCGATGTGTTTTCACAGTGTGAATGAGGATCGAGTGCTGGACATGTCCCAGTTCCACAAACACCAGAGTGGACAGAACCAACACTGTTTACCTTATTAAAATCTGTGATTCTTGATGAACTTCTTGTATATGCTCTCAAGAAGGGGTCAAATACATTTTCCTCTCAGAGGATGAACTCATTTAATGAATCGTGTGGCTACAATAAAAATCTAAACATAGAAGAAAGCTGAGATTTAACACACATAATCCAAAATACTCAATTTTAGAACTTAAGAATAACACAGCATCCATTTATTTTCTAGAATATTTAACCCAGCATTAAACTGTAAAACTATTTTGTAAACACATTAAATTTTGGCCCTTAAGACTACAACATTGTAACTAAATGGGTAAATGAAAAATATTTTAGTTACAGCTAAGGCCTCTCAATATATTTCAAGGATAATGAATGAATCCCTAAATCGATACCATAAAATATAAAGAATTTATAAATAATTAAGACATTTATCTTCATGGTAGAGAATAAAGTTATTGTATGTAGTTTAGATATGAAAATGAAATTCCTGTATAAAACTGCTACCATTTTTATCATTTGTAGAGCTCAGTAGCACTGCTTATTAATAATAGATTAAGCAGTTGTAGCCAGCTATATAAATTGGCAGTTGATTGCAAAGGGACCTAAAATTGCAATAGCACAGCATAGCAGTTAATGCAAAAAATGGCCCTTTCATTTGTAAAATAACAAAAACCTGCACCTTAAATTGCTGTGCTCAGCTTGTAGCTGTTGTAAGGCAAAAATGAAAGGATTAGGATAAAATTAAAGCGATATGGTAGTAGCATTTACCAGCAAATATGATTACAAATAAAAGTCAGTTTCCTCACTTCCTTCTCATTGAAAATTAAAGCAAAATATTCACTAGTTTACACAACGAATTCAGAACCACTCGATCTGAGAAAGTCAAAAGGCATACCTAATATTTCAATGTTGTACTGTGAACTACTTCATACAGTACAAATGAGTAATGTACCTTTGAAAGAACTCCACTCTTCGAACTGCTAATGAGTACCTTTTCAGAAGCAAGCTGCTTTTCCAGGGGCTTAAAAGAAAGTCCTTTGTATCAACTTAGTTGTATGCAAATTAGGTTTAAAAAAAGAAAGACCTGGATGGGAACTGAGAGCAATGAAACACTGCAATGTACAACACAGATGAAATGCAAAGGTAAACATACTTTTCTATGTGTTAGTCACTGCTTCATCCTTAGGACTGAAAAAGCTTACTAGAAAACATCTGCTTCTATACAAGCTAAAGTCAACTTGGCAAAAGCAAGTGCTAAATGGCCAGTTTCCATTTAAAATGCCTAAACCCAGGAACAAAATTAGAAGAACGTTGAGACTCTGAAAGTATCCACTTTTATAAAAGTAATATATATCTTTTCAGCAATTGAGTTTCCTCAGTGTTTGGATAGTATAAGCATTCTTCCAATCAGGCACAATTAGAAATACCAGAAAACTGCAAGAGATATAAGAGTCACTTATAACACAAACCTTCGACCAACAGGAAAAAAATTATAATATTTTCCTGCAGTTTGAAAAAGGTGTACATAGAAAAATAGTTAATAGTGCATGACTAAGCACATGAAATAAGAAAAATGTGCAGGTCAACTCATTTATAGTAATTCAACCTTCATCTTCTGATTTACTTACTGTAAAAAAATCTATTATAGCCACAATTTGGTAGTGAACTGTAGCCATCTACTGGAATGAACGGATAAAGCAAATGTTTAAGACAATGTTCTTCCTCAGGAATTCAGTTTGCTCTGACTGCTCTAGTACACGCCAGAAAAATTCACAGGGTTAGATACTATTAATACTGGAAAAGGAATACCTCTCCAAGCCAGTGCAGGCTAAACAATATCAAAAATTCACTCACTCATTTGCCAAGCACATTTACAAAAAAGTGCAATATTTCTTACAAGCGCAATGCATAGATTGTTTGCTATAAATGCTGAAATTTTATCTTACAATCACCAATTTTACATTTTCAAAAGCATTTAATAGCAAATATTTCAGCTGAAACAAAAGTACTACTTATTGAATATTAATTTTAAAGCATATTAAATATATTCAGCACATTATTATAGGACAGTGTGTTTCATTAATCACCATCAACATGTAACATAGTACTAATAGCTTAGTTTTGTTTCAAAAACAAAAACAATAACGAAGGGGAAAAAAATAAATAAAGGAGAGAAAAGATCAACCCGTGCCGAAGTCGCTGCTGTTCTGAATCATGAGAGCTTATCCCAGTACTTATGGCAATATTCTGAGCAAAGGAACTCTGGCTACACCTAACTCTCATGAGATAAGGATTAATATTCCTAGAGGAATTAATTCAACCTATGTTCAGCTTTTAAGTACATCTTCTAAGACATCTCAAATCCTATCAGGAAAGGAATGCATGTTGAAGGGATAGGAGGGACCTGTAATAAAATCCAAACCCATTACGGAGGGAAAACAACCTGCAGAAAGAGATGATAGCCTTTGTTAAAGGTA
The DNA here is from genome assembly GCF_965231275.1 of Zosterops lateralis. Lineage (NCBI taxonomy): Eukaryota > Metazoa > Chordata > Aves > Passeriformes > Zosteropidae > Zosterops > Zosterops lateralis. The sequence goes on from NC_139762.1 coordinate 94,479,972, forward strand.
ACTCTTAGAAGACTGAGCAAGGTCTCCTCTTTGGCTCAAAGGAAGAGACTGAGTAGGAAAGTATGTCCACTTCTTCCAGAGGTTGTTTCATCAACAAGCATCATGGTGATGGGTCCTTGTATCTCCAAGACCCATCACCATGGCTGCAATAACATCACTGCTCACAGTATGTTCTCATCACTACTTAGAGTGTGCTCACTATGAGTAGTGCAGGTGGTTCACTATGAGTAGTGCAGCAATACCAAGGCTGGTAATTCAGTGCCAAACTGAAGGTGTTCAGATATGTCATCAGATATAAAGATGCTGACAAAATTGCTGAGTGGGGAAAGGGGAAACCAGCCACAACAAGACCCTGCTGTCCCACTCTTAATGCAGTTTCTGGCCAATTTAATTGTCATTATGAGGGGATTCACAGGCTACACCAGGACACATTGCCCTCTGTCCTCTAGGCATTTTGGCCCTATAAAAGCAACATCAGTCTCTTCCAGAAAATTCAAGGGTCCTAAGGCACTCAATCCATGTTATGCATAAATACAGCAGAAATACATTTTCAGTTGCATTTGGGCCCTAAAACAGACATGAGAGATTTGAGATATAATGGCTGCCGTGAGTAAAACTAGCCCATCAAAATAAGGTACAATTTTTAACCAGTATAGAAAAAGGGCAATCCAAGAGGATTGGAAGCATAATAGTCTGTATTTTTAACCTTATCCAGTGCTTCTGGAACTGTTTCCTTGAGAAGGGGTCAAATATAGCAGGGAAGAGAAGTGGAAGATACTGACAGCATTCAAAAAACAACACAGAATGTACACATACACACAACCACATGTACAGAGTATGCCCTACAAAATGGGAGTGACTAGAAAATCTTTATCCATGATTAACCCCTATATAACTCAGACTTTATGGCTCAGAGGAGGCTAGTACAGTATAAAGCAAAATTATTACATAGAACAAGTCAGCAGATCTCTGCAGTCAGAAGAATGGTAAGATCTCCCCAACTGTGCCTGAAATTTCACAAATATGTTAGAAGATCTGCTCCACTGTATTTACT